>NC_057864.1:400524272-400847772 GCF_019393635.1 Dromiciops gliroides | reverse complement strand
TTTGCTGAAATCCAAACAGCCAGCACCCTGGTAGCGCTCTGTACTGAAAAAGATCACTACAGGAGAGCAAGAGGAACAGAGGAACCAGACAGTACACATGTCTATGCTTAAAATAGAGCTCAATTTCACACCCAGACCCCTTCCCTTCTCTTCTTAGAAGCTCAGAAATCCAAACTACAAAGGACAGAAATCAACCTCAAAGCAGAGCAGTACTCTTAACTGCCTGGGCAGGTAACTGAGGAACAGAGGGAAGAGAAGGCTGGAGAACTATATGGCACTCCACTAAGTCTAGAGCCAGTTCTGTTCCCCCCACCCCCCAAAAAAGTAACTTGGGGAAGAGATCTAGGCTAATGAACTTTGAATTGCCCAGTATGGGAGGAGACAGACACTTTTAAGATCTATCCCCTAGAGAAACCACCATCAGAAGGGAGAGAGTCAGAAAGTAAACAGTAAGGGAAAATAAGTAGGGGAGGCACTGAAATCACTAAGAATCTCAGAAGGATGGAAACTCAAGCATAAACAGATAAATCAACAAAGAAATTATTAACAGCAGAAGGAAATATGGACTCCAGATTTAGCAAATGAGTTCAGGCTTCTATGGATAAATACTACAAAACAAAGGAAAAATTGCTCAACACTAGAAGAGACAGAAGATCCTGTAGAATCTGAGAATGTGGAATGACAACACACTGTTCCTAAGTGGTTTAAAAGAAATGAGAATAATGAGATTAGGATTTATGGCTTGCATAGCAAAAATAATGGGAATAGGAAAAACTAGAATCTGTGATGGCAAATCTCACTGAAGAAACAAAAGAGAGGACAACTGATTGGGAATACAAATACATGGAAGTGAAGGATAATCAAGCAAAACATATTGATTAGGAAGACAAGATAGACAGAAAAGTAAGGATTATATGTCTCCTAGAATTGGAGAACAACTCAAAAAGCTCAAATACCACAATGCAAGAAGACTCTCCAGAACTTCTGAACACAGAAAAAGTACCATTTGAAAGAATGAACAGATCACCTCCAGGAAAAAAACAAACAAAAAACAAGGCTCTAAACTCCAAGACACATAGTATTTAAATTTAATAATTCAATTTAGAAACAACAAATTCTTCAAGTAACCTGGAGAAAGACCTTCAAATACAGAGGAAAGGAAATTAGAATAACAAGACTATTTTGCACCCATCAGAAAATTCAGGAATGGAATAATATGTTCCAAAGAGTAATGGATGCAGCCCAGAGTGACTTGCCCTACAAATCTGAGCTTAACTATAAATGGAAAAAAGATGGATGTTTAGTTCGAAACGTTTTTAGAAAGAAAACCACACCTGAAGGGATCACTTGCTTCTTGAATACCTCAGCCAGTAGAAATGCAGGAGGGGTGAATGAATGCAGCAGCAACAGGACTGCAGAGACTAGCAAGAGACTTCTTTCTAAATGTACACAAGCAGATGGAGTGAAGGCAGAAGTCAGGTGGAGGTAATGGTGAAGAGTGACGCTGGGGTATTATGGACAGAACCTCACCTTTCCTACAGGTGAATCAATGCCTTTTGTGGAACTACTTTACAAAATGGGAGGGTACATGGAAAGAGGAAGGGGAGGAGAAGGATAGAGAAGAGTGTGTGATATTCCTAGGTTACATCAAAGGATAGCAATAAAGGGAAGGTGATTCCTATGTTCTCTTTGGAAAAGAAGGTCCTGTAGTAAAGTGATTGAAGAAGAAAGGTGGAAGGATTGAAAAGGATGGGAGGAAAGAGAAAGGTCTTATTTTGATAATGGGAGGGGATTCCACTAATGAATGCTCCTATGGTTAAAAAGAGATGTTTTGGGGGCAGCTAGGTGGCTCAGTGGATAGAGCCTGGAGTCAGGAGAACCTGAGTTCAAATCCGGCCTCAGACACTTAACACTTACTAGCTGTGTGACCCTGGGCAAGTCACTTAACCCCAATTGCCTCACTAATAAAAAAAAAAGAGAGAGAGAGATGTTTTGTGAAGGGAGAGGGGCCCATGTACTAAGTGTTGTCTGTGGGGATTTGGTGCTTGAAAATACTCAACTTGCCTCAAGAGAAGAGGGAGTTGGATTTTGAGATAAATGGGAAACAAGGTGATGGGGGTGGGGCAGGATTTAGGTCAGTGGTAGACCTCTTAAATCAGGGGCTTGAAGGGAAGGGGACTGCCAGAAGGAAGTATCATATCTGTTGCCTGTAGGAATTGGTATTTTTCCGGGATTGAGGAAAAATAGCAAAGGATAATACACTGGGCAATTTCTACCAAGCAATGGCAGAAACTGCTTAGAGGAAAGAAACCAGAATGCATACCATGGACGTTTTGACTCCATGAGGAATGCAGAGAATAGAGAGGGACTAAATAAGTATATGAGTCATGAAATAGAGGAGGTCTAGAATAGATGGATAGAATAGAGAGGATTGATAATAAAAAGAGTAAGAGAAATTATCTCTGGAAAGGGACACAAAAATGGGATCAATAAATGGGAAGGGAGATCAAGGGTGAGGGGAAGAGAGCCAGTGGGAATAAGGCTATTAAAAAAAAGGTTAAACTAAAGTAACTAGAGACATAATTCTGTGTTTATAGTAGAATAGGGGAAAAATCATAACATGAAAAACCCCAATATTAGAGACAAATGGAAGAAAATATAAACCTAACTCATAATTTTCAATATGAATGAATTAAACAATCCAATAAAATGAAAAAGAGTGACAGATAAGAAAACAAGAAACACCTTTTGAAAAGACATGTACACAGTAAAACCAAGGGGATTAGAAGAAAATTTCCTATGTATCAAGTGAATCTCCAAAAGTAGGAATTTCAATCATGTTATCTGACAAAGCAAAAACAACCATTCAAAAAATAACAAAGAGTTAAACAAGGAAATTATATTATGTTGAAAGAAACCATAGACAACAGACCAGTATCAGTAATAAATTAAGACATTTCAAATACCTTTGCATCCAAATTCACAAAAAACACATTAAAAAACATGAGAAGACATAGATAGTAACACAATGTTGACAGGAGTTACGCGTCCCTTTTTGACTTCTGGATGAGTGCAAAAGAAAAACAAAAGGGAAAGTATGGAACTGAAATTGCCAGGGAAATTAGAGCTAAAAGATTTATGGCATCTTCTCAATGGGACTTCAAAATATTATTCACATTTCTTAGTACCTCATGGAACTTTCAAAAAAATGACCATGTATTAGCATACAAAAATATTGTAAAGGAATGTAAAAAGGCAGAAATAGTAATTGTATCTTTTACAGACCATAACACGATAAAAATAATTTTTTAAGGACCACAGATAAAAGACAGACCCAAATGGAAAATTAACAATGAAATCTTAAATAAATGGGTTCAAGAACAAATAACAGAAACAGTAATTATGAAAAAGTTTCTGGGATGCAGATGAAGCAAATCTCAGGAAAAATATTCTTACAAACATACCTTAACAAAAGAGAAGATTAATGAAATGAATATGTATTTTAACAAATTAGAAAGCCAACAAATAAACAAGTCTAAAAAAAGCACAAAAGGGAAACTATTAAAACTTAACAGAAATAGATAAGTCGGAAACCAAGACAAACATAGAAAATGATCAATTAAAAGCTGGTTCTTCAAAAAGACTAAAATTATTAACTTTTAACTAATCTGATTAAAAAGGAGAGGACAAAAGATCAAATCAAAATAGCAAGTGAACAAGGTTAAATCACAACAAAACAAAAAATAAACAGAATGTATACATAGTTAAATGCCAACAAAACTCAGAAGGCAAAAGAAATATAGGAATACTTTCAAAAATATTAAGTACCCACACTACCAGAAGACTAGATAGAGATTTTAAATAACAGCCTCAGAAAAGAAAATTGGAATAACTGTAAAGGAACTACTAAAGAGCAAGGTGGAGCTTATCCTGATGATTCATAGGAGAATTCTACCAAACTTTTAATTTTTTTTATTTAGCATTTTATTTTTCCCCAAGTACATGTAAAAACAATTTTTAACATCCATTTTTAAAACTCTGTTCCAGATTCTCTCCCTTCCTCCCTCCCTACCCCCGTTTTGAGAAAGCAAGCAATTCAATATGTTACACATGTATACCAAACTTTTAAAGAACAATTAGTGCTGATATCCTTTCAGAATCTTTATGGGGGCAGCTAGGTGGTGCAGTAGATAGAGCACCAGTCCTGGAATCAGGAGTTCAAATCCAGCCTCAGACACTTAACACTTACTAGTTGTGTGACCTTGGGCAAGTCACTTAACCCCAATTGCCTCACTAAAAAACAAAAAACAAAACACCCCCCCCAAAAAAGAACAAAAGATTAAATATATTTAATCAATGATTATTTAGAATATTTAAGACATCAACAACAAAATCATAATTAATAAAAACTTCAGTAAGAAAGCCGCAAAAATCATTAACATTTCTATATATCCCTTAAAAAGAAGAGACAAGGGGGGCAGTTAGGTGGCGCAGTAGATAAAGCACCAGCCCTGGATTCAGGAGGATCTGAGTTCAAATGCAGCCTCAGACACTTGACACTTACTAGCCTTGTGACCCTGGGCAAGTCACTTAACCCCCGTTATCCCACCACCACCCCCCCAAAAAAAAAGAAGAAGAGGAGACAAATTCATAGGAAAAGAAATACACATAATGACCAAAAAATTATATCTTGTAATGCTTAGTACTTTCTATAAAGGCATGACTTTATAAATGACTAAGAAAAAATATAGGAAGAATCAATCAATTGGAATAAATGGATCTTATAGAATTATTTCAGTTATTTATAGATGTGGCATGTTAGATTTTTGTCCAATATTTATAGCAAAATATTGATTTCCTAACTTTTTTTTCTATTTTATTTGGGATACACGCTTTCCCCCCCAATTGTTTCAAAAGTCTTTTCTAAAATCAAACTCACCTTTTGCTTCCTAAAATTTATGAGAATTTTCAATTACAAATACTCTGAAGAAATAAAGAACCACATAATAATTGAAAGGCCTTTCAGTGTTTAGGGGTAGGCAGCACCAGTATAATAAAAATTATAATATAATTTGTTAGTTTTTAGATAATGTACCAATTTTCAATGGACATTTTATATAGCTAGACAAAATACTAGTTCATTCAAAGAGCTAGTTTCAAATTTATCTACTTCTTTAAGGTTTGCAACACACTTTTGCAAATATATCATTTGATCCCCACAACAATGCTGTGAGAGAACTATTATTATCTCCTTTTTACAGATGAATCTGAAAACCGGGGCAGAAAGTTTAACTCACTTGGCCAGGGTCTTATAGCTAATAACTATCTGAGACAGGATATGAACTCATATCTTCCTAATTAACTATGTAACCTACCTTCTTATTGGAGAAATAAAACACTTAGAACAGGTGTGTTTTAACCAGGGTGTGTGAACTTTTTTTTTTAATTATAAAAGTATTTTATTATTTTCCAGTTACATGTAGAGATAGTTTTCAACATTTGTTTTTATAAGATTTCTAGTTTCAAATTTTTCTCCCTTTCTCTCCTCCCTGTACCCTCCCCAAGATAGCAAGTAATCTGATATATGCTATATATGTACAATTACATTGAACATATTTCTGCATTAGTCATGCTGTGAAAGAAGAATAAGAGCAAAAAGGAAAAACCTCAAAAAAGAAAAACAATAGCACCAAAAACAAAAGAAATAGTATGGTTCAATCTGCATCCATATTCCACAATTCTTTTTTTTCTGTATTTGGAGAGCATTTTCCATCATGAGTCCTTTGGAACTATCTTCTACCGTTGTATTGCTGAGAAGAATCAAGTCTATCACAGTTGATCAACACATAATGTTGATAATACTATGTACGATGTTCTCCTAGTTCTGCTCATCTCGTGTGTAAACTTTCTTTTTTAATTGGTGAGGCAGTTGGGGTTGAGTGACTTGCCCAGGGTCACACAGCTAGTAAGTGTCAAGTGTCTGAGGCCGGATTTGAGCTCAGGTCCTCCTGACTCCAGGGCCAGTACTTTATCCACTGCGCCACCTAGCTGCCCCTTGTGTGTGAACTTTAAAAGAAAAAATTGATAACTCCGTATTATTTGCTTCCTTTGTAATTCTATGTATTTTATGAATTTCAAAACGTTATCCTAGTAAGGGTTCCCTAGTTCTCACTAGACTTTGAAAATGGTCCATACCAGAAACAGGTAAGAATCCCTGCGTTAGAATCTCCAGAGAAATAATAAAAGGGGGAGAATATATGGGGACTGTCATTTCCAACATCACACTATACTATACAGGTAGGAATGATCAAAACTCTTAGGTACTCATTAAAAATCACAGAAGAAAATAAGTAGAACAGACAGATAGATAAAACACTTGTTAAGCACTTGCTACGTGCTAACTACTATGGCAAATGCTGTAGGTACAAGTACAAGGAACAGGATGGTTCTTACTATAAAGGAGTATTACATTTTTAAAAGGAGAAGGCAAAAGATAAAGGGGGACTAGAAAGCAAGGGGAAAGAGGAATTGGGTGATGACAAGGTAAGTGGCAGGAATATGGAGTAGCCTGGAGAGTAAATCAACTTGGTAGTAAAGTACATGGCTATTCCTTCTCAAAAATGACAATCCTGAGCAGAGACTCACCAATCAATGATCAGGCCTTGGGGTGGAGTCATCCCTAGACAGGGCTCTAGATATGAAAGAATTGGAAACAACTGAAGTTAATAACCCAATGTTCAGGAAAGCTTTAATTGAGGGAAGAACTCCCTATTAAACAAACCGCAGGAACCTAAAGTTGAGACCTATATTCTTATCCAATTTGCCACAATAATGAATAACTAAAGTAAATACAATATTGAACATTAGAGGACACATTTAAAAACACAAAAAAAAAAAACTAGAAGAGAACAGGAGAGGGGGAAAAGCTTTTTTTTTTTTTTGGTCAGGGCAATGAGGGTTAAGTGACTTGCCCAGGGTCACACAGCTATTAAGTGTCAAGTGTCTGAGGCCGGATTTGAACTCAGGTCTTCCTGAATCCAGGGCCAGTGCTTTATCCACTGCTCTACCTAGCTGCCCCCGGGGGGACATCTTTATGTAAAATTTCTTGGGAAAAGATTTGGTATCTGAGATAATGTACAACTATCTGAAATACGTATGAGATCAAAAGCCATTTCCCACTAAATAAATGATCAAATGAAATGAACAGAATTCTCAAAAGAATTGGAAGCTATTAACAATCACATGAAAAATGCTCCAAATCTCTTATAAGAAGAGAAATACAAATCAAAACAACCATGAGGTTTCATCTCTCAGCCAGTAAATTGTCAAAGATGATAAAAGACAAGAATAATCAACATTGGAGGGGTTACCAAAAGATAGATACACTAGTGCATTGTTGGTGGAGCTGCAAGTTGGTACAACTTTTTTTTTTTTTGGCAGGGCAATGAGGGTTAAGTGACTTGCCCAGGGTCACATAGCTAGTAAGTGTCAAGTGTCTAAGACAGGATTTGAACTCAGGTCCTCCTGAATCCAGGGCCAGTGCTTTATCCACTGTGCTACCTAGCTGCCCCTCTTTAACTACTTTTTTTAAATCTCATAAGAAAAAAAAAGGGCCATTTCCATTAGGGAGCTGACCCATTCATGCTTGAATGTATAAATAAAGGCCTTTTAAAAAAATCTCATAAGATAGTATTATTGATAATTACCACTTTGTATTATAAGATCTGGCAGTGCAGGCTCCTTTTCTCTTTTTCCAATGTTATAAGCCCTTTGGTACTTTGATGTTGCATTAAATCTACAAAATAATTTGAATAATACTGCCATTTTTATTATAGTGTGCTTACAAAGGTGTAATCCAAGAATGACTACATCAAATGCAGAAGATATGTGCTTTAATTCTAGATGAACCATCAAAATGCAACATTTGTTTTAGGAATCATCATGACAGAAAGGACCTGGGTAAACTAGGAAATTTGTTCAATGACTTATAACCCCTACCCAGGAAATCTGGAGAAAATCACCACCTAATTGGCTATTTACCAACTCTCCATAGGATCATAGGGTTCAGAACTAGAAAGAACTTTGGACATCATCTAATCTAAATAAGTCATTTTATAGATCAGGAAAGTAATATTTGATGAGGCCCTGACTTGTCTCACAGAGTAGGTGACAGCCTGTGTTCTAATCCCCATCCTCGAGTGGGATATATGCTATAAGACATAAGCACTTAGAGGAAAGAAAATTTTGTTAATATGTTGAAGAAAACAAACAACCTTTCAATAAGCAACTGTCTCTCAAATGTCTTCCCCTTTTAGTTCCTGAGTGTCCCCAGAAATTTTCTATTGTGGTTCTTTATGAAGTTCCCCATTGCTCCCTGCAGATATTTCCAAGTGTGACTCTGATTCATCTAAAAAATTGACTTCTAGCCTAGAAGGAAGGGCTTTTTAAAAAATCCTTTCTGTTTGGCTTGGCCATTGCCACTAAGGGGAACTCCTCAATAGTCCTCAGCTAGCAAGATACTCTTCTTTCAACATCACAATTTGAGTGATACTGTCATACACTGGTGACTTCTCTTACTAAAATTATTCCCTTTTTTCACTATACCTGTCACTGTACATTGTACCTGTAAATACAGACCAGCTTACCCAAGCCTAAGGCCTCTTATTCAGAATTATAAAAAGATTTCCTTTTTTTGTTTTATTTTTTGCTAGCAGGAGAAGTAGGAGACAGAGATCCCAGGATGCCATATTGGGGGGAGGGGTATTCCACCTAGCAACTGTAAGTCACTTATTAAAAAATGTCCTGGTAAGTAGGCACATTGCACCAAAGGCTGGGTTGTCATAGCTCTGCTTCCATTGTTCTTTAGCTTCACAAAAATCCCCATCAGAAACTTTAGGCTTGAATATGTGGAGGAAGATGTTGATATATTTTCCTGCTCAATGCTTGGAGGGAATATTTTCAATAGGTGATAGATAGATAGATAGATGGATGGAAGGATGGATGGATGGATGGATGGATGGATGGATGGATGGATGGATGGATGGATGGATGGATGGATGGATGGATGGATGGATGGAAGGATGGATGGAAGGATGGATGGATGGATGGATGGATAGATGGATGGATGGATGGATAGATAGATGGATGGATAGAAAGATGGATGGATGGATGGATAGATAGATGGATGGATAGATGGAAGATAGATGATAAATGTAGATAGATATGTAGATAGATAGATAATAGTTAACATTTATATAATGCTTACTATTATCTCATTTGATTCTTTCAACAGCCCTGGAGGGAAGGTGCTGTTGTTATCCCCATTTTATAGATGAGGAAACTGAGACAAACAGGGTAATTGACTTTCCCAGGGTCACACAACTATTAAATATCAGATAGATAAGAAAGAGAGATTCGTTTAAATTCTTAGTACGTTCCAGGTGCCGAGGATACAAAATAAGCAGATGCGAGGGTCCCTGCTTTCAAGGATCTTAATGAATACAAATAGTACACAAAGGGAAGCTGCAAAGGGAATGGGAAACCACACGTGGCAGGACCGCAGCGTGGGCTAGAAGTGGGAAGGAGGCTTGGGTCCCAGCAAGATCAGGGAATGTCTAGGAGTTGATAAAGCATTCTCATTTGCTCCCTCGTTGGCTTACTGCTTGGGTTTGAGTATCAGTTCACCCAAATTAAGAATCTGCCTGTGACCAGACCTCCTAAGGGGGAGACAGTTTTCTACAAGTTTTCAAGCATGGGTTCTTTCCATTGCATACCACTTAGGCTTTCAAGCTCATCAGTGAAAGAAGGGAAGTAGGGATCTAACACCTCTTGTTTACTTGATTTTAATCCTTAGTGTAGAAATATTTTACATCATTTTACAGACTTCTCAACCTGATCCCGTTGAGCTCCAAAGGCAGCAGGAGGCCAAGAGGAAAGCTCTTGCCAGAAAGCGAGCCAGAGAACATCTTCGACCAAGGAGTCCTGAACCTGTAGAAGGCAGAAAGCATGTTGATGTACAGACAGGTAGACCACCTCCAAAAAAAATCACTGTTTTAGTTTTGTTTTGTTTTGAGACTCTATCTACTTAATTTATGTTAGCTTGTTTACATTATTTATGAATCTGATATCCAGAGCAGTTCACTGTTCACTTAAAATTCATGTAATGAACAGGGGTTTTTTTTGACCATCTACTGTGTGCAGAGAGCACTATAGTAAAAGGGGAAAAAAAAATGTTCCTGTCCGTTTTACATAGTCTCTTCTCAAACTGTTTCTGCATAGACCAAGAAAAAAAACCCAAACATCCCTGTGCTCACCTCTATACGCTCTAGCACAAATCATCCAAGAATTTCCTTCAACATACTTTGGAGCAAGGACAAAGCCCTGGTCCTGGATTCAGGAGGACCTGAGTTCAAATCCAGCCTCAGACACTTGATACTTACTAGCTGTGTGACCCTGGGCAAGTCACTTTACCCTATTGCCCTGCAAAAAACAAAACAAAACCAAAAAAACATACTTTGGAGCATGATGCAACAATGTAGAATGGTATTCTAATTCTATAATCTTGTTCTGGTTTTGAATAGATGAATCCCCAATACTTGTCTATCCTTCCCTCTAGCCTTGGCCTCGTTGCTCCTCTCTTTCTTTCCCCTTGTCTTTCTGGCAAAAGCTATGTCTACTCAGTCCCATGTGTCCAGTAGATTTGCTCAGAGCCCGCAACTTAAGAAGAAGAACAAAGAATGGGGCATGAGCCAGATAGAGCCAATGTGACTACCATTCCAAACGATGACTCAGTTGAACATTTTAAAGTAATAGGGTTGACAGAAGGAAGAATTAGATGAATTCGGGAAACTTCACAAACACATCACAAAGGCATGATATTTCAGTGATGTGGAATTTCAACTATCAGGACATCTATTGGAGCTCACTCACTAGTAAATTCTTGACTTTTAACTATAATTTCATTCTTCAAAAAAGTAGAGGAAGTGAAAGAGGAAATGCTCTTCTAAGCCTAATTCTAATGAACAAGGAGGAACTGGTTGCCTAAGTAGAAATAATGGGAATCTTGGAGGGGAAGAACCTGCTCTATCTTAAAACTATAATAGAAGAAAGGAATTCCAGCCATACCATGGGGGAGGGGGGCAGGGCGGGGTGGACTTCAGGTTTTAGAGGAGCATGTTTCATAATGTTCAGGGAAAGAAGAAATAAGATGTAATGGCTTAAGATTCTATAGAAATAGTTAGCTAAGCAGCTAGGGAAGTTTTTGAAAATGAAAGTGAGGGTGGAAGCAGAATCAAGATGACAAGTAAAAGCAGGGACTCTCCTGCACTCTCCCAAATTCCCCTTCAAACAGCACTAAAATAACACCTCAAATCAATTTTGAGCAGCACCACATGGCATCTACAGAAAAACTTGCCAGGTATTAGTACATGGAAAACCTCAACCAAATGCAGAAAAGCAGAAATAGTAAATACATTCTTTTCAGATCATAATGCAGTAAAAATTAAATTCAATAAAGGTTCATGTTTCCAAAACATAGATTAAAAATTAATTGGAGGGGGCAGCTAGGTGGCACAGTGGATAAAGCACCAGCTCTGGATTCAGGAGGACCTGAATTCAAATCCAGCCTCAGACACTTTACACTTACTAGCTGTGTGACCTTGGGCAAGTCACTTAACCCTCATTGCCCTGCAAAGAAAAATAAAAATTTTTTTAAAAATTAATTGGAAACCAAAGAACCTAATCCTAAAGAATTGGGTCCTAAAGGGTGGATCAAAAAGTAAATCACAGAAACAGTCAATAATTTCATTAAAGAGAATGACAGTAATGAGACAACATCCTTAAACTTTTGGGATGTGGCCAAAATAGTACTTAAGGGAAAATTTATATCTCCCAGTGCTTATAAGTATCAGTAAAATAGAGAAATAGTAGATAGACAAATTGAGCATGTTAAAAAAAGACTAGAAAAAGAACAAATTAAAAATCCCCAATTAAACATCAAATTGAAAATCCTGAAAAACAAAGGAGATAAAACCATTGAACTAGTAAGTAAAACTAGAACCTAGTTTTATGAAAAAAGCAATAAAATTGATAAACCACTGGTTGATTTGTTTTTAAGAAAAAATAAAACCAAATTACTAGTATCCAAAAAGAAAAAGGGTAAATTTACAACCAATGAAGTAAAGCAATAATTAGGAACTATTTTGCCCAATTATATGCCAACAAATCAGAAAATCTACATGAAATGGACGAATACTTAGAAAAATATAAATCGCCCAAATTAACAGAAAAGGAGATAGGCAAAGAAGTACTACCAAGGGGGCGGCTAGGTGGCGCAGTGGATAGAGCACTGGCCCTGGATTCAGGAGGACCTGAGTTCAAATCCGACCTCAGACACTAGACACTTACTAGCTGTGTGACCCTGGGCAAGTCACTTAACCCCAATTGCCTCACCCAACACAACACAAATACAGTGCTGATACCTAAACTAGGAAGAGCAAAAAAAAAAAAAAACCACACAACTATTGACCAATTTCCCAAATGAATACTGATGCAGAAATTTTAAATAAAATACAAACAAAAAAACTACAGCAATAGAAACCTAATTGAATCCCTTGAATCAATGAAAAAATATGTGAAGAAAGTGGTTTAGCCATACTAATATCAAACTGTATTACAAAGCTGTAATCACCAAAGCAATATGATACTGGTTAAGAAATAGAGTGGTAGATCGGTGGAATGCATTAGGTACACAATACACAATAAGTGACCATAGTAATCTACTGTTTGATAAATGCATAGCTGCAAGCTTTGGGGACAAAAACTGCAGGGAAAACTCGAAAGCAATTTGGCAAAAACTAAGTATAAACCCAATATCTCACACTGTATACCAAGATATGGTCAAACTGGATACATGATTTAGACATAAAAGGGTGATCCCATAAGCAAATTAGGGGAACCGTGGAATAGTTTACCTGTTAGTTCTATGGATAAAGGGAAGAATTTATGACCAAACAAGATAGAGAGCATTATGGGATGTAAAATGGATAATTTTGATTATATTAAATGAAAAGGTTTTTGTACAAACAGATCCAGTGCAGCCATAATTAAAAGGAAAATAGAAAACTGGGAGGGAAGTTTATTCATATTTCTTTGATAAAGGCCTCGTTTCTCAAATATATAGAGAAGTAAGTCAAATTTATAAGAATACAGATCATTCCCCAATTGATAAGATGTCAAAGGATATGATCATGCAGTTTTCAGATGAAGAAATCAAAGCTGTCTATCTATAGTCATATGAAAAAATGCTCAAAAACACTATTTATTAAAGAAATGCAAATTAAAACAACTCTGAGGTGCCATCTTACACATATCAGATTGACTAATAAGACAGAAAAGGGAAATGGTAAATGTTGTAGGGGCTGTGAGAAAATGTGGACACTATATACCCTGTGATCCAGCACTAGCACTACTAGGGCTGTATCCGAAAGAGAGCCCAAAAAAAGGAAAAGGAAAAGGACATACATATGTGTGTATGTGTGTGTGTGTGTGTGTGTATCAGAGTTCTTTTTGCGGAATTGGAAATTGAGGGGGTGATCATCAATTGGAGAATGACTGAACAAGTTGTGGTATGTGATTGTGATGGAATACTATTCTGCTATAAGAAATGACAATTTGGATGCTTTCAATAAACTCTGGAAAATACATGAACTGATGCAAAGTGAAGTGCGCAGAACCAGGAGAACATAGTACATAGTAACAGCAATATTTTATGATGATCAACTGTAAATGATTTAGGTATTCTCAGCAATACAGTGATCTAAGACAATTTCAAAGAAATCATGATGAAAATGCTATCCACTTCTAGAGAAGGATCTGATGAAGTCTGAATACAGATCAAAGCATCCTTTTTTTAAAACTTTCTTTGTTTTTATTGGTTTTGTGGTTTGGGGGGGGCAGTCTTTTGCAACATGACTAATATGAAAATAATGTTTTGCATGACTGAACATGTATAACCTATAGCAAAGTTGCTTGCCTTCTCAATGAAAGGGGATGGGAGGGAAGGAGGGAAAAAATTTGGTGCTCTAAATTTTAAAAAAATGAATGTCAAAAAATTTTACATGTAATTGGAACAAAAAGTAAAATATTTTTAAAAATTGAAAGTGAAGATATAAACAAATGATTCTTATCAAGGGAAAAGGAAGTGCTTCCTAAAGAAACCAACATGACTCCTCAGGAAATGCACCAGCTTAAAGCAAAGCAAGCACATGGAATGAATACAAAAAGGTAGCCTAGACCCATAAGAAGTTTCGGAAACACCATAGCCTAGAATGAGCTGAGTCTGGAGGTGAATACTAAGGACAACTGAAGGATTATTTGGGGCCTTCCTAGAGTAAGAGAGCAAAGAAAGGTTAGTATTCCTCCTTGGGGTAGATGGAAAAATAGAAAGGGGATAAACAACTGAATTCTTACTTTGCTTCTGTTTTCTCAAATGAGTTTTAGAAAATATAGAACAAAACAGTGAGCTTATCTCAAGATAAGTGAAGCAGTAGCAAAAAGGCATCAAGTTACTCTCATTGGATTTAAGTGATCAATTTCCACAATAGAACATTGTAGGGTAGCAAAAGAACTAACAGATTTGATTGCTGAGCTGATTTTTGAAAGATGGTGGAGGATAAGGAAATGCCCTGCCGGTTGAAGAAGGGCAGACTATAACCTTAAACTTAGGTCAACACCAGTTCTTATTATGACTCTCCTTCCTACAGATAGGTATGTGTTCTGTAGTTATTGTTAGGCCCTCAGCCTTGGTTTAGGGTATAGTAGAGGATTGTAGTCTTTCAATTTGTTACATAGTAGGCACTTAATAAATACTTGTATTTGTTGAATTATTGTACTGGAACAAACAATAGAGCTGACCTAGAATGTAGCACATTGTGAATATGATTATTACAGTTAATTCAGGGAAGGAGTTTGGCAAAGGAAGAAGAAAACCTGATCCTTTTTCTCTTCTACCACCTAGTTGGGTTTTCAGGGAGCTGAGCCCACACTCACAGGTAACAAAGCTATTGTGAGTCTATATGCCAGGATGTGATAGACCCTCACAGTTCTATTTTGCTTGATGTTCCTTTCTATACCCCCCCCCCGCCCCATCCATAGTTGCAGAAATAGGGGAGGATCCAATCTTCATCTGATCTGTCACTTCTCCAGTCGAGACCCAAATCTGGTTTTACTGACCAGCTAATTCCTGCTCCTTCTCTTCTTGCTTTCTCCTCCTCTCCATATAGAAGCCTCTACCTCCACCACACCCCAGTCTACCTAAACTGAAATAATCCATAGATTCTTTTAATCTACAATTATCAAGATTTTCTTGAACCTAACTTTGCTTTCTCACAGTGAGACAGTAGATCCTCTTTGTTTTTATTCAACAAACATTTAATAACTACCTAAAATATATATAGTACCATGCTTTATACTGGGCATACAACAAAACGGAACAATCCCTGCTTTGAGGAGTTTTTGATCCTATTCATGATGTCCTTTCTAGTATACTTGGGGATTTCGAAGAACAAAAGCACAGCCCACACTGACAAGGAACAGGCCTACAAATCATTTATGGATTTTAGAACCAAGGCTATTGGAGAGGTAGGAAATGATGGGTTTGCAATATATTGCACATACTGTCAGTGCAGTCAATATGGTGTTTTGTGTTGTTGTTTTTTAGGCTTTTCCAAATAGAGGCTCACTGGGTAGGGAAGCAGGGATATTCAGAAATGAATGGGTTGTAAAAGAACAAACATAAATTTGAAAAAGTTTTAAATTGAAGGGGAAAAGTTATAAGCAAGGGCATATGTCAGCTTCATGGCACAGCCTCCCATGACATGTACATATGAGGTATAACTAGTTGCTGGCCACCTCTGCCAACATTCTAAACTGCATTGAGGTTTGTACTATTTACCCTTAGGAATAAACAAAGCTAGCACCCTATACAAATGCACCAATTGAAGTCAAGCAGTCCCTATGTATTACTGAATGTGTTAAATGAAAATGCCCATGTGGACTAGTAGAATTCCTTGGGTCATCAGAAGTTACTCCTCTGAATTCATCAGTCATTAGCTATTTCTTTATGTCCCTCCTGCCTCAGGGAAGGAGTTCTTGGCCAACCAGACTGCTTTATTCCATCCCTTGACCAGTATATACTTGGTTGCACATGACTAATACAGAAATATATTTAATGTGATTGTACTTATATAACCTATATCAGATTTCTTTCTGTCTTGGGGAGGGGGAAGGGGAAGGAGGGAGAAAAATTGGAACTCAAAATGTTATAAAAATAAATGTTGAGGGGCAGCTAGATGGCGCAGTTAGTAGAGCACCGGCCCTGGAGTCAGGAGTACCTGAGTTCAAATCCAGCCTCAGACACTTAACACTTACTAGCTGTGTGACCCTGAGCAAGTCACTTAACCCCAATTGCCTCACTTAAAAAAAATAAATAAATAAAAATAAATGTTGAAAACTGTCTTTACATGTTACTGGAAAAAAAATACTATTAAGATTGAAAAATATATATACTTGGGGGCAGCTAGGTGGCGTAGTGGATAGAGCACTGGCCCTGGAGTCAGGAGTACCTGAGTTCAAATCCAGCCTCAGACACTTAACACTTACTAGCTGTGAGACCCTGGGCAAGTCACTTAACCCCAATTGCCTCACTAAAATATATATATATATATATATATACTTGGTTGCAGCCACTAAGACTCCTTTCAGGTATATCACACTAATAACAAAGCACTTAGAAAAATCCAAAACCAAGGCAAAGAACATATACTGATAGTCTCTGTGGGGGACGTTGGTAAGGAATTAGTTTTATTAGGATCAGAAGGCCAAAGTTAATGCCATCACTGTCTTGTCTTATCCACAATCCTTAATTTCTACTATTGGCTAAAGGAGTGGTTCCAAGCTGTCAAATGGCAACTAAAGATGTTGTCTGGGGAGAATACAAGCATCTGCCTTATCAGAGAACAGCTAGTTAGTCCTCATTAACAGTGTTTGAACCTCTAAGTTGCAGACATTAATGGGAATTTGCCCTTTTGGGTATCTGTTGCAAAGAGCCAGTGCCAAATTATATAACTGTCTCTGCACTCACAGAATGTTTTAACTCAGGTGCTCCACTCTATTATTTTCCTTTAACTGGGACCATTCCCTTCCTCCCTTCATTCTTCATCTTCTGTGGAGGCACATCCCGTCATGTGTATCAAGGTCGTTAGGACCCACCTACCATTTCTTTGTAGAATCGCACAGTAACAGTTGCTTCTCGCTACACCTACCCCCAACAGAGTCATGATTTTGGCCTGTTCCTCCTATCCCTGAGGCTTCCAGAGAAGACATCTATATTGGCATCTAATTTGGCATTTAAATTCTTCAAGTGACTGTCAATCCCAATAACTCTCCCTAAGCTTTCCCCAGATCTTGGTGTTGGAGTGAGTGTACAAGAAAGCGGCAGCAGATAGATAGGAGTGATTTAGCCCCAAACATCTTGGTCTCCTTTGCCAATTTAACAATCACTCTGTTTACTTCTCCAATGAAACCAAATGCTGTGATGACCAAATTTGGCCCTGGAAAAAAGTTAGAAAATGCTCTTCCCTCCTTCTGTTTCAGAAGTAGGGGATAATGACTATGAAATGTTGCCTATTCAATGTGTTGGCTAATTTTATTGGGGTTTTTTCTTCTTTATTCTTTGACAAGATATGGCTCAGTGGGTAGAAGATGGAGAGGAGAATTTTTGGAAACAAATGTGGTGTTAAAACAATGATATCAATTTTTAAAGGATACATTTTTTTTTAAAGCAGGAATGGGGAGGTTCTTTCAGTAAAGAAAGATATCTGTAATTAGAGATCTGTCAGTAAAGAAAATAAGATAAATTCATAATGAAAATCAACAACATGGAGATCGTGGTGGAAATTTTGGATACAAGCTGAGAATATATGAAAAATAAAATTTACATTCTGGAAAGCAAATCAAAAGTAACAGAATATGCAACAAAATGAAAAAAACAACGGTGCTAACTAGAACATATAGCTTAGAAAGCTAATTTAAATTATAGTATTAATCTGAAAAAAGGCACAGAAACACTATTTTCCAGGAAATTACACAAGATCATTTCAAAATATATTTCTAGAATTATAGAACTATAGAGCTTTAATTTTATAATCCCTCCACTTCTCCTTTCCCTCTTCCAAGTGAGACAATAGATTCTGTTCCTTAAATTTTACTGTACTATACCAGCTCTTACAGTGAAGTTACATGTTTCCAGGAACAGAAAAGAATCCCAGCTTAATTATGTTCACAAGGAGCATAACTAGTTATAATTTATTACTGTTAAAACAGAGACTTCAGGGAATATGTTGCTAACATGTGATAAAGATTAGCCCAGTATCTTTTGTCCTGAATCTTGGATGGCCACAGTACATATGACAGGAGCTGACCACTTCTGCTAGGATTGTAAATTAACTAGAGTGATCCCTGGACACTGGACTTTGCACTGTTTTCTTTTTGTTTTTTTGTTTTTTGGGGGGGTTTTTTGGTTCTTTTGTTGTTTTTTTTGGGGGGGGGGCAATGAGGGTTAAGTGACTTGCCCAGGGTCACACAGCTAGTAAGTGTTAAGTGTCTGAGGCTGGATTTGAACTCAGGTACTCCTGAATCCAGGGCCAGCGCTTTAACCACTACGCCATCTAGCTGCCCCCTACTGTTTTTTGTTTTTGTTTTTTGGTGAGGCAATTGGGGTTAAGTGACTTGCCTAGGGTCACACAGCTAGTGTTAAATGTCTGAGGCCGGATTCGAACTCAGGTATTCCTGAATCCAGGGCCGGTGCTCTATCCACTGCGCCATCTAGCTGCCCCACACTGTTTTCTTTTTAAGACTTAACTAAACAACCTTATACTTTTACAAATACACCATTTTAGAGGAAGCAGAACACAGGTACCTTTTAACACACCACTCCTGAGTGGTATAACTTCTTTGGTGGTCAGTAGCTCTACCTCTTACTGATTCAGCAGCCTCTGAATAATTATATGTATCCTAATCCTCCCTCTAAGGGAAAGACCGCATTCTGAGTAGACTGCCCCACTTCCTTACCTCAAAGCCCAGGTCTGTGCTTTTAACCCAAAAATCAGAGAGTAAGACTCAGTGTACTTATATCACCAAAATAATTTATTGATGTTTCATTTTGTGAAAGCTAAATTCTAGGAATTTATTCACATTATGAGAACCATATACCAGAGTGAGCCACATATCTCTCTAAGGTAAGATTTGATCAAATTTATGTATTTAAGAACCAGGGAGGAAACATAACATCTGGTAGGTTAATGAGTGATGTTCTTTTTAAAATATTGAGAATTGTTTTATAATTCTATACACTGGAACTTCATTCCTATATGTTTATTAATTTTCCATCCTCACTTATACATTTGACTCTTATACTACTACTATTAACTATCTACTACTATATCCTCCCTTATTAATGTTCCCTTTATAGTACTTAGCACATACAACTTAATAAATATCATAAATTAAGTATGTTATCCCCTAGAATACATATGAAACCTTAATTGGGTGTTTAAACTGGATCTCACATTTGATCATTTTGGTTTTAAGGATAATATTCTTTCTTAGTCATTCAAATTTCAAATAATACACATAATGTTAGAGTATGCTAAAAACTTAAACAGTGTTTGTGGTATTTCTTCTTAGAGTTATATCTAGAAGAGCTTGCTGACCGCATAATAGAAGTTGATATGGAATGTCAAACCGATGCATTTCTGGACAGACCACCAACACCACTTTTTATCCCAGCCAAAACTGGCAAAGATGTAGCCACCCAAATATTAGAAGGCGAGGTAAGGTAACCTTTTCAGTATTCCATCAGTTATGTCTTTCTGTTCATAAAAGAGATCTAGATTAAGTGATTGTTTGTAAGTCAACAAGCATTTATGTAGTGCTTGCTGCACGCCAGGCAATGTGCTGAGTACTTGGAATACAAAGAAAGCCAAAACATTTCCTGCCTTCAAGAGGTTTACATTTGAGGGAGCACATACAAGATATATACAGAGTAGATGGAAAAACCTCCTGTGGGAAGTGACATTGGAGGGAAGTCTTAAAAGAAGCCAGAGATTCCAAAAAGTGAAAATGGGGAAAGAGAACATGTCAGGCATAGGAGATAGCCAGTAAAAGGTACAGAGATTGGTAAACAATGACTGGCATTTATTTGTAACGTCAGGAGTTCTTTGGAATGTTAAAAGTTAAGTGCTTTTTGTAATCTCATTTTATCCTCACAATGACCCTGTAAGAAGGGTGACATTATTATCCCCACTTTACAGATGAGAAAACTAAGGCAGAAAAAGGACACATGACTTGCCTAGTTACCCAAATAGTTAATGTTTGAGGCAGGATTTCGCTCAAGTCTTCTTGACCCCAAGTACCTGCTAGGAGATGAAACGTCTGCAAGGAATTTTAAGTAGACCAGTGTAGCCAGATCATAAAATACAAGAGACAGTAAGATTGAAAAATTAGCAAAGGGCCAAGATTGTTGTAAGTGCCAACCAAAGGACTTCATATTTGATCCTGATGGTAATATGTGATCACCGGAGTACTCAACAGAGAAGGGGGAAGGACTGACATACTAAGACCTACACTTGAGGAAAATAATTTTAGCAGCTAAGTGGAGTGGATGTAGGACATGTAAGTGAAAGGAGTTGAGAATGACAGCATGATGGTGGGCCCTTAACAGTAACAAGAAAGTTTGAAAGAGAGAAGTATTTGTATGGACACTTTACAAGTAGTAGTTCTTATACAGAAAAGTACAATAAATTGGATATCATTCCACAAATTATCTAGAGCTGTTTGATCCAGGCATGCCTAGAAATGGCTTCCACTATTATAGTTTTGATTTTACTTTGATGACATTCAAAACCTAAATTTTCAAAAATATTCTTAGCATAATTTTTTTTAATTTAGTGAAGTAGTCTAGTATGAAATAAGGAAGAACATTCTGCTCTAAAGATGCAAGTGAAGCTAGATTTGCAATTAGAATAATCCAGTATAGTTTAAGAAAATCTTAAGGTAATTGTAGTTTTCACATTCTTTTGCAATTCATAAATATGCTGACTTAGAAGGGGATCTATACACCCTTGGGAAAATAACCTCAAACAACTGCTATTAAGAAAATAGGAGGGGGCAGCTAGATGGCGCAGTGGTTAAAGCACCGGCCCTGGATTCAGGAGTACCTGAGTTCAGATCCGGCCTCAGACACTTGACACTTACTAGCTGTGTGACCATGGGCAAGTCACTTAACCCCCATTGCCTAAACAAAACAAAAAAACAAAAACAAAAACAAAAAAAAGAAAATAGGAGAAGTGAAGTTAAAGATTTCGGGGGGGGGGGCAGCTAGATGGCGCAGTGGATAGAACACCGGCCCTGGAGTCAGGAGTACCTGAGTTCAAATCCGGCCTCAGACACTTAACACTTACTAGCTGTGTGACCCTGGGCAAGTCACTTAACCCCAATTGCCTCACTAAAAAAAAAAAAAAATATTTCAGGGGGTAGGCATACAGAAGAGAGGAGAAAGCTAACCACTTAAACATTTACTATTAGATATTGCTGAGGTCTTTTCTATCCTGCTACTAGTGAGATGTGAGAATCTTTCAGGAAAAACAGTATTAAAACAAGGATATTTTTCCTTGAATTACATAGTTGGATCTTAAAATTTTTTTAAATGAAGGTCCATTGGGGGTAGCTGGGTGGCTCAGTGAATAAAGCACCGGTCCTGAATTCAGAAGGACCTGAGTTCAAATCTGGCCTCAGACACTTTACACTTACTAGCTGTGTGACCCTGGGCAAATCATTTAACCCTCATTGCCTTGCCAAAAAAAAAAAATATGAAGGTTCATTATTATATCTTCATGGGTCCCTATGTGGATTTAATTTAGCTGTGATATGATCATGCCTCCAGTATCTGCAATTAAAATAACTGTTCTGCTATATAATGATTGGAACTTGAGAAGCTAATAACTGATTTCTTTTGGGTTCCTAAGTTGTTTAACTTTGACATTGAAGTCAAACCAATGTTAGAAGTTTTGGTGGGAAAGACCATTGAACAAGCTTTGCTGGAAGTCATGGAGGAAGAAGAATTGGCTGAACTACATTTGCAACAACAACAGTTTGAAGAATTACGGAATCTGGAACTTGCAGAAGTACAGCGACTTGAAGAGCAAGAGAGGCGCCACCAGAAAGAAAAGGTACAGAAGTGTTGAGTCCTCCCTTTGTTGTTCCTACTTACTGCTCTTGTGCATTAAATTACTTTGGGATTCTCCTGTTAAATGGAAATATTTGAAGACTGGTTGAAAAAAGGACTTGGAATACTTACTGGCCAGCTTACTCTCTTATACTTAGACCACAGTACCTTTTGTGAACTGCATTATCACAGAACTAATAACTTAGGGCTCGTGAATTGAGTTTCTGTTTAGCTCTAATTTAGCCTTGGATTCCCAGAAAAGACAGTCCAAGACATTGAATATATCAATAATGTTGGGGCAGCTAGGTGGCGCAGTGGATAGAGCACTGGCCCTGGATTCAGGAAGACGTGAGTTTAAATCCGACCTCAAATACTTAACACTTACTAACTGTGTGACCCTGGGCAAGTCATTTAACCCCAATTGCCTCACCAAAAAAAAACCCCAAACAAACAAAAAAACCCAATAATGTCTCCTTTTAATCAGCTGCAATGGAGACTCTAAGCAATAGTAAATATATCATGATCAAATTTTGACCCATATTCTAGAATTTTTCATTTTTAATATTATCTATTAAATAATATTTCTCATACATTCAGTTTGTTATCACTTGAACTCATTCAGTGTTATTTGTTAGATATTTATAAGTGAATCATATTCTCCTGCTGGTTAAACTGCTGTGGTCATACACACTTGGTACCTTCATTACCTCTTTCTGACCACCAGAACCATAGCTTACTTCATAAGTGCACTGAACACAACAATTTATTAAATAACACTCTAGTACTATTTTACGGAATCATTGTGCATGTTGTCAAATAGCCCAACATTCAAGTAAAACCCTGGACACACGCTTTGAAAAGAGGCAGGGACAGAGAACAGAGCAGCGTTTCCACCCGTGACTATTAGGGTCATGTTTCCCATTCTCCTTGGATCTTTGCAGGACCTTCTTTCTGTGCACTCAGAAAGCACGTTGTAATAACTATTTTACTAGCATCCCTGAATATTAATAGGACAGATACATGTCCTGGAGGTGGAGATCCATGAAGCACCATTTCAGGTAACTAATAGGACTGTTTCATTAGTCTTTGTTTGAACTAGAAAATGGAAATAGAATGAGTCCTTTCTCCTTTTCACTGAGTAAAGCTGGTTTTTGCCAGTGTTCTCCCCTATGCATAGGAGAACCCAGTCTACATAGGTCCTGCATGGGTAATGAGTCTCATCTTAAAAGTTTATATCACATACTTGTGTAAAGTAGGCAAGGTTGAAATAAGGATTCCATATACCATACATGATAACATTAACAAGAAATATGAACAAACAGATAGCCTACTTTCTATTTTGATACAAGTAGGGCTTTAACCACTTTGGTGCATTTTCTTCACCAGGTTCTACATTGGAGCAGCAATAAGAGTAAAGAGAATAAATTTCAGGACGATACTCTTATTGGTATGCCTGGAAAAACTAGATAAACACAAGTTTCCATCAGTATTTTTATTCTTTTGGTAGGAACGTCGGAGACAACAACAACTAATAGTATTACATAAACAGAATGAGACTTCACAGAAAATTGCAGCTCGAGCATATGCTAAGATTTACCTGGCTGACCTCCTTCCATCTGTCTTTAGCAACCTCAGAGATGGTGGCTACTTCTATGACCCTATAGAAAGAGGTTTGTAGTAGTTCTGTTTGATATGTCAGCTCCTAGATAGCACCAATTTTCAATAATATTATGTAATAATTTGTGATATATAGGAAAGATTCCCTTTCCCTGTGCTTTAAAGGGCTACAGAGATGTGGGTGTTAGTCCTTCTGCCCCAAGACAACAGAGCTCTTCCATCTTCTCTTCAGAGTCAATGCTTTTTTTCTTAACATAGTGTCTGTTCCTGACTGTTTCTACTTCTTATTTCAGCCATGGCTGCCATTGTTTCTAATCTTCAGTGTTCTCTTTCCTTTTCTCTCTACTTTTCCCTTTTTCTTTTCTGTTAATTCTCCCACATTTCTCAACTTTCAGTGGAAAGACTGTGAGATATAATCTTTAGGTCTTCAATTCTTTGATGATTTATTTGTTGTTTGCTATCCAGGACCTACTTTGCTACCAAAATTTCTTCTTCCTTTCTCCACCCTCGCCCAAGCCAACTCCCACCACCCCTGACCTATTTCAAGATTCAGAGCTGTTTTAAATACTTGAGAGTGCCAGAAGACTGGTCTTCCTGATGGTTCAGGTTTTAATGTGATCAAATAGCTTTTAACTCAAACAGAATTCTTATCTATGTAAACTCTCCCTTGCCAAGCACTCTGGTGTTCCTCCAGAAAAGCAGAGGAAATTACATCAGTGGCATAGACCTGTAAGGCATCACTGTACTTCCTGCTTGTCATTACTAAGTCAGGGACCCCAGGACTGGTTAGCTGGGTGATCATAGGGAAGTCACATAAGATCTTTGGGCCACAGTTTCCTCAGCCATAAAATGGGAAGCAGCTGGCCTAGATAATCTATTAAAGGTCCCTTCTAGCTGTTTTCTAGACTTGTCTTTTTTTTCTTTTTACCCCCACTTTCTGATCTACTCCAAAAGGCTGGTTTGGACAGGATCCCTCAAGCTCAGAAAAAAATCTACCCTTTCCGTCTAGTTTGGACAATGAGAAATAAGTCTAAATAAATTAAATCCTTCTATTGCCTTCCTTCCCTGATCCATTCGTGCTTAAGATGCTGACTTTTGATTAGCAGTCCTCCCTATTTGGCTGGCAGGACTAAGAGGAGAAAGCCAGTGATTTCTTAGTAAAAAATATATACACAACAATCTTAGCATTGGAGGGTCTTGTTGTGACCCCTGGTTCATGTCTGTTACCTTCCTTGTAAAAATAGCTCCACCATTCTGGTTTTGTTGGTTTTATTTTTGCTTGTGTTCTTTTGAGTGAGGTGAGGTGAGGGGTGGTGAACTGCTGGGAAATAACAGACTTTTTTGAAAGAATCAACAAAATATTTAAAGAAAAAATATCCTTAAGCATACATTTTTCTTAAGTGAGCTCATTATGCAAATAACTATGTGCAACAATGGGAGAAGCAGGTAGGATAAAGAAAATAAAACAAGACTAAGTCTTTCTTAGAATCTTATTTACTACTCATCTATAAAGTAAGAATGGCAGCTCAGTGAATAGAACACCAGGCCTGGAGGCAGGAAGACCTGAGTTCAAATCTGATCTCAGACACTTCCTAGCTGTGATGGATCAGATCCAAAGATTGTTCTTCTATCTTCAGTTGCTTAACCTTACTGTCTTAAAGAAAATTCTGTTATTGTAGGTGATGAGTATACACTCATATATTAGGAAAACACAGATTCTTCTGTCTTCTAGGAATGATTGATTTTTTAAATTGCATTTTTAGAATTTGTTTTTCTTATCTTATAGATATTGAGATTGGATTCCTACCATGGTTGATGCATGAAGTAGATAAGGCAATTGAATACAACATGGTGGGAAGATTAGTACTCGACAGTAAGTTATTTTTGTTTAGTTTTCATTAAGTCCTTTTTAGAATGTTGCAAGTATTGTCAGATACTGTTGGTTGGTTTTGCTGAACTGTCCTTTTATACTGTAAAGATGGGTTCAACTTATATCAAACAATAAGCAAGCAATTATTAAATACTTACTATATACCAGATCTTGGGCTAAGTGCTGGTGATACACAGAAAATGTAAAAGTGGTTTCTGCTCTCAAGGACCTTACAATCTAATGGAGGAGATGATAGTCAAACAAATAAATAAATAAATGCGCACATGTGCGTGCATGCACACACACACACACACACACACAGAGTATATACAAAGTAGAAAGAAGAATTAGCAGCTGGAGTGAGGACCAGTTGAGATTAGATAGAATGTGGGGTGTCAAGAGGCAAACTGGCAAGAGGTATGGGCAGAGATGATGGTTTGGAAAATAACTGAAGTGTAAAAAGCAAAAATCATCAATAAACTATTTATAAGAAAGAAAATTTAATAATAAAAGTAATAAAAACACTCTTTAGTGAAATAAATAACTTAAATAATGCAGCATTCCTAGCTAGACCAGACCATTATATCAAAAAATGATGATACCATGTAAATTCAGTTATAGGTTAATATTATTTATATCAAATGGTAGGGATACTTGATAGACCAAGACAAAATAATAATAAAATCCATTTGAAGGAAGAAAAGAGAAATAATGAAAAATGTTAGAATGAAAGGGAGAATAGTATTTCTAGCCCTGAAACTATACTATATAGCTCTAATTATGAAACCTATTTGGTACTGGTTTTAAAAAAAAATAGAAGAGGGGAGCAGCTAGGTGGCGCAATGGATAAAGCACTGGCCTTGGATTCAGGAGGACCTGAGTTCAAATCCAGCCTCAGACACTTGACACTTACCTAGCTGTGTGACCCTGGGCAAGTCACTTAACCCTGATTGCCCTGCAAAAAAAGAAGAAGAAGAAGAGTAAATCATGGGACAGACTAGATAAGGATAAATCAAAAATTATTTTTTCTTTTTTTTTTTCTCTCGAGGCAATGAGGGTTAAGTGACTTGCCCAGGGTCACACAGCTAGTAAGTGTCGTGTCTAAAAAAATTATTTTTAAAAAAAATGAGGTAGGGGCAGCTAGGTGGCACAGTGGATAAGGCACTGGCCTTGGATTCAGGAGGACCTGAGTTCAAATCCAGCTTCAGACAGACACTTGACACTTACTAGCTGTGTGACTCTGGGCAAGTCACTTAATCCTCATTGCCCAGCAAAAAAAAAAGAGAAAGAAATGAGGTAAAATCAAAAGAACACCAAAAGAGAATATAAGCTCTTTGAGGGCAGGGATTATGTCATTTCTGACTATGTATGAGACTGATATAATAGCAGAAAACATCAATAGATCTTATTTTTTAAAATAAAAATAATAAGTCTTTTAAAAGTTGAGAATCTCAGTATAATGTAAAGGTTCATGGTCAGCTTGAGTAAACTATAACCTGCTACAAATAAAGGATTATTTAGAAGCAATGTAAGGATAGTATAAGTGGGGAATGGGTTATGACTGGGAGAAAAATAGATCAACCATGAAATGTGAGCATAGTACCACACACATACTCCACTGGTAAGGACACAATGTCATAAGGATACCAGGAAGCCCCTCAGTGTGCAAAGAAATCAGGAATCCCAACATAAAAATCTATTATAGTGACAGGACACTCCAGATACAAACCCAGAAGAAGAGAGTGCCCCAAAACATCTACAAGTAAATCTTCAAAGAAAAAACCAGCTTGGTTATACATTCAACTAGAATTTTTCAAAAAATTGAAGCAAGAATTTTTTTTAAGTATTCAAAGTGTTTTTCAAAATAAGTAAGAGAGCTAGAGGAAACATTGGAAAAGAAGTGAAAGCTATGGAATAAAGAAATTGAAAGGGAATGAACAATTTAAGAGATATAAAACCTTGTTTAAGCAAAAAACTATGAAAATTAGAATGGACCAAGTAGAAGTCAGTGATTCCATGACACAAAAGGAAATATTAAAACAAAATCAAAAGGATGAAAAAAATGTAAGATGTCTCACAGCAAAAATAGATGACTGCGGGGGCAGCTAGGTGGCACAGTGGATAAAGCTCTGGGCCTGGATTCAGGAGGACCTGAGTTCAAATCCGGCCTCAGACACTTGACACTTACTAGCTGTGTGACCCTGGGCAAGTCACTTAACCCCCATTGCCCCGAGCAAAAAAAAAAAAAAAAAGAAGTAGAATCCAATAGTTGCCTCCTAAAAGAAACTACAAAATGAAAACTCAAAGAAATAATAAAGCCAAAATCCAGAACTTCTAGATCAAAGAAAGAAAAAATACTACAAGTAGCCAAAAAGAAAAAATTCAAGTACTAAGGAGTGATCGTCAGAATCCCATAAGATTTAACAGCCTGCACTATAAAGAAGCAAATGTGATGAGTGAAATCTGAAATGACTTAGGAAACAAAGTTCAAGCTTCCAAGCATGTGATTTTATTAAGCAAGCCGGTTGCACAACAAATCTAAACCAGGTCTCCTCAGCTTGGCACTGGACTCCAAATACAGGGGGGAAACAAATATTTATGCATTAAAAACAAACAATTAGCAGGATACAAACCAGAATACAAAATTAGATCATCTGATTTCTAATTGGAGTAAAGATTGGGGGCTTTTCTGAGTTGGGAGGGGAATAAGTGAGTTTGGAGACTTGGGAGCGGGGAGAGCAAAGCAGACATAGTTCCCTAAAATCAGAAAAAGAGCTGACCCACTCTTTCCAGGTGTCTGTATTCAATCAAAAGAACATGGAAACAATAACTGATGGACCAATATGGGGCTGGTTTTCAGATAAGACATATGAATTGTGGGCAGCTAGGTGGCTCAGTGGATAGAGCACCAGCCCTGGATTCAGGAGTACCTGGGTTCAAATCCGGCCTCAGACACTTGACACTTACTAGCTGTGTGACCCTGGGCAAGTCACTTAACCCCCATTGCCCCGAGCAAAAAAAAAAAAAAAAAGAAGTAGAATCCAATAGTTGCCTCCTAAAAGAAACTACAAAATGAAAACTCAAAGAAATAATAAAGCCAAAATCCAGAACTTCTAGATCAAAGAAAGAAAAAATACTACAAGTAGCCAAAAAGAAAAAATTCAAGTACTAAGGAGTGATCGTCAGAATCCCATAAGATTTAACAGCCTGCACTATAAAGAAGCAAATGTGATGAGTGAAATCTGAAATGACTTAGGAAACAAAGTTCAAGCTTCCAAGCATGTGATTTTATTAAGCAAGCCGGTTGCACAACAAATCTAAACCAGGTCTCCTCAGCTTGGCACTGGACTCCAAATACAGGGGGGAAACAAATATTTATGCATTAAAAACAAACAATTAGCAGGATACAAACCAGAATACAAAATTAGATCATCTGATTTCTAATTGGAGTAAAGATTGGGGGCTTTTCTGAGTTGGGAGGGGAATAAGTGAGTTTGGAGACTTGGGAGCGGGGAGAGCAAAGCAGACATAGTTCCCTAAAATCAGAAAAAGAGCTGACCCACTCTTTCCAGGTGTCTGTATTCAATCAAAAGAACATGGAAACAATAACTGATGGACCAATATGGGGCTGGTTTTCAGATAAGACATATGAATTGTGGGCAGCTAGGTGGCTCAGTGGATAGAGCACCAGCCCTGGATTCAGGAGTACCTGGGTTCAAATCCGGCCTCAGACACTTAGCACTTACTAGCTGTGTGACCCTGGGCAAGTCACTTAACCCCAATTGCCTCACTTAAAAAAAAAAAAAGACATGGATTGCTTGAGATATATAATTGTGAGAAAACACTTTGCAACAATCTTTGGATCTGACTGGTTTTCTGGTCAGCATAGCCTAGGACCTTAAAAGTCTCTAAGCAACAGATAGAGATGGTTCCTCTTCCCAGTCCTTCAGGGCTAGGTTTAAACAGTGCAATAAAGTTTTCTTACAATTCCCATAACTGAATAAGGTTTTCTCACAAAACAGAAATTGAACTAGACCCATAATTGAATAGAAAGGAAACTGAGCTAGATCCAGAATTGAATCACAAAATGGAGTCAGTGTGATTTACTCAATTCCCACAATTTCCTCATAGAGAACTTGGAATATTCCAGAATGAAAGTTATATATAGACTTATAGCTAAGATTAATTTACCCAGAAAAACTGAATATAATCATGGGGGGAGGTGAGGATAGACCTTAAATGAAATAAAAGACTTCAAGGCATTGAAATAAAGGATTTCCAAGCAGTCCTAATGAAAGACCAGAGCTGAGTAGAAACTTTGAAGTTCAAACACAAGAGTTAAAAGGTTGCACGGGGGCAGCTAGTTGACACAATGGATAAAGCACTGACCCTGGATTCAGGAGGACCTGAATTCAAATTTGGCCTCAGCCACTTGACACTTACTAGCTGTGTGACCCTGGGCAAGTCATTTAACCCTCATTACCCCCCCACACTTCATCCCCCCCAAAAAAAAAGGTTGCACAAATGATGATAAAAGACTAAACAAGACTAAACTTCTTACATTTTAATATACAGAGGTGATACCTGTGTCCAACTCTGATCATCCTTAGGTATTGGTTATAGAGAGGGTCTAATTGAAAGCCTGAGAATGGTTCTATTATGTCGTAATGATCTTAACACTGGAAAGATAGGGGAAGAGGCACTGAGTGGGGAGGGGGAAGTGGGGTGGAAGCTAAAAGGTTAGGAGAAATTATGTCACATAATTAGTGTACACCAGTAGAGACAAGGAAAAAAGGGGAGTAGCTGATACAAATCTTACTGTCATTCAAGCTGGCCAGAGAAGGAAAGAACACACACACACACTCTCTCTCTCTCTCTCACACACACACACTCACAGACACTCACAGACACTCACACACACAGAAATACAGTCCTCTCAACAGGGAAATAGGAAGGAAAGGGGAGAAAGGGAAATTAGAAAAAAAATAGATGAAGGGATGTATTGGTCCTAAGCAAAACAAACTCATAACTTCCTCCAGGAAAAAAAAATTTAAACTCATCTTGTCCCTGGAGGAAATAGGTGGGGGGTGGGGGGATTCATAAGTATTTCTTTCTCTTTAAAGAATTACCACTCTCACACACAATTCAATTAGAATAAAATAGTCTTTTATTTGGGCACTAGAGAAAGTGACCAAGAGGTAAGTCAAAGACTTCCCTCAAGAGGAAAAAATTACTTAGAGATAATGTAATTCTTTGAGGCACATTTCTCCTCCACCGGGAGGGAGGCCAAAGTCTTTATAGAGGATGGAAAGTGGGGGGATGGCTGGAGTGACCACCTGACTATGGAAAGTTCCCTTTGGGGGTGGGTTGGGGGAAAGATTCCTGAGAGTCAGGAAGAAGGATAGTTCTAATCTCTGGGGTTATCTCTGTCTCCTAGCTCAGGTAGTAGCCATGCCTAACTGACTTTCCTGCTATAGAATTTAATCTTCTATTACTTCTTAGGTGTGTCTGTCCTGATAGCTAGTTGGTCAGTTTAAACTTTAATAGTCCTTTAATTCCTTGATATGTCTCAACTCCATATCATTCTCCATTTCTCTGTATGTAAGGGAAAAGGGGGCAAAGATTCTTCTTATGTAACTGCTTCAAGCTAAACGGGGTCAAAGAAATCACGGGAGGGGGGAGGCACTGGTCCAGAGGGTTGAGAAGAGCTATATAGGCATGGGCTACAGCTGCCATGAAGTTGAAGTCTTAAGGCTGGATGGGAAATTTTAACAAGAGGTTAAAGAAGCAAGGGCAAGAATCAAAAGGATTTAAGGTTATAAGAGTGCATGTCAAATAAGTTATACTTAAGGTGTGTCTGATTTAATTTTAAAATGCATAACTAATAGCAGACAGATGACAAAGCCAGATTCTTATACCTGCATCTCACTATAGTAACTCATTTGCAGTACTAACCTAAGGGACGAAAATCCAATATTGTGTTCATGCCAATCAAATGACATGATTATAGGAATTTGCCATAAAAGAAGAGGGACAGAGCTCTCATGGAATAATGCTTCCCTAAGCTTCATGTGCACTCCAGGCAGAAGTTGTATAGATAGCCAGGGTTAAAATCAGCCAGGTGGGATAGTTTTCATTCCATGGGTCATATTGGGGAAATTAAGTCAGGAGAATCCTGCCTCAGTCCTTGCTAAAAATCGTTCTCTCGGCCTCTTCATAAAATTCAATATTAGATTTATGTCTAAATACCTTTATGCATAATCGCATGTGGTCTCTGAAAGTCCCTTGTAGTTCAAGTTCTGTGATTTTATGATTTAGACTAGTAAGGGCCAGTAAGAAAAAAAAATACTACTTATATTAAATATCCTTAAAAGAGTTTATCATAAGAAAGTAAAGTATATTGAAGCTGGTAAACTTTTTGTTTATTAATATTGAAAACATAAAACCACAGTCATGTCTATTTACACCACCTTTCATCCATATTTTTTTCTTTGTAGTGTTGATTCGTGAGGTGGTTGAAAATAGGTTGAATATGTTTGAACAGCTTGGAGTCAAACAGTCAAAGAGTTTCCCTGATGAAGATGAGAAAGAAAAGAAAGAATCATTGGCAACAGGAGAAGAACAAGTCACAGAGGAGGTCAACCAAGAGGATTCAGAGCAAACAAATGTTTCCCAAGAGAAGAAGCCGTCTTTAGAAAAGAAACCGTCGTTAGAAAAGAAACCATCGTTAGAAAAGAAACCGTCATTAGAAAAGAAACCGTCGTTAGAAAAGAAACCGTCGTTAGAAAAGAGGGATTCCTTGGAGAGAAGCGCGTCTTTGGAGAAGAAGAAATCAATAGGGAAAGTGCCATCTGATGAGAAGAAAGAGCCATGAGACCAAGTGACTGCCAAACCATCAAATAATCAGGTAATGATAATCTAGTGTTTTTCTTCCCTTACATCAGTAGAAGTTGTATTGCATTGGGTCAGTGTCTTCTTATCTATTTATCTATTATGAACTGGACAAATAAAATATAGCAAAAAAATAGAACTAATCTAAAAACTAAATTGTGAACAAATATTTAATTAGCAAATTTAAGGGGAGAAGGATATTGCAAGAACATCTAGGAGAAGTCTGTTGGTGAATAATTTCTTAATCTACAGACTTCTCTATTACCACCATCTGCAACTAACATGCTTTGCTTTTTCTTTATCCTTCTAATTTGCAGTTTAATACTGTTTTATTAGCTGTAATTTATAATACCAACAAATCAATGCTTCTAGTCATTTAGTTTCTCTTTTTCAAAAGAAGTGCTTAATTCAGAAGTTTTTGTCATAGAATCTTGCTTGAATGAAAGTCACAATGGTTTCTTTCTAAGGGCCTAAGCACTGTACCTAATTTCCATTAAAATGAGCAGATTATGTCATTTTCAGTATGCAAATATGATTTGGGGGGATCCTAAGAGCCCCATCTGCAATGTTACATTTTCAAGCAATCTCTTGTAAATTACATATTCCAGATACTGTAAAAAATATTAAATATAACAAATCTGGAAAAAATTATAACTGTACTTATGAAAAATTATAACTTTAGAAAAATTATAATTGGGTCATAGATCCCTTCATAGTTGCCATTCAAATGTAAGAATATTTTTACTAATTTGGGGCTAGTCTGACTGGGCGGGGCCTAATCTAACTGGAGGACTAATCTGGGGACTTTTGACTATCTGATTGCTATTAATTTCCTAAGCCAATCTGTTAGGGCCTTTTAAAAATTTTCTCTACACTGCTCCCCTCCCAAATTGATAAGCAAATGATTAAGAAGCCTCTTAATTAAATAATCAAAACAGGGTTTATTTAGGTGAATAAATTTAGAGTTAAATGTAGAAACAAGGATAAAAAAGTAAAATACAACCTGTCATCCTTTCAACTTTCTGCCAACGAACCTCTTTGCTGTGCTTGCAACTTTCTTAGCGTCCTCCACTCTCTGTACCAACGGACCTTCTTCTAGCATTGTTCCCGTCACTGAAAAGCCCCCCTGCTCTGTACTCTTGCCAACACCCCTGAAAAGCCTCTTACTGTTGTGAACCCCTGTCTGTCAGCCCTCTCTCGCTTTCTCCATCATTGTCTTCTCCAACCTCTGTCTGTCTGTCCTCCTTTCTCCCTTCCCCCTTACTGTCTAACTCCCTGGTATATATCTTCCTTCTCTCCCCTCAAACCTCAGGTTCCCTGCACCCCTACACACGCCAAGCTAATCCTCCAGCTATGCTAGGGCTGCGGCCAGGGCGGGGCTCGACCACACCCAGGGCTCAAGGGGCCCATGCTTCCTGCTGCACGCCTGGGGCCTGGCATGGGCCTGGACGAGCCCAGGATCTCTGAGGTAGATCCCCTCAGGGCAGAGGGAGCTGGGGCTTTTTCCCCAGCTATCCGACCTGGCGGCTTGTGAGGTCCACGGGGCTTTTCCGCTTGGCTGAAGTGGAGGGGGAGGGGGCCCAACCCCTCTTACACAGAAAAAACCCCTGAGGGCCTAAGGCTTTTTAATCTCAGCCCAAAGGCAGGGTCCCCAAATCACAATAAATTTCCACAATACAGAACTGTATAAACTATATTTTCCCCAAAATGGGTCCTTCTGACTGATAAAAGCAAAAGCAAAAAACAAAAATAAACAAAAAAACCACCTCACCTTACAAATGTCCTTTGCTGGACATTTAATTGATATTTTATTATATTGACCTACATACATGGTATGGAGTCAAATATATCCACATTACCCACCCTGTGGAATAAAGCATGGAAAATCAGTGGCATCTCCCTTCTTTTTGTATGGTCACTAATAATCCTCCATCCCCAGAAGGAACTCAGTCTTTTGCCTCGTGGAGTCTTTGACTTCCTTCTAGACTTTGTTCAGGCCCTCTGCTGATTTTCCCACTTGTTAGTGCTCTCCTCTGCCTCAATTTAGTTTACTGTCATATCTCCCCATCAGAATAGAAGCTGCTTTAGTACAAGTACTGCTTCATTGTTTGTTTTCATGATCTCCATACTCAGCATAGCCCCTTATACACAATAGGCATTTAATAAATACTTTTTGAAATGAATAGAATCATACATCTGGCAGCCACCCTTGCTAAACTAGATGCTAAACCAGGTTCTAAAAGCCCTGGAAATTCATTTAGTTCATTTGAAATTATTTCCAAATAAAATATAATGTCATGCCACATTGAAGCAGAATGAAATATTGATTTCAGTCTAATAAAAATAATGACTATAGCATAAGGAACATGTTATACAACCTTATTCTCCACCTACAAGCAAAAATCGACATTTTTCTCTTGTTGTTTATTGATGTCTTGGTATCTCATGATTCTCCTGTTATTTTCTTTCCTTATACATTTTAATTTTCATTCTTGCTTATCAAGATTCTTTTATTTATTTTCTTATTTATGTACTACAAACATTGACTTTCCTTATAATTAAATTTAGTTATCTATCTATAAGTAAATTTCTATAGATAATCATCATTGGCATTGTGTTTGTCAAAGAAACCTAGTGAAGATTGGTTGGGGTTTTTTTGGTGGGGTTTTCTTGTTTGTTTTAAATAAGATAAATAAGATAAGATGCCATCATGAAGCCCTAAGTACTTACATTTTCATTTTTATCAGTCATCAGTATGATCATATCTAATGATAGTTCAACAGATTAAATATGCTTTTTATTTCAACCGTTTAAAGTCATAATTTTTTGTGGATATTTTCCTTTACCTTTTCTTTATTTGTCTGTGCCTTTTAAAATATGTAAGTAAATCATCCTTGAAGTAGAGAATATAAGTATAAAATGTATTTATACCACACCAAGTTGACATAGGTGAATTTGATCCTTTTTTTTGCTTGCTTAGAGGGTAAAACATGAGAAAGATTATATCACAGATATCACAATTGGCTGTGACTTGTTAACCTGATTTAGTTTATTTGACTTGAAGATATGTTAATGAGGTCATGGACAGATCTGTAAGCTTTGTTTTGTTTGATGGTCACAAACTATAGACAGGACTACAAGCAGTCTTCTCAAAAATGAGTCATTGATCACAAAAAGGTAAACAAAAACATATATAGTTCATCACTAGTACTTGAGGAGAAAACTCTGAAAACACATGTTGATTGATAAGATGGTACCATCTTATTGGTTTTGGAAGAATAGTACATTTTTTATTATATGTGTCAAAGACAACCAAGTGGAATAATGAAAATTTAGATAATTGGTGTTTTAATTAAATTATTTTTTCCTGTTTTACCTAAAGGATGAAAGTAGCATAATGGAATACTAGAAGTTACTTGGTTGCTTATAAGTTCTTTGATAGGTTAATTTGGAGAATTCTGATATTTTTAGAGGACACAATCCCTTTTCAGCAAAAAAAAAATGACTTTTTAAATGAAAATTTTTTTCTGTGATCGCTATTAATATTTTTAATAAAATTATTAATATAATTTTTCAATTGAGTTCTATTTCAAATGCCTTCAGATAATATGAAGGTAACCTGGGTTCTTGAAAGCTTTGTCTTTGAGGCACAAGTTTTGGCAAGGTAGCAAAGCTTCAATTGTGGTTCCAGCTGTTGGCTGTTTGGGAGGACCAACCTGACTCCAGGAAGCTCATCGCCAGGTTGGCCACTTAGTGATTGTTTTTTTAAAACTGTAGCACTTTATGAAGCCGCCTGCTAAGGTCGGGGAAGAATATATATTTGGGAAAAGTCCCTTTTTACTACCAATTAAGTCATTGGTTTGTTCAACTAGCAGTAGATTTTGAGATTATACAGTCATATATTTTCTGCTAAATTGTAAAGTCCCTTAATGAGTATTTACCACTAGATGTCAGTAAAACTCAGAAAAGTCAAATAAACTACCATGTCATAGATTTCATAATATAGTCTCAAAGCAGAGACATTGAGAGGAGGAAGTAACAAACTATAGGAAAGGGCAGCTAGATGGGGCAGTGGATAGAGCACCGGCCCTGGAGTCAGGAGTACCTGAGTTCAAATCTGGCCTCAGACACTTAAGACTTACTAGCTGTGTGACCCTGGGCAAGTCACTTAACCCCAATTGCCTCACTAAAAAAAAACAAACAAACAACAAAAAAAACTATAGGAAAAAACTGGAACAGAGTCTGGCAGAAATTAGTTTTAGACCAAGGCCTCATACCATATATCACAGTAAGCTCCAAATGGATCTATGACCTAGATATGAAAGCCTTTAGTAGCTTTGGTCAATGGATACATACGATCAGGCCATTCGCAAAGGAAGAAATCCAGTCAATGAATATATGGGGAAAAAAGTTCCAAATCATGAATAATTAAAGAATTAAAATTTAAAACTACCCTGAGGTTCCACCTCACAACTGTCAGTCAGTCAGTTGGTATACATTTCTTAGGAGCCTGCTATGCGTACCAGGTACTGTGCCAACCTCTGGGATACAGAGAAGGACAGATGACAGTTCTGCCTCTCAAAGAGCTCACAATTGAACGGGGAAGAAACAACGTGCACATAACTATGCACAGACAAGTTATCTGTAGGGTCAATCAGAAATAATCAACAAGGAAGGTACCAGAATTAGGAGACTTGGCAAGAATTCCTGTGAAAAGTGCAGTTGTAAGTGGCACTTGAAGAAAGCCAGAGAAGCCAGTGGGGCAGAGATAAAGAAAAGCATTCTGTGACAGGAGAGAGCCAGTGAAAAAGCCCAGGGTCAAGAAATGGAGTGAGGAACAGCAAGGAAGCCACTGGCACTAGATCATAGAGATGTGGTGAGTGGGTGGTAGGAGGTGATGGGAAGAAGAAGAGGGACCCAGGCTGTAAGGTGTAAGAAGCTAGAAATTTAGCAAGGGGGGCAAGTTATGCAGGGTTCTGAATGCCAGAGGATTTTCTACTTGATTCTGGAAGATCAAACTGAGCCACTGGAGGTAGGGTGCAGTGCGGGGGGCAGAAGGGAGGCATTGACCTGTGCTTTAGGAATATGAATTTCACAGGAGGATGGACTACAGTAGGGAGGGACTTGTAGGCAGACCAACCATCAGGATCTTGCAGTAGTCCAGGTTGTGAGGTGATGTGGGCCTGCACCAGATGAAGGCAGTGTCAGAGGAGAGAAGGAATCAGATATGAGAGATGGTACAAACATAGAATAGACAGGCCTTGGCAACACACTGAATATGGGAGGTGAGAAAAAGTGAGGAGTTGAGGATGACAGCTAGATTGGGAGCCTAGAGGACTGAGAAGATGGCGGTGCCCTTGACAATAAGAGGGAAGTTAGAAGTGAGAAAGGTTTGGGAGAAAGGCTAATGAGCTCAATTTCGGAATCCATAGGAGATTTGGGGGACAGAACCAAGATGGCGGAGGAGAGGCTGTTACTCCCACAAGCTCCAGATAAACCCTTCCACTCACTCCCAAATAATGCAGTAAAAAACAAACCCAGAGCAGCCTAATGCACATAAGAACAGGGTGAGACTATTTTTCAGCAAAAGAGGGCAATTGTGATCACCTGCTGATCGGGCTGAACAGCTCAGCCTGGGGTCCGGACCCAGCCAGGAACAAACAGTGCTTCCAGCGAGTCTGAGTCTTCAGCGCCAGCAGCTTCTTCTGAGGCTTGGATTGTGGAGTGGTGAGGAGGTTCAGCAGTAGGCCGGGGTGAAGTGGAGGCAGTCTCTGCTGGAGTTGGGGCGAAGCACCCTGGTTCTGAGCCAGCGGGCTGAATCAAGTGGTGGTGACCCAGTGGGGGAGGGGCACAGGCACGCCAAGCTTCCAACCATAGAGAATCAGAGTTCAATCAGACTTCTGTTTCTGGGTCAAAGAGAAAGCGGCCATGGTTACTCACATGCCAGGCAGGCTGAGAAGATGCCCAATCACCCCCTGGGCCACACTGTAGCTCAGAACAGTGTGTCTGGGAAGCAGCGCTACACTTTAAGGACTTAAAAGCCAAGAAATAGGAGGCCAAGATGAGCAGGCAGAGAAAGCAGCAGACCATCAAAAACTTCTTTGGGGGAAAGGTAGACCAGAATACACCCTCAGAAGAAGAAGATAATAACAAAGTCAAAGCTCCAACATCTAAAGCTTCCAAGAAAAATACGAATTGGTCTCAGGCCATGGAAGCTCTCAAAAGGGACTTTGAAGAGAAAGTAGGAGAGATGGAGGAAAGAATGGAAAGAGAAATGAGAGCAATGCAGGAAAGTCATGAGAAAAAGTCAACAGTTTGAAAAGCCAAATGGGAAAGGAAATAGAAAAGCTCTCTCAAGAAAATAATTGCCTAAGAATTAGGCTTGAACAAATGGAAGCTAGTGACTTTATGAGAAACCAAGACACAGTAAAGCAAATCCAACTGAATTTTAAAAAATAGAGGGCGATATGAAATATTTCCATGGAAAAATAGCCGACCTGGAAAACAGATCCAGGAGAGATCATTTGAAAATCATTGGTCTACCTGAAAACCATGACCAAAATAAGAGCTTAGACACTATCTGCCAAGAGATTGTCAGGGAAAATTGCCCTGATATTCTAGAAGCAGAAGCTAAAATAGAAATTGAAAGACTCCACCAATCACCTCCTGAAAGGAATCCCAAAAGGATATAGCCAAATTCCAGAACTCATTCATCTTTAAAACCTGGCCCTTGGGGGCAGCTAGATGGCGCAGTGGTTAAAGTGCTGGCCCTGGATTCAGGCGTACCTGAGTTCAAATCCGGCCTCAAACACTTGACACTTACTAGCTGTGTGACCCTGGGCAAGTCACTTAACCCCCATTCCCCCGCCCAAAAAAAAAAGCTGGCCCTTTTCCCTTTTCTGATCTTACAACCCCCAGGTGCCTTCTACCTTTATCTCCTTCTCCTTCACTTGTTTCACAAAAGGAGGGTGCCCTTCTCCTTGCCTAGACCAACCTCTCTACATGGATAAGTGATCCCATTCCATCCTGTTTTCTCCAACACATTTGCCCCTCAATTATTCCACTGTCACTTATCTTCAATCTTTCCTTGTATCCTGGCTGCTCAACTACTGCACTGAGCTCATTGAGGAAAGAAAGAGAATGTCCTGGAGACCAGTAGATAGCAGCTGTTGGAATTTTGATTAGGTGGCAGAGAGGGACTGGGTGAAACCCAAAGGCAGAGAGGTTACTGAGTGATGTTGGGAGAGGAAGAGGCTGGAAGTATCAATGTAGTGCAGGGTGAATTCTGACTCCCCTACATTGACCATCAAGTTGGGGGGAAATGAGAGAAAGTGCTGGAGAGGGCAGACCAGGAGGCTTTATCAAGAGAAAACCAAGTCTCAGCATGAGCCAGAAGATGGAAGGCATTGGAAAGAAAAAGATCTAAAATGAAAACAAGGTGGTTTTTTTTCATTGTTCAATTGTTTTTGCCTATGGAACTTTGTGTGGGACATTGTGAGGAAGGAGAAGGGGACTGGAATGGTTATAAGGGATCAGGTGGTGGAGGGTGGGAAATTGAATGATGACTGATGGGGTTTCAGAATCACTGAAACTGAAAAAGATCACCAGGGAAGAATTTGTTAATCATTAAGATTTTGGATAGATTTTCAGTGTCCATAGAACTTTGGCCTCAGGGTGGAGTTCTTGCATGGTTGTAAGCAGTTGGAGTGCAGGAGCAAGTACCTGGAGCTGAAGGAATGGTGTTAATCTCTTTTCCCTAAGGAGGAGACCAGGTGGGAGGCTGGAGAGAATTATGTTTCTCCTTTTTCCATTGGAGGTAGGAGACTGAATGCTCCTCTTCCATCAGGAGGCTGGAGACCAAAAAAGAAATGCATCCTGATGTAATGGTACCCTCTTTCTTACAACAGTAAAACACTGGTGCAATGGAAGGGTACCTCTCTTCTTCCCTTGGAAGCTGAAGACCAGTCAAAATGCGTTTGATGTAACAAAATGACACCCTCTCCCCTCACCACAGCAGCAATCAGTTCGACAAGAATGATGAAAAAGGAAAAATGATAGTTGTTGGAGCGGCTGTTAGAAGTCAGGCACACAGGTACACTGTGGGTGGAGTATGAACTGATCTAGCCATTCTGGAAAGCAAAGGTGAAACTGTACCCACAAAGCCACTCAACTATGCAAATTGGCCTGTAACACAGAAGGATCAAAGAAGAAGAAAAAAACCCAAACTTATCACAAAAACCCAAATTGGAGAGGATCCCAGAGAGCAGGGTGGCAGACAAGTCTCAGGATGAAGCCTGAGAAAAAGGCCAGCCTTCCCGGTGTGTGGAACACACACCGGCAGCACCTCTATCACCCTGTGGACATGCTGCTTCCATTAATACAGCCAAAGAAGGCATTCCCTTTTATAACTGTCATTTCACATGCTAGACTCCTATGAAGATTAAGGCAACTGAAATGTCAGTCATTTTCATTTGAGCTGTTGTCTACCTCTAATTATACTTGTATGGTTGTTGTTGGTTTTGTGAGTACACCCACTCAAGTATTACTCTGTGACTTATTACTTTTCCTTGTGCCTGATAGGCAGCATGGTCTAGTGATGAAAGAGGTGGTCTCAAAGCCAAGGGCCTTGAGTTCAAGTCCTGCCTTTAACACCTCTCCAAAAAGGAGTTTCTCACTCACTTAGCATTTAACTAACAATGAACCATCTAACTCTCCTTAAAATTATGACAGAAAAATATTTTTAAAACAGAAAAGTTTCCTTGCCAGGTTATTTATCTGTTTTTATCCTCATATTCAAGTGTCTCTATCTCCTATACATATTTTTAAAAGATTTTTTTAATATTTTTAAAGTGAGACTATAGCTTTCACATATTTCCTTTTGCAACATATGTAGGTACATTGTGGGCATTCAGTAAATATTTAAGTCTTTTAGAAAATTCCATATGTCAAGATATTATGTCAAAAATTCTCAAAAAGTCAAAATAAATTAAAATTTTGGCTAGTACACATGATCATTTCATTCCAAACAGTAAATGAACCTTTCTTACCACATGGCATTTTCCTCTAGTGAGTTACAGTGAAGGTACACTGACAAAATTCTCACATTCCAAATTGCAAGAATTTTGAAGCCTATCAGATTAAAAAGTAAAGTTAATGATGTATGATAGGGCACTGATGATGTCTTGTTTCTAGTGTTTAAAGTGGATGAAATCTCATAAAGATCTCTTAGATTATCCAAATCCTAGGGTTGAAAGAGACAATCCTCAGGTAGAACCATGCCTTAATCACCTCCAGTAGATTAGAATGTATCCCAGATTGAGAATTGGAGAAGCATGATTACTAGTTTGTGTTGGAAATTAAGGTTAAATATCTCTTTTCTTCCTTCTAACCGGATTTAAAGCTTAATGAACTTTTGAGAAGCAAATCATAGTCTGCAAAAAGTTACCTAACATTTTATTTCTGTATAGCACTTAATACTTTTTGAAATACTTATTTGTACCTTGTTTCATTCATCCTGACAAACAGAAATTGATACAGTACCATACATGTACCATATCTTACATATATACTATATGTACATGTATATGTATATGTGTATGTTCATGTGTATACATTCATACACACACACACACACACACACACATATATATATATATATATATATATAAACTACTCATTTGACTGATAAGGAAGCTGAGACACAAAGCAGTTAAGAAAAAATACTGTTATTTTGACTAAGCATATAGAACTCATCATCAGAACTGGGAATAGAACCCTGTTCTCCTAGATCACAATGCAGTGTTCATTCCTTCTTCATTGGTTCTGTTGATCTTATCCATATGTTGACATACACCACAGGTCATCTATGCCTTCTTATCCTTATCTATATCTTATCTATAATCTCCCATATGTCTGCAGCAGATTCGCCCAGTCATGCCCAGTCATTCCTTTAGGTTGCTACATTTTGTGGGTCCCAGGGATACACTCTGGCTATCCATCTGTTATCCCTTGTCCTCAATATGACCACCTGTTCAGCTCCTTCTCTGGTCATACAGCAACGTTATATTCCACTATGTCACTCTTAAAAATATAGTTCTTTTGTTTCTTTTTTGATATAATAATGAGGCAGGACATTTTGAAAAAGTATTACACATCTAGTGTTTTTAGCCTTTTTGTGTCTTTTTGCCATCCAATGAAGCCTATGGATCCCTTTCAGAATAATGCATGAAGTAAAAAAAATAAGATTACAAAGGAAATCAGTTGAAATGCAACTGAAAAACTGTATTGAAATACAGTTATGGGGCCAGCTAAGTGGCACAGTGGATAAAGCACTGGCCCTGGATTCAGAAGGACCTGAGTTCAAATCTGGCCTCAGACACTTGCCACTAACTGTGTGACCTTGGGCAAGTCACTTAACCCTCATTGCTCCACCAAAAAAAAGGGAGAAAAAAGGAAATACAGTTATGAAAATGTTTTGTAAATTCACAGATGCCAGATTAAGAATAAGAAAGATAGCTGCAAACTCTTGATTTTCTGCATTGATGGAAGAAAACAGGGAATAAATAAAACATAATTTAAAAATCTGAGCTAATCATGTAATTGCAATTTAAACCCCAGAAGATTCTTAGAATGGATGTTAAATAGAAGCAAAATAGACCGACTAGAGTTTTCTCTTTTTTCTCCCCCAACCAGAGTTAATTTCTTCACTCATTAAGAGTTTAATATATACATATATATATACATATACATATACATGTATGTATACATACATGTGCATATGGTTTTTATAATATGCATTGTATCTGTGTATATAGTAATATAATAAGACCTTTAGGGAGCAAAAAAAAAAATAAAAGTCATAAACCTTGCTCTATAGCTACATATAGTATTTGAGAAGATATAATCTTGAAATTCCTGAAAAGTTAAATAAAACAGAAGTAAATATAAGCACCAAAAGTATAGTGCAGGGGGCAACTAGGTGGTGCAGTGGATAAAGCACCGCACCGGCCCTGGATTCAAGAGGACCCGAGTTCAAATCTGACCTCAGACACTTGACACTTACTAGCTGTGTGACCCTGGGCAAGTCACTTAACCCTCATTGCCCTGCAAAAAAACAAAACAAAACAAAACAAAAACAAATAAAAGTATAGTGAAAAAAACAAGTCAGTGCTCATCAATTAGAGAATGACAGAAAAAACTGATAAGTGAAAGTGGAATGTTTGGGATAGTAGGGCATGACAAGGGGATATGGAGAAGCACGGAAGATTTATATAACCTGAGTCAGAGTGAATAAGCAGAAACAAAAGAACCACCATGTACAGGACAATCACTACAACATTCTCAATCAGGAGATCTCTGAAAGGAAAAAGAGCTCTGAATAACTGAAACACAAGCAGTGGTCTTTGGAGAGCAGATAATGTGATCTCCTACTTCAAGGCAGAATATTGTATACTTTGTCAGATATGGTTAACATATCCTGTTAACAAGGAAGGGTTCACTTTGGAAGGAGGGGATGTTTAATGTTTAATTTTGAGGGTTTTCTAAGTCCAGGAATGACTGTGATATAAAACCAAGATATATTCATATCAGTACAACGTTTTTGAAAGAGTGTTGCCTACTCTAGGAATTCAAAAAAAGATGAGATTAATATGGATCAGAATAATAAGTGAAGCTTTATGGAGGAAGTGTGATTTGAATTGAGTCTTGAAGTTAATATTTAGATGACAAGGGTAACTGGGTTGGGAATTAGGTGTGTTGAGGGGACAGTAAGTAAACCAGCCTAATTAGAACAGTGTTTTACTACTATACAAGTAGAAGAAACTTTGGAAAGGTAAACTCAGACCAAATTTGTGGAGTCCCTTGAATGCCTCGCTAAGGAGTTTGAATTTTATTCTTTAGGCAGTGGGAAGTTAATGAAGGCATTTGTGCAGGGGAATGATTTGATGAGAGCAGTGTTTTAGGAGGTAGCAGTATGTACAGGATAGATTGGGAAACGGACAGAGTAAAAGATTAATTTGGAGGCTCTTTCAGTAATCCAAAAAGAAGACCAAAGGTATACAAACCAGAGCGATAACAGTCAAAATAGAAAACAAAGGGCCAGAAATAAGGAGATAATCAATATAATTGATTAGAAATGTGCTTCTAAACATCATCACATGGTCAATGACTGTGCCTCATCATGAACCAGGCCTAGGCACAACCTATTTATTCATAGGATCCCAGATTTAGAGCTATGAGGAACCTTATAATCACCTGTTTCAAACCCCATTGAAGAAAAACACATGAAGAAACGGAGGCCCAGGGAGGTTAAATGACTTGAACAAGGCCACAGATGCAGTAAATGGCAGTGCCAGGATTCAGACTCAGATGCTCTGACTTTTAGGCCAACACTTTTTATCTGCATCATGTTACCTGGGATCATGATAGGTCACATGACCAATTTATGTCAGTTATTAAGATGGCTCAAATGTTGACTGTCTTCAGTTTATGTAAATAATAATTATACTTTATTTTAAATCATATAAACTAAATGAAGAGAATGAGGTACACTGTCTCAAGTCTCCTTCAATGCCAGATTTTGTCATCATAATTATACAACATTCTATTTCAGCTATTTTTTCCTTTTCATTTATTCATTGTTATAGCCATTATGTATATTTTTCTCCTGGTTCTACTTATTTCACTCAATATCAGTTCATATCAGACTTCCCATGCTTCTCTGAATTCTTCATATTGGTCATTTTACATTTGAGTTTCAGTTTTCTTTTTAGCCAGGCTCTGATCAATGGATACTCACTTTCTACTCAGCTCTTTGCTACCACAAAAAGTGTTGCTATGAATATTTTGGCATAGATGGAATCTGTCTTTCATTCATTGCCTACCTTGGAGCATATGTCTAGCAGTCAGCTCTCTAGACTGAAGACTGAACATTTTGGCCCCCTTTTTTTGGAAAAACATATTCCCAGTTGCTTTCCAGGATGATTGGGATGGTTAGAAGTATCACCAAGAGTTTATTAGGGTGCCTTTCTGGCCATGACCCCTCCAACATTTCCCTTTTTCTATTTTTTGTCCTCCTTGCCAATTTGCTAGATGTGAAATGAAATCTCAGAGTTGTTTTATTTGCTTTTTTCTTATTAGTGGCATGCTTGCTAATAGTGTGCATGTCTTCATTTTAAAATGTTTATATCCTTTAACTGCTTATTATTTGGGGAATGGTTCTTGATCTAATATTGTTCTCTTTGGGGGGGGGGGAGGAAGGACAATGAGGGTTAAGAGATTTGCCCTGGGTCACACAGCTAGTGAGTGTCAAGTGTTTGAGGTCAGATTTGAACTCATGTACTCCTGAATCTAGGGCCAGTGTTTTATCCACTGCGCCACCTAGCTGTGCCCCCCCCATCTAATATTGTTATCTTAATTCTTTCTATATATAAGGGATATCAGACCCTTATCTGAAAAACATAATGCAAAGATTTTTTTTCTCCATCAGCTATTATTCTAATCCTTCCTCTATTGGTTCCATTATTGCAAAAGCTTTTCAATTTTTTATAATCAAAATTATCAGGGGGGCAGCTAGGTGGTACAGTTGATAAAGCACCAGCCCTGGAGTCTGGAGGACCTGAGTTCAAATTTGGCCTCAGACACTTGACATTTACTAGCTGTGTGACCCTGGGCAAGTCACTATAACTCTCATGGCCCCACAAAAAAAAAAATTATCAGTTTTCTCTTTTATGAACTCTTCTAGACTATGCTTGGTGAACAATATGGCAATAATTCTGTTATTTTTTAATGTCTGTATGATATTAGTCAAATAATAAGCTAGACAACAATCAACAATTGAAAACAAAAATTTGATGAAAACTGCATTTCAAACTTTTAAAATGTCATTAAAATTAATGAAAACATTTTAAAGTTATTAAAAATAACTTTGAATATCTTTTTAATAACTTTAAAATGTTTTAGCTTAATGAAGGCCCAAAAGGACAATGCTAAAAAACAGAATCTGTCTGCACATGAACATGTGAAGTTTTTGCCACTAATCTAAACTGATAATTTTAGTAAAAATTCACAACAAATGTAATTCAGCTTTTGGGTTTTATACTCATTTACATCTTAGAAAAAATATCTGTCACTCCTCATTTTGTTTCTCATAATCATTTTAGTCACTGGAGATGTAATCCAGTAGCAATTATCAGCACCTGAAGTATGAAGATGAGCTTTGCCTTTTTTATTTTGTATTTATGATGCTTCGTTTTGAGGTCCATTTAACCATTTTAGTACAAGTAATGATCTGGGCACACAGCTGCTCCAGCTCCTGGTCTCCCCTCTCTTCCCAGTATATATGGGAACATAAAGAAGCACAGCTGCATTCCAGGCCTGTGAAGCAGTTAGCCATTAACCACTCTCTTAATAGAATAGTGGCCTTTTACAAAGCTCCTCTTTGTTTCTAAAATTAAAAAAAAAAAAAGCAATAAAGCCCTTGAATATTTTTCACTGGGTTCAAAAAAATGTAATTTATCAAATCATTAAATAGGTATTCCATTATTTTAATTGCAAACCAAGAATACGTATAAGGTGATATGACCACATAATACAGAAAAGCGTAGAAAGATATATACAGTCTGGTGGAATGAGGCAAGCAGAACCAATGAAAAACTATGCACAATGACTTCAAAAATGTGAAAGGAAGGGGCAGCTAGGTGGTGCAGTGGATAGAGCACTGGCCCTGGAGTCAGGAGGACCTGAGTTCAAATCTGGCCTCTAACACCTGACACTTAGACACTTACTAGCTGTGTGACCCTGGGCAAGTCACTTAATCCCAATTGCCTCACCAAAAAAAAAAAAAAAGATGAAAGGGTAATAACCACAAAACAATCAACCAGGAATGTTTCAGAATTACAGAGAACTAGTATGGCCTCAAGTAAGAGATATGAGAAGACAGCTCAAGCCAGCTCAGAAGAGCTTGTGAGAGTTGGTCATTAAATTGTCGGTGTGAGCAATCACACCCTGGAAATGGCAAATGCTAAAAATCGGCTTGGATTATTGTTTGTTGATTGACTTAAGAAAGTGATGAAGAAAATGTTACTCATGCAGATTAAACTTAAAATACCAAATTTACCAAGACGGGGGAAGGGCAGAGCTGCTTGTTTAAACATTTCTCATCGTGCTACTGCCTCCAGCCTTTTATAGATGTGGGAGGAAGATCTAGCATAGGGGATTGAGAAGAAGTGAACAAAGATCATGAAACCTAGAGAGAAGAGCGGAGCAATGAGTAGAATGTGTTCCTCCGGTATCAAAAGATGTAGAGAGGTCAGGAAGGAAGAGGGTTGAGAAAAGACCGCTAGATTCGGCCATTTCAAGATCATTGGTAACTTTGGAGAGAGCGGTTTCAATTGAATGATGAAATCAGATGCCAGAGTGAAGAGAGAGTTAATGGAGGTATTGATTGTAGATAGGGGAGATGTAGGGCAATAGCTAATAGGGATGAACAAATCAAGAGATGACTGATCATGGAAAACGTGAATGGGTTTGTAGACAGTAGAGAAACAGCCAGTAGACAGCAAAGAGTGAAGATTAGTCAGAAAGTAAGGACGATAGAGGGGGCAGTCTGCCAGAAAAGATGGAATGGAAGGGGATCACTTGTGCATGTAGAGGAGTTTGCCTTGGCAAGGAGAAGGGATGCCTCTTCATGTGAGACAGGGGTGAAGTAAGGACATGGTAGTGGAAGACATGAGTGATGTGAGATGAGCTTGGAAGAGGGAAATCTCATCAAATGGCCTCATTTTGATCAGTGAAACATGAGGTGAGACTTTCAGCTGAGAGAGTAAGATGAGGGGAACTTTGGGAAGTTTGAGGAGGGATAGAGAGATTTGGAAAAACCAGTGTGGTGAGTGGGATAGTGAATCAATTAGGGAGATGTAAAAAGATTGCCTTAACTGCAGTGAGGACCCAGTTTAGATCATATATCACAAATTTGGAATAGACTCATCCAGCAGAGTTGCTTTTTTAAAATTTTGTCCAACTTTGTTCAACCACATATGGATAGGAATGAATGCAGCAAAAGGTTGCAGTAATCCGAAGCTGGATCTTAGCAGTGCATGATTGGCAATAGTGTAAAGGCTCAAGGGACTCCAGATAAAGGATAGTGTAAAGTTGAATGGGTTCACAAAGTGGTCAAGATGTGGAAGGGAAGAGAATGTAGCCAGTGTAGGGTTGATGGCCTGGGAAAGAACCAAGAGGTAGAAGAAATGGAGGTCATAGTAAGGATGAAAAACTGGAGTAGGGATGGTAAGGTAGAAAGAAAGTGATAAAGTATTATCATTAGATAAAGAAATTTCAGAGTTCATGAACATGAAAGTGGAACATTTGTGGGTAATTGTAAGATTAAGGGTGTAACCATCTCTGTGTATAACTGAAGTAGAGCGAAGGCCATAGAAGTGAGTTAAATAGAGTAACTGGGAAGTCAAGATTTTTGAGGGAGAGTCAATATGTATGTTGAAGTCCCCTAATATGAAGGAAGGCATTGGGAAGGAAAGACTGACCAGGCACTGAACTCATTGAAGGAGGAAGGAAGGAGAGTGTCCTAGAGGTCAGTAGATGAAAGACACCAAAATCTTAATTGGGTCTTAAATGTAGATGGAATGAACTTCAAAAGAGAAGGAGAAGATGTTGGTATAGGGAAAGTCTGAAAGTAGCAGTGAGTAGCAAGGAGTATTCCACCTTCTGCGCCAGTACCAGAGAGGAAGAAGTCAAAGTAAAATTATAACTAGTGCCGGAAAGGATGGCCAGGGATGCAGTGTTATCAGGAAGGAACCCAGTTCTCCTTAACTGCAAAAAGATGGAAAGAGTGTAAAAGGAAAGGACTTAAGATGAAAGTAAATTTCTTAATTATGGCATTCCAGGTAGATCTAGAGTGGGATGTTGGGGGAGGGTGGCTGAGGAGGCCTGCCTGAGTAAAGGCCTGGGCAGAAGGGGAACAGAAACAGAGTTTGCACAGTGACAGCCAGGGCATCCCCCTAGTTTCTAGCCCGTCATTTGGGGAATGGCCAAACAAATTGTGGTATGTGAATATGGCGGAAAACAGCTGTGCTATTAAAAAAAGGAGGAAAAAGATATCAAGAAGACATAGAAAAACTTTGACCTGATGAAATTAAATAAGCAGAATCAAAAGAATAATTTCTATAACATCAGTACTTTACAAACTAACATGACAAACAGAGAATCTTATATTCAAATCCTGTAGGTAATAGGGAGTTCCTGGAGTTGATTGAACAGGAGGGTGATATTTAAGACTTGTGTTTTAGGAAGATCAATTGTATGGCTAAGTAAGGGCTGTCAGTATTAGTAATTTTCAACCTTTTGCTAGTGTACTATCCTAAAATTCATTTGATTTCATAGGCTTTTTCTCCCAGTCCCCTAAAAATGTCAAAGATTATTGATTTGTAAAATTAAGATGAATTAAAATTTATTTTGTTTTGAGAGTGGTGCCATGAAAGATAAACTGGAGACACTCAGGCTAGGAATAACTAGTCTATGCAGTGTGAAATGTAGTAGGATTGCAATTGTCAGTGTGAAAGCACTTTATTTGTTATATCCTTAATCTAAGTAGAACCACTTAAACAATTTCTTCAGTAGAATAAATAATCATCAATTGAAAAATGCTTATTTTACCAAATAAATACTAATTATAATATAATTGTTCCTATGGGTCTTTCTCCTAAACACCCCATTTCTAGAACACTTAAAAATTCTTGAGACAACAACCCAACTGAACATTAACTGCAGGCATATAATGCTCATTTTTTATTACTCAAGTTAATGGGAGACAAAGATAGAATTCTAATTACAATTTATAAATAATAAGTTTCCTTTGTCTGTTCTATGGCAGAGGTGAAAGAAAGTAGTGAATTAGGCCAAGGAGAGAACATATAAAGGGAAGTAGAAAAATCCACAATTTCCAGATTAGACAACTTGGCTCCAATTAATGGATGGAGCTATAGGCAGAAGGATATTATTCTAAATAAACTTCTCTAGCAGTTTGGACAATCTGGAAGTCAAGTTTTCCAATATTCACTCTAGATTTTGTGATATGAGTGGACATAGAGGCCTGTGCTAGAGAGACTTCATGGCAAAGTAGAAAGAACCATGGACCTGATATTAACTCGGTTAGTGACAATGGGCAAGTCACTACACTCCTCTGAACCTCGGTTTCCTCATCTGTGAAATGGGGATGTGAAGCAATGTGGATGAATGATTAGCTTCTGAATTAGGCTAGCCTTGGATACCTGCTGGCACTTTTAGTACCCTGGGCAGCTCAAAAATAGTTGCAGATGATCCAACTATTGTGGAGAATAATTTGGAACTATGCCCAAAGGGCTATGGGGTTGTGCATACCTTTGACCCAGCAATACCACTGTTGGGTCAATATCCCAAAGAGATCATTAAAAAGGCAAAAGGACCCACATGTACAAAATTATTTATAGCAGCTCTCTTTGTGGTGGCAAAGAATTGGAAATCGAGGGGATACCCATCAGTTGGGGAATGTTTGAGCAAGTTGTGGTATATGAATGTAATGGAATACTATTGTGCGAAAAGAAATGATGAGCAGACAGATTTCAGAAAAACCTGGAAAGACTTAAGTGGACTGATGCTGAGTGAAGTGAGCAGAACCAGGAGAACATTGTACACAGTAACAGCAACATTGTGTGATGATCAGCTGTGATAGACTTAGCTCTTCTCAGCCATACAATGATCCAAGACAATTCCAAAGGACTCATAATGGAAAATGCTCTCCACATCCAGAAAAAAAGAACCGTGGAATCTGCAGATAAACCATACTGTTTCTACTTTTTTTGTTGTTTTTTTTTTAGGTTTTTTTTTTCCTTTTCTGATTCTTCTTTCACAACATGACTAATGCAGAATTATGTTTAATGTAATTGTACATATATAACCTATATTAGATTGTTTTCTGTCTTGGGGAGGGGTAAGGGAGGGAGAAAATTTTGGAATTCAAAATCTTATAAAAGCAAATGTTGAAAACTATCTTTACATGTAACTAGAAAATAATAAAATACTTGTAAGATTAAAAAAAAAAGTTTCAGAAGAGTTGCTGGTTTGCTTTGCTAGAGGATACTTTTTCCCAGGGGTTCCCTACACTGTCTGAAATCACAGGTCTAGGTGCTGCCCTCACCCACAATGGGAATCATAAAAGCTGTTTGTCGTAATACCTGTAGTTGCTACCTCACAGGCTTATTGTGAGAATCAAATTAGATGGACTATGGAAAGCCCTTTGTAAACATTAAAGTACAACAGAAATGTCAGCTGTCATTATTATGTGTATTACCACTATTTCCTGTTCTACAAGGTTAATAAAAAAAACCTCCAGGTAGACTTCATGGAGTATACAGTATTGTGTTCAATAGATTGAGTTTAAAGAACACCCCAAATAATCTACACTTGTACCATGGCAAGTTCTTTAAAGGGTTCCTATAGGGAATACATAAGTTAAGTATATAAATACTCTCTAATTTAGAATATTGTTTGCCACCCCCACCCCACCCCGCTTTGGAAACTAGCTCTTCTCTTGACTTCCATTAGACTATACTTTTCTGGTTCTTAAGTCTCAAATATCTCCTTGGTTTTCTTTGCTGCCTCTTTTTTCTAGCCAACTCCCAATTTCCTTTGCCTGGAACCTTGAACACCTTGGGGACACCAGGGTCTGATAGGTAAGACTTTGCTTTATCTTGCCTAGAACCAGGCCTTCCTGCCACCATTCAGCTCTCTCATAACCCCATCCCTGCACCACCACTCCCTTTATGTGCTGTCTTCTCCCATTATAATGTCAGCTTCATCAGAGTCCAGACTGTCTCTGTAGCTTTCATATCAGCTAAAAGCCCTGCCTTCTACAAGAAGCCTTTCCCAGGTCCCTTAATGCTCATGCCTTTCCTCCCTGACTGTCTGCACTTTATCCTGTGTTGTTTGCATGTAGTCGATTGCATCTTGTCTCCCCCATGGGAATATGAGTTTCTTGAAGTCAAAGATTGCTTGTACTTTTCTTTGTACAGAGTTGTTTGCATTTTGTCTCCCCGTTAGACCTGCTCCTTGAGAACAGGGAATGTCTTTTGCTTTTCTGTGTATCCCCAACACTTAGCAAAATGCCTAGCACACAGTAAGTGCTTAAGAAATTATCTATCTCTGTCTTTTCTTCTGCTCCTTGAGATCCAGTTTTGGCTCTTTGCTCTTCTCTCTCTACATTCTCAGCCTCAGAGAGCCTGGACTGGTGGTACAATGAATAGAGCTTCTGGCCTAGAGTCAGGAACACCTTGAATTGAAATGAAGTCTCCGATGCATCCCAGCTGGGAAACCTTAGGCAAATCACTTAACCTCTCTTTGTCCCAGTGTCCTCAACTGCAAAACAGGGATAATAATATCACCTTCCATCCAGGGCTGTCCTGAGGATCAAATAATAAGATAATGATTATAAAGCACTTAGCACAACTCCTGGCATCACATAACTGCTGTCCTGGTGGTGGTGATACATTTCTATGCTTTTAACTAGAACCTACATGTAGATAACTTTTAAGGTTATATATCTTCAGTCCTGTCTTCATACCTAGGCAGCTCAGGATCAAATTAATCTGAAATTTGTTGCTGTTGTTGTTTGGTCAATTAGTTATGACCAAATCTTTGTGATAACATTTGGAGTTTTCTTGGGAAAGATACTGGAGTGGTTTGCCACTTCCTTCTCCAGCTGAGACAAACAAGGTTAAGTGATTTGCCCAGGGTCACACAGCTAGGAAGTGTCTGAGGTCAAATTCAAACTCAGGCCTTCCTGAGTTGAGGCACAGCACTCTATCCACTGTGCCAGCTAGCTACCCTAAAAAATTAGAATTCTTTTCAATGACTACTTGACACTGTTAATACCTATCAAGTGTACTAAAACTAATAGATATTTTTCACAGGAATTGTTGTATCCCCCATTCTATATTTATACAGTTGGGTTTTTTTTTTTAACTCATGTAGGACTCGATGAATTTCTTCTTATTCCATCTGCCCATTGTTCTAACTTGTCAAGATATTTATGGATCCCACTTCTCTCATCTGACATAATAGCTATCCCTCTCAGCTTCAGATCATGTACAAATTTAATAAGTATGCCTCTCTGTTTTCACTCAAGTAATTGAAAAAAAAGTAGAAAAGGAAAAGGTCAAGTATAGAACCATGACACTCTTCACCAGAGATGGCTTTCATAAAAGAAACTTAGAAGGGCCCTTATATTTTAATTTAGTATCATTTTATAGATGAGGAAAGTGAAGCCCAGAAATATTAAAATGATACTCAAGGGCACAAAATGAGCTGTTGGCAGTGAGAGTGATGTCATCACATCATGCTAATACATCTAACCAAGCTTCGTGTGGTTGGTCATGACTGTGATTTGAGATCATGATGTAACCTATTTGGTACTCTACATACTATATACAGGGTGTCCCAAAAGTCTTAGTGCACTTGTAAACTTAAAACTTTATCTACTATACCACCTAGCTGTGCCCCATTTACCATGCAATTAGAACCAGAAGGAACACTTCTACCCTATAATACAAAATCTCCTTTCTAACTACCAACTCCATGGGAAAATTACATGCTCTCTAATCATTTACCAGGATTGTAGTTGCCCAATAAGATGACTAGCTAAGAGTTACTATCTAGGTATTCCCCTTAGTTACCTGAAATAAGTTTTTGATTAACACAGTGTAGGCAACTGCAGTTTCCATGCTAAATAAGGTAAAATATTCTTAAGAAATAGCTCTTTGTATTGAGGCAGTTAATGAAAAACTCAAAGAAGTGGAAATTCCCAATTGGGTCACATAGATAAACCTTCCATAAAGCTAGAATTTCCCCCTATAAAAGTCTCTGAGACATAACTTTGCACTAGATTCACTTCCATTTCAATTTCATCCAATAATCGTCACCCTGGAAACTGAGAAGACAAACTCCCACAAAGAATGCACATATCATGTTGTGTATTACATTACAATGTTCTAAAATACAGAAAGTTTTAGACTGTAACTTGATTTTATAGAGAAAAAATGACATTCAGAAAAGAGAAGGACATGAACAAGTATTATGATAAGTTCAGTTGAAAGGCATATCCACACTGATGAGATCATGGATCCATTGAGCTATCAAAAGAATGTATTTCCGTTGCTAAATTTGTGTCACTCACGATTAAGAATTTTTTTTACTTTACACAGAAAAAAAAATGTAGATAAGCACAGATGAGTGCATTGTACAGTAACAAAAATACTAAATCACAAAACAAGACCAAGGCTGGAATTCAAACTTAACCACAAATGAGCTGTGTAAACTAGGAGGACAAGTCACCTTCCCTGAGCCTCCATTTCCTCCTCTGTAAAATGAGAGAGTGGGGGTATGTTATGTCCAAAGGTTCTATCAGCTCCAACAAACTATGCATTGTGAGAAAAGAAAAAAAGGAGTTTATTACTTTTTTGATGGAGTAGAGCTACCAGCAAAATTTCCTGGGCTTATTATGTTGTATATGAGCAATATAGCCGTGTGTGTGTGTGTGTGTGTGTGTGTGTGTGTGTGTGTGTGTGTGTGTGTGGTGTGTTGGTTTGCTTTTAGAAGCAATCAGGGTTAAGTGACTTACCCAGGGTCACACAACTACTAAGTGTCAGGCCATAATATAGCTTTTGTGGTAAAGAAAATGAGTGCAAAAAGATGATGACAGAATAGTATAGTCTCTTTTGAAATTTAATTATTTAAAAATATTGACATTTGTGCTGTAATGCATTACTTTCAGAAATTGAGAAATGATTGAAAAAGCATGTAAAGGGGAAAGAACAACAGAAATGATACAGGATAGGAATTTCTAAGTTTACCTTATTTAAAATATTTTATAGCAATTATACATAATTGGTGAAATGAATATTAACTGATTTACTTCTATAAGATTTAGGCAGTCTTGGTTCATAATAATGTATTTTGAGCTACATATTTTATTGAACTGCTTTAGAAAAACAAATAGTTGAGTATTAAACATCCATTAATGTTATACTTCACAAAAGGTAAACTGTAGATTCATACATGTCACCATATACTTGAAGTGCTAACAATTCCTAAATTGTATAGGTACTGCTAGTCATAACAATGTTGATATCTGTTATTTAAAACTTTAACATCAATTGGATCTAATACTGAAATCATCCAGAGTTTCAAATTTAGTCGTAACAGTTATAATATTAGCAATCACTGTTCTGCAGCATTTCCAACAAAGTTAAGTATAAAGTCTATCCTGAAAATGAGTCAGAGTGGGCAAAGTATGCTTTCATAGATAGTAACTGAAGATTCCCCTTTGAAATTATTGCAGTGAATGAGCCAAAATAACCAATGACTGATTGATTAGACAGCTTTATCATAACCAGTAACAGACAAAGAAAGAATGTGGTGAAGCCATCATTGTTGGTCTTTGAACCAGTAAAATTCAACTAAAGTCTAATTAGTGTGGGTTAAGATATTTCTGTGTTTTTAAAACAGGGTTATATGATGTTTTCAGTAGAGAGCCAAGTCTAAACAAAGTACTATTCAGTTGCAGTTTACTTTTGGTGAACACCACAATGTAATTGGATTTCCTGTTCCATTTTTAGGAATTTGTTTTCTCTTATGTTATGTAAGTTCTGGCATAATATCTTTATTTTTACCTCTAGGCCCACAAAGACTTAAATATTTACTATCTGGCCCTTTACAGAAAAAGTTGGCCAACCCTGCTTTTAGAGTTCCAAATTCTAATTTTAGGTAGTCCAGGTGAACTGCAATATTTTTCCAATAAAATCAGCTAAGAAAAAGCTGTCACCTCATCTGAATTCATTTTCATGTCAAGAAGCGGAAGCTATCTGAAGATTATGTGGGTCTCTTGTACCACAAGTAGTGAAACAAATGCTGTGCCCCCTTGACCCAGTCAGATGGCAAAACACTAGGCAAAACACTGCGCTAGGTGGCGCAATGGATAGAGCACCGGCCCTGGAGTCAGGAGGACCTGAGTTCAAATCCACCCTCAGACACTTGACACTTACTAGCTGTGTGACCCTGGGCAAGTCACTTAACCCTCATTGTCCCACAAAAAACAAAAACGGGGGAAAAAAATAAATAAAGAGGCCAGGTTCTCAAAATATACCATTTCCACTTTTAGTATTTGTAAATACCAGAATATTGCCACATAATATGGAGGGAGATCTGAATATTTCTATTGAAAATTGAACTCAAGGGGCAGCTAGGTGGCGCAATGGATGAAGCACTGGCCCTGGATTCAGAAGTATCTGAGTTCAAATCTAGCTTCAGACACTTGACACTTACTAGCTATGTGACCCTGGGCAAGTCACTTAACTCTCATTGCCCCGCAAGAAAGAAAGAAAGAAAGAAAGAAAGAAAGAAAGAAAGAAAGAAAGAAAGAAAGAAAGAAAGAAAGAAAGAAAGAAAGAAAGAAAGAAAGAAAGAAAGAAAGAAAGAAAGAAAGAAAGAAAGAAAGAAAGAAAGAAAGAAAGAAAGAAAGAAAGAAAGAAAGAAAGAAAAATTGAACTCAAGATTTGGTGCCACATGGAGCAAAATCATACCTACCCATCCATCTTAAATGGAAGAGATAATCCTGAATGCACAGTTGTACAAAAAGAACACAAGACTCTAAGTTGGCTTTTAGTTAATTTTTAAAAATTTTATTGATACCATTTTTATTTTCATCACCAGAATAGCTTCCCGGCTGTCCTGAGCAGCCATTCATTCCATGCTTTCCCTCCTCATCTCCACCTTTTACAAGGAGCTTTTCTGGTTCCCCTTCATTCCTAGTACCTTGCATTTGAGATATATTTCCCAAGTATATATCTTGTTTGTATGTTGTTGTTTGCATATTGTCTCCCCCGTTAGAAAATGAACTCCTTGAGGGCAAGAACTGTTTTTGCCTTTCTTTGCATTCCCAGTACTTAGCCCAGCGCCTGACACATAGGAGGTGTTTAGTAAATGCTTATTGATTGATTTTTTTTGTCTGAGGAGCTCCAGGAAGTTTTCTTCATTTTTAAAATGAAGTTGGTTTAATAATCTCTGAGGTCCCTTTCAGCTCTAGGATTATTCTGATTACTTTTATTCTTCCCTTTGAAGGTTGTAGGGTAGGATAACATATCCTGTAGATTGGTGCATTGTTGGAAATGTTTTTCGGGGGCAGTTAGGTGGCACAGTGGATAAAGCACTGGCCCTGGATTTAGGAGTACCTGAGTTCAAATTCGGCCTAAGACACTTAACACTTACTGGCTGTGTGACCCTGGGCAAGTCATTTAACCCCAATTGCCCTGAAAAAAATAATCTTTTTCTTCCCTTATAACTACTCTGATTTGTCATTCAAAAACTCATATCAGATGAAGCGGGCATATATAAGCCCAAAAACATGCATAGGAAAACTTTTAACAAGCAGGACTAAAGAATATTTAAAAGCCAGTCATACCCAACATGTAGCTGTGCCCTCAGGTATTGGGTTGGCACTCCTGCTACACCTCCAAGAGTAGTTGTGGTTGAGGCTTCTGACTTGAGTAGAATTCAGTGCTCACTGGGCATCTACTATGTATATAACATTGTGCCAATGCTGGGAGGAAGGCAGAAGGATAGACTGCAGAGGGCTCTGGTTTAGAATTAGAAGAACTAGGTTTGAGGCAGCTAAGTGGATAGAGCACTGGCCTTGGAGTCAGAAGGATCTGAGTTCAAATCCGACCTCAGACACCTAACACTTACTAGCTGTGTGACCCTGGGCAAGTCACTTAACCCCAATTGCCTCACCCCCCCCCAAAAAAAAAAAAGACGAAGAAGAACTAGGTTCACATCCTGACTCTTACTTTCCACTGATAGGTCTTTGGGCAAGTGACCTGACCTCTTTGAACCTAGGTTTCCACGACTTTAAGATAAAAGGTTTAGACTAGATGACTTGTAAAGTCTCTTCTAACTCTAAATGTATGATTCTGTGAAATACAAATTATTATTAGACTGGGTGCCTGCCTTCCTAAAGCTTGTAATTGGGCACTTATAGCTATACAACAAGGCCAAATGTGATAAGTGCTAGAGATGTAACAAATACATAATAATAAAAACTTCACATTTACATAATTCTTTATGGTTTACAAAGCACTTTCCTCACAACTCTATGAAATAACAAGTCTTATCCCCATTTTATAAATTAACAAACTAGGGGGCAGCTAGGTGGCGCAGTGGATAAAGCTCCGGCCCTGGATTCAGGAGGACCTGAGTTCAAATCTGGCCTCAGACACTTGACACTTACTAGCTGTGTGACCCTGGGCAAGTCACTTAACCCTCATTGCCCCGCCAAAAGCAAAGCAAAACAAAACAAAAAAATTAACAAACTAACTTGGGGGTGTAGTAACTTGACCACAGTCATAGAGCTTGGAAATGTTGAAGCCTAGAACTGGAATTCAAACCCAGTTGCTAATAGTCATTGTTAGTTAGTTGTTGGGGTTCTTTTTTTTTTTACTTTGTCATGCTGCTTGAAAAAGATTAGATTTTTCCATCAGTTTACAGAGGAGATGATAATTTATCTTGGTCTTGAAGGATAGAACTTCAGTAAGCAAAGAACAGTGTCACAGAAGCTAAAGAATTTTGGTTTGAAGGCAGAGTTTTGGGGTTTTTTTTTTTAAGAGGAAGTGGTCAATAGTGTGAAAAACTGCAAGGAAATTCAAGGAAAGATGAAGCTCATTGGTTTAGCAGATGACTTTCAAGAAAAAAAAATATCATTTGAGTTGTTGAAGATGGAGCCAGAAAAGAGAGTACATTATGAAGTAGCAAGTGACGAAAAAACAGAAGCAAAAAATGTTGGAATTTTGGTGATGAAATAATAGAGAAAGATGTGTTGGTAGCTGGACAGAGGAGCATAGTCAAGGGAAGGTGTTTTTAGAATAGAGAAAATAAGCAATGTTTATAGGCATAAGGAGGGGAAATCTAGCAGAGAGGCAGAGATTGGAATTGAAAAAGATGGGAGATCATCAGTAGTCTAAGGTCCCAGAAGAAATGGAAAATAATAAAGTCAAGGAAGAATTATCCTGAGACCAAAGAGGAGAGTATGGGGGAAAAAACCAAGATTTTGAGTTGTAGATAAGATCATTAGGAGCTCACTTTGGATAACAGTCTTTTCAGTAAAGTAGGAAATGAGGTCATTTAATGAGCAGGATGAAGGTTAAACAGGGGCTTACGAAGAGAGAAGAAGGTTTAGAAAAGCCATGATAGAGGGAATATGATAGCAACATCCATAGGAAAGACTTGCATGAACTGATGTAAGAGTAATATAACCAGGAAAACAATATAAAGCAAAAACTACAACAATGTAAAAGAAAACAAACAACTATATAATTGTAATGACCAACCTTTGTCCTAGAGAAGAGATGAGAAAATGCACCCTTTTTTGCTATGGGGTGGGGGGTCGGCTATGATTCTGGAATGTTACATATTTTATCAATCAATCAAAAGTTGGTTTTACTTAACTGTTTGGGGTTTTTCCCTTTGTTAAAAAGGAAAGCTCAGGGCAGCTAGGTGGTGCAGTGGATAGAGCACCAGCCCTGGAGTCAGGAAGACCTGGGTTCAAATCCGGCCTCAGATACTTGACACTTACTAGCTGTGTGACCCTGGGTAAGTCACTTAACCCCAATTGCCTCACTAAAAAAAAAAAGGAAAGCTCACTGGGGAGGGGAGGGGACATATTCTGAAATGACTATGATATAAAAACAAAAGTCATCAATAAAGTCTTGTAGAAGTCAATAAGATGAACAAAAGGGGTTGCAGCAATGTACAAGAGCAAGGAGGGTAAGAACATAAATTTCTTTTTTTGGTGAGGCAATTGGAGTTAGGTGACTTGCCCAGGTTCACACAGCTAGTAAGTGTTAAGTGTCTGAGGTCGAATTTGAACTCAGGTCCTCCTGACTCCAGGGCCAGTACTCTATCCACTGCGCCACCTAGCTGCCCCAGAACATAAATTTCATGGGAAGGGAAAAAGCATATGGTTCGAGGAGCTAAGGAAGGAGGGAGAAGTAGAAACACCTGAAAAGACTTATAAATCCAAAGAGGAATCACCAAAAAATATAGATTTTTGCAAAGGTGTGTACAGAAGATAGAAATAAGAGCAGGTCGCTCTTCTAAGGATTGTATGCTAAATTCTCAGTCTCAGGTTGAGCAGGTGACCTTCAGCTAGAGAAGAAAGCTAAGGATAACAAGGAAGGTTTTCCTAGTTACATGTAAGAGGAGGATCAAAGGAAGGGATAATATTGCTTCTTGGGACAGTTAGAGTGATGATAACCAAAGCCAGAAGACTTGGTTCTCATCTTGCTTTGGTTTTCTCTGCCAAGGAGAACAAACTTTAGACTAAAAAGGACATCACCAAAAATGTCTCCTTAAGAGAATTGATACCCAGTATAAAGAAGGAGATTGTAAAAGAGTACCTAAGCTGCCCTTGATAAATTTAAGTCAGCTGACCCAGATGAACTATGTCTTGAGGTGTTAAAAGAACTGATGGATAATGATTGTTGAAATACTATCAGTGATATTTGGGGTTGTTTTGTTTTTCGTTTTGTTTTGTTTTGTTTTCAATTAGCAAGCAATTTTTCTTTCACCCATCCCAGTCCCCCACCCACTAAAAATAAAGGAAAGAAAATTTATCAGAACCATGTACAAGTATAGTCAAGCAAAACAAAGTCCTACATTGGCCATATCCAAAAATATGTTTCCTATTTTGCATATTAGTCCATCTCTCTTTCAAGAGATAGGCAGCATCCTTCTTTATCAGTCCTTTGTAATTGTGATTGATCATGTAATTGAGTGAAGTTTTTCAGAATTGTTCTTTCTTACAATATTGATGTTACAGTAAAAATTGCTCCTCTGATTCTGCTTACTTCACTCTGTGTCAATTCATACAGGTCTTCCAGATGTCTATAAAACTGCCTTTTCGGGGCAGCTAGGTGGCGCAGTGGATAGAGCACTGGCCCTGGAGTCAGGAGGACCTGAGTTCAAATCCGGCCTCAGACACTTAACACTAACTAGCTGTGTGACCCTGGGCAAGTCACTTAACCCCAACTGCCTCACTAAAAAAACAAAACTGCCTTTTCATTTCTTATAGCAGATAGTACTGTATTACATTTATATAGCATACATTATTCAGCTGTTTTTGTGATTTCTCCTGAGATTATTGACCTTTTGTGCTTCCATGTGGATTTCACTATTTTTTCTAGTTCTATAAAATAACCAATCCCTTGGTAGTTTGATTAGTATGGCACTAAATAAGCAAATTAATTTAGATACTCTTAAAATTTTTAATATTTTGGCTCAGCCCAAGAGTGATTTAATATTTTTCCAACTATTTTGCCCTGTCTTTATTTCTGTAAATAGTGTTTTGTTCTTGTGTATATCTTGGTAGGTAGACTATCAGGTACTTTGTACATTCTGTAGTTATTTTAAATGGAATTTCTCTTTCTATCTCTTCCTGCTTAGTTTTTTTGGTATTTATACAGAAATGTTGGTAATTTGTGTGGGTTTATTTTATATCCTGCAACTTTGCATAAGTTACTTGTTTCACTTAATGTTTTAGTTGACTCTCTACTATATTTATTTCCTCAATTTCTTTCTCTTTAATGTCTCTCTTATTCTGAATGTATACCTCTTTATGCTCCTGCCCTTGCTTCCCACTTATTGACCAAGTTGAGCTGACAGATTCCCCTTAGGACCAGTGGGTACTTGACACTTTTATGTATTCTCAACTACAAGCTCCAACTACTTCCATATCTCAGGGCGATGTATTTATTGGCCCATGTTTAAACCCCTTCCTTCAGGACAAAAGATCTTGTAATCAAGTATATGTACTTAACATGAGTATAATATGGTATCAATATATTCTCATTCTTCTCTATTGGGCAGAATCATATCACTACAGGTTGTAATGAGGATGGGGGGAGTAGTATGACATGAACTTCAAGAGAGGTAGTTGATTATTGGTAGAATAGGCATTTGGCAATGGGGAGCAAGGAACAGGCTGACTTCCTCTTCCAGGCAACATAATCTGTGGCAAGGAAGAAAAGAAGCAGACTTCATTGGAATGCATTTTTGGAATGTATGTTTAAGTGTTTATTTATAAATAAATTGTCCTTCTTAAAGCTCAAGGTAAATAACAATCTAAAATACAGAAAATTTTAGGGCCAAAGTGTTAGATGCTGTTAAAAAAAATGCAGATCAATCATAAGATAAAGTATTGATAAAATTATAATGCAAAACAAGAGGAAAATAATTTTATTTACAAAGCTTTCTATCCACCCCCATTGTTAGTGTTATTTCTCTCCATGAAATTTATTTGCTTTTATTGTTTTGCATTTGCTTGTGTATATGTTGTATCCTCCTAGCATAGAGGTCATTAAGCTTTTTTGGCAGAGAGCTCTTGACAACCTGACAAAACTTAGAGACCCCTTTTTCAGAATAATTGCTTAGATACATAAAATATGTAGAGTCACAAAGGCAACCAAGAATATCGAAATATAGTTATCGGAATGTTAAAAAGAAAAAAAAGTTCACCTATCCCAGGTTAAGAGCATCTGATCTAGTCATATGTCAACTCCCCAAGGGCAGGGAACTTTCATTTTTGTCTTCAGGCACTGCCCTCAGCACTTAACAATGGGTGCCAAGTTAATAAGTGTTTATTGAATTGGATTTTCTAGATCACTCATATAGTAAAAGAAGATGATATACCGGGAAGTGATTTTTAGATTCACTGTTATTGCTGTTTACCCAACCATAGTTTCATGTTTTGGAAAATGAGCTTCACAACTCTTTGCCATAGCAATGAGACAAGAAAAAGAAATCGAGGGAACAAACATAGATCAAGAAGAAATGCAGTTATCAATTTTTATATATGATATACTAGCATACTCAATTATCTTTAAGACTAAAACATCATTAAGATTTTTTTTAAAACTTCCATTAAATTGAGTTTCTTGAGAACTATTTTTTGCTTTGCTTTGCATCCATTATAGTAAGGGTTTAATAAATGCTTATTGTTATTTTTCTTAGGTAATATTTAGCAAAAAGTCATACTTAAATGCATACTATACAAATACATGTCTTGTTTATATGTAGTAAATTTCTCCAATATAGCAGATTGAGATAATAGCGTAAATATTTTTATATTTATTTGTGATTAGAGAAATATTAGTTATGTTGGATGCTGTTTTACATGTACTCGTATAAAGATAACTTCACTCACATTTTTCTCTCCATTTATTTGTTTGTTAATATATTCCCATTGAACTCCCTCCTTTAGCTTAAATCACTCAGTCTGTTTCAGAAAAGTGGTTTACACAGGAAAACATCATGAAACTCCAGTGTGAACATCATGTTTGGTTGATTCGTTGTCTATTTCAGTAATATGACTGCCCTTCTCTGAGTGAAATGTTTATGTATTTTATGTCTGTATCCTTACAGGAGACCTTCATTCAAGAAGATCATTTGTCATGCTTTGGGAAAAGAAAAGGTTTAACAACAGTTTTCTGGACTCAGCTACAGATTGTGAAAATTGTCTTGGGTGGGGGGAAGGGTAAGAAAAAAGTAAAGATTTATATTTTGTGGTTGGTGAATCAATCAGTTACCATGCTCTCTTCATTTAATGTCCATTTTAACATTATGATTTTCATATCTAAATGAAAAAAACCACAGTACACCTTTTACTCATTCCAAAATTAAAGAAAGCTCAACATAAAAAAATTACACTCCTGACCATGGCATTGGCATTTCTTTTTATTCTTTTTTGTTGTTACTTATTTGGTCCAGTTCTCTATTTCTATGAGTGTAGGGAAAATGCCTCTACCAATACAGACTTGTACTGTCTGGAACTTATAGTCTCAGGGAGCTTCCAGGGGGTGCTAAGAAATTAAGATTCAGAACTTGAACACAGATTTTCCTGACTCCAACGCCCTTCATATACCATATTGTGCTGGTATTTTGAAAAACGTGTTTTGTTCTCTTAATTACTAATGAAGTAGGTCCTGAGAAGTCCTAGAATGCTTCAAGAAAGGGCCTTGGATACATATGTACAGTGTGGAAATTATAGCACTTTATTTCCTTTATTCAAAGCATTTTTTTAAACTACTTAGAATGCACAATAAATAAAACTATTCAGTATATTCCCTTTTATCCCCATCCTGACCACTTTTAGATTCGGTGGAAGGTACTTCTGAACATAAAACATTTTTAATTAATTACCAGTGGCTAACTAAAAGGATATCATTTTAAATTCCCTTTTAACTTTATACTGAAAAAGCAAAATAAAGTGGTCTTGTAGGCAGCAGCCATAAGAAAATCAAAAGAAAGCCATTCTCTGTGGAAGAAAGGATGCAGGGCCACCTGGGACCCCACCCATTCAACTATATTCCATGTTTCCTAGGACAAGAACTCCAAGCCAGGCATACTTATCTTCCTTGGGGATTTATCGTTGTGGCTGTTGCATTCCAACATTCTTTTCTCAGGATTGACAGAGTTCTCACTATCCAATATAGGACAAAGAGAAGAAAAGAAGAAGCAGACCCCAAACCCTGGCCTATCCTGCAGGGAGAAATAGGGCTTAGAAGTGAAAGCAAAGGGGGCAGCTAGATGGTGCAGTGGATAGAGCACCGGCCCTGGAGTCAGGAGGACCCGAGTTCAAATCGGCCTCAGACACTTAACACTTACTGTCTGTGTGACCCTGAGCAAGTCACTTAACCCCAATTGCCTCACCAAAAAAAAAAAAGAAGTGAAAGCAGAAGCAATGTCATTATAGCTTCCATATAGGCCTTAAGAAAGTTGAAAACCTGGCCTAGCAGTAAATGTCATCACTCATTACTACGGATCCTTGCCTGCTTTCTAGCCCCTGGAAACTTTAGAAGCAAGGATCCATGTAGACCACGATTAAATTAACTCCACAATACCCAATTCCCTGGGGTCCTGATGTCTCTATCCCCCTGCCCTCCATCTGTTTTTTCATGTACTTACCTAATAAGGTGTTGTATAAGATAGATGGATAAGATGCCTCTAATGGGTATCCACCTAAGGCCCACCTTCACAAATCAAGTTCTTTGCAACCATCATGATTTAAGCCAAAATATCTGATGTTTGCTCAGATGAAGGATGAAAGTGGGATCACAAGGAGACAGTGGTCTATACCAGTCTACCTTCAAAAGATCATGCGTGGTGTGATTGGAACATTTCTACATTGGAAAATTATAATAATGTCTGTACTTTCAGGTCATCTCAGTAAAAGCAAATACTTATATGCTAAAACAATATTATTTTGTAAAAATCACTGGAACCTTCAGACATAAAGAGTGAAATGAGAGTATTCTAGTGGACCAGTGTTCTAACAAAAGTATTCCATTGTATCATCAACACTCTTTTGTCCACTATGATTAATATTGAATGACTAAAGAGCAATGTTAATAAAAGAGTTTACCAACTTCTAAGTTGCTTTCAATTCAATTTAATGTGTATTAATACTACCTAATAATACCCTTGTTGCATCAGAAATCAACAGGAATCAATTAATGTACTGGAAAAGTACCTCGGGGTAGTTATTTGACTATGCCTAAAGTTAAAATTCTTAACTAAAAATTGATTATTTTTAATAGTGGACATTTAAAGTCCCAGTGTCAGCCTGTATAATTCAAGGAACCACCTAGCTAAAATGGGAGAGGCTTACAATCAGGTTGGTCCCAGGATGATACATATTTTGGACACAACTTATAAAAGACATACCTGCTAAGTCCTAGAGGATGCAACCACCGTTGTTGCACCTATGAAAGCATGGATCCTTGAAGCATAAGATACACTAAATGAAGGATATAACATTAATGAACATATTGAATCTATCCTCAATGTGCTTCCAATGGCAAAGTAAAAGATGACAGGCTGACCCAAAGTAAACCAAGAAAAGGAAAGAGAACATGAAGAGCGTTGGCATAAGAAAAGGCTTTGGATCCCCATATAACAAAGTTCTTCTCTTTCTCTTGTGGGAAGTTTAATTTTCTTGATACCAACACTCCCTGTGGTGATCCAGGCACATAGTTAATAAATTCAAGGCAAATTTGATTAATTTGTGTTGCTTGAAAAACCAGATTAACAATAACAAGAGTTTGGGGTCAGCTAGGTGGCGCGGTGGATAAAGCACCAGCCCTGGATTCAGGAGGACCTAAGTTCAAATCCAGTCTCAGACACTTGATACTTACTAGCTGTGTGACCCTGGACAAGTCACTTAACTCTCATTGCCCCGCAAAAAAAAAAAAATGTAATTAAAGTTTTAGAAGTCCACTAAGACTTTTGGGACACCCTGTTTAGTTGAGCCATATTTATTTTGTTATGGTACCTAGCAGATTGTGAAGATTAGATACATATTACCCACAAACCTGATTTTCCTCAATGTCTAGCATGAAGTAGCTATTATTCACCTATCTTTTTTGTGGGTTCCAGATAGTTCATTTTTTGAAAACCCAATATTAAAGGACACTATGCCAACTTCTAAGTTGCTTTGACACTTAACAATCTGCCCCAAATTCCCTGGGAAGAAATTAAGCTTTTAAGGATGTACATTAATTCATTAAGACTATCAAGTGCCATTAGATCAATGCAGCAGTGTCCATTTGAAAGCACAAACCAGTTATGTTAGAATGAGAAGCAATTAGAACCTGCTGCTCTTCTCAAAATCTCTTAATTGGGGGAATTCAATGTACCCACAGAACAACAAACTAATGACTAAATTTATTTTCTTTACCAAACAGAACATAAGCCCTTAGTGTTCTAGAAGCTTATCCAAAAAATATGAGAGCAGTGAAATCTAGCACAGATAACTAAGTACCCTGTTAGCATAAACATCTAGGACCAAGAATTCAGGAAATGCATAAAATGTTCATAGATCAATATTTGAATTCCAGCAGATTTTTTAAATGATGAAATTCCATATCCTTAAAAGCCCATACTGACCATTCTATGTGATGTTTCCCTTGAAGTCCCATAAACTGGTCACTTATAGCACAAGAACTCTTTATTTAATGTTGTATTAGCAACTAAATAGCAATGCTAACAACTGTATTTGATTAGTAACTATGTTTAATTCACACCAAATATCATGATAGGACCAGTGTAGTACTGCATTGGCCTCAGAATAGGGGATTCATGAGCCAAGATGGTGGAGTAGAAGAAGCATTCCAGCCAAACTCTCCCAACATTCTCTTCCAAACAACTTTAAAATGATATAGCCAGGGCAGCTAGGTGGCACAGTGGATAAAGCACCGACCCTGGAGTCAGGAGTACCTGAGTTCAAGTCCAGCCTCAGACACTTAACACTTACTAGCTGTGTGACCCTGGGCAAGTCACTTAACCCCAATTGCCTCACTAAAAAAAAAAAGAAAGAAAAAAAAAATAATAAAATGATATAGCCAACAAAATGTCAGGATAAAAGACAACTTAGGTTATTGGAAGGAAAGGGCTATGACACAGGTGGGAATGGGGGGAGGTGCCCAGATTGCACTCAATATCAGCACCAACTGTGGGTCTTGGAAGTGGCTATCACAGCAACAGCAGCAATGACTCCAGTAGTAGCTCTTAGCCTAGAGACAGTCAAAGGGACTGGATGACTGGTCAGAAACAGAGGGGACCTCTGAACTAACACTGGGAATAGGACCAGGCACTGTTTTTCAGCTCTAGTGCCCATGCCCAGTTCTGGGTTACAGTTCCAGGGTGGAGAGGAGCACTTGTGGTCACAAGGGAGCAAAGGCCCTGGACAGAAAGAAATGCTAGCACAATGGCTGCAAGAGAGCAGGGGCCTTTCTTGGGTAAGAAGGAGAGTGCCAGTAGATAGAGCACCGGCCCTGGAGTCAGGAGTACCTGAGTTCAAATCTGGCCTCAGACACTTAACACTTACTAGCTGTGTGACCCTGGGCAAGTCACTTAACCCCAATTGCCTCACTAAAAAAAAAAAAAAAAAAAGGAGAGTGCAAACCAGGAGAGCACTCACTACACCTCTCCTCAGATCATACCACCTTGGAAGCACCAAGAATGTACAAATCCCAGAACTGTGAAAACAGCAATGTAAAAAAGCCTGAAACTTGGAATGGTGCTGCTCCCTACCCCCTAGGTGAGCAGAACCCAACTTTAACGTTAAGCTCAAAATCAAGGAGTAGGTTGGGAAAATGAAGAACAACAAAAAAAAGAATCTTGTAATACTATCTCTCACCATGATGACAGGGATGATCAAGATACAAACCAAGAAGAAAATTATGTGGAAAACAGCTACAAGCAAAGCCTCAAAGAAGAATGAAGATTGGAATAAGTCCAACAAGAATTCCTGGAAGAGGATTCTGGGAAGATGGCAGAATAAGGCAGGAAATTACCTAGCTTTCCTAAATTCCCCCACAATATAAAATGCCTTAAAGTGATTTTTGAGTGTCAGAAATAATTAAAAGTTGGGGTAAAACAGTTGTCCAGTCTAAGACAACTTGCAAATAGGTTAGGAAAGACTCAACCTTCCAGGGTGGTTTAACCTGATTGAAGTGCAGATAACTCCAGGCAGATACTTCCAAATAAACAAACAACAAGCAGCTGTGTTGGGTGGCAGCCTCAGCTTCGGGAACTTTCATCCCATGGATGGTGTAGGGGCCAGATGGCTGATCAAGGGAAGATTGCAGGGCTTTCTGCCAGTGCTGGATGCCAGGCCCAGGTGCACTGACTTAATGTGGTCCTGAGCTATGGCTATGAGTAACGAGGAGCACATGCCACTGAGTGCAGTCATAGAGGTCAAGGTCCCTGCTGGCTGTGGACACTTGCAGAGTCCCTAGTTTGGGTTCCAGGGCAGAGGGGTGAGCTGAAATTTGCAGCTATAGGAGGACCTACAGAGAACAAGAGCATTTGCAGGGATAGCATTACAGGGGACCTGGTTGAAGTTCAGGGGTGGAGAGGAATACCTGAAGTTAGGCCCCCAGATAGAGCTCAGAAAAAAATAGCACAAAAACCTGAAGCCAGAGATATCCCCTATACTTCAGGACATGGTCCAACTCTTTGCACAAAGTTAGTAGATAATAAATAAGCTGCTGTTATAATAATTATTATTATAAAGCAAAAGAGAAAAGAACCCAACCATAGATAGCTACTATGGTGATAGAGAAGATCCGGGTTAAAACTCAGAAGAAGATAGTGAAATCAGAACAGCTACTTCTATCTCAAAGGAAAAAGCAAAATTTTGTTCACAAGTCCCAATGATAATGAGAGGGTCAAAGAACAAATCATAGAAATAATAATTTCATTTAAAATAATGGCAACAGGGGCAGCTAGGTGGCACAGTAGATAAAGCACCGGCCCTGGATTCAGGAGGATCTGAGTTCAAATTTGACCTCAGACACTTGCCACTTACTAGCTGTGTGACCCTGGGCAAGTCACTTAACATCCATTGCCCCACAAAAAAACAAAACAAAAATAAATAAAATAATGGCAACAATCAAAAAAATTATGAAAATTTGTGAAAAGTAGCCAAAGTGGTATATAGAGGAAAATTTCATATAGCAATATATAGAGGAAAAACCTATCAATAAAAGAGCAGATCTATGAATTGGGCATGCAACTAAAAAAAGCTGGAACAAATTTTAATTCCCCAGTTAAACAAAATAGAAATCCTAAAAAATCAAAGGAGAGATTAATAAAACTGAAAGAAAAAATAATTGAACTAGTAAATAAAACTAGGAGCTGTTTTTTTAAGTAGATAAATCATTGGTTAATTTGATTTTTTTTTAAATTGCCAGTATCAAAAGTGAAAAGAGAGGGGAGGCTAGGTGGTGCAGTGGATAAAGCACGGGCCCTGGATTCAGGAGTTCCTGAGTTCAAATCTGGCCTCAGACACTTGACACTTACTAGCTGTGTGACCCTGGGCAAGTCACTTAACCCCATTGCCCCGTGTAAAAAAAAAAAAAAGTGAAAAGAGTGACTGTACCACTAAGGAAGATGAAATTAAAGTAATTAACAGGAGCTATTTTGCCCAATTATATGTCCCAAAATGGACAATCTAAGTTAAATGGATGAATATTTACAAAAATATGAATTGCTTAGATTAACAAAAGAAGAAATAAAATACTTAAATAACCCTATCTTAGAAAAAGAAACTGAATAATCCATAAATGATTTCCCTAAGGAAAAATCCCCAGGAGCAGATGGATTTGCAAGTGAATTCTATTGAACATTTAAAGAATGATTAATTCTAATATTAATTCCAAAAGAAACCATTTGAAAAAAAATAAAGGAATACTGAATTCCTTTTAATGACACAAACTGTTTTCATACCTAAACCGGAAAAAGAAAAAACAGAAAGAAAACTATAGACCAATTTCCTTAATATCAACACCAAAAAAAAAATAAATTTAAATAAAATACTAGTAAGGAGATTACAACAATGTATCACAAAGATCATGTACTATGACCAGGGGAGATTTCTATCAGGAATGCAGGGCTGGTTCAATATTAAGAAAACTATAAGTATAATTGACCATATCAAAAGCAAAATAATAAAAACCATATGTTTATATCAAGACATATAGGGAAAAGATTCTGACAAAATACAACACCGTTTTCCATTTAAAAACCCTAAAAAACATCAGCCCTTTTCTTAGGATCTATCTAAAACCAAGAACAAGCATTAGCTATAATGGAGATAAACCAGAAGCCATCACAGTAAGATAAGGGATGAAGCAAGGACGTCCGTTATCACTATTATTATTCAGCATTGTACTAGAAATGCTAGCTATAGCAATAAGACAACAAAAAAAGACATTGAAGGAATAAAAATAGGCAACAAAGAAACAACTATCACTCTTTGCAGATAATATAATGGTATACTTAGAGAATCAACTAAAGACTACTTGAAATAATTAACAATTTTACAAAGTTGTAAAATAAATCCACATAAATTAGCAGCATTTTTATATAACCCCAACAAAAACTACAAGGAAGAGATAGAGAAATTCCTTTAAAATAACTTCAGATGGTATAAAATACTTGGGAGGCTACCTGCCAATTCAAACCCAGGAACTATATATGAACATGGTTTCAAAACACTTTTCACACAAATAAAGACAGGTCTAAACAATTGGAGAAATATAATTGTTCATGGATGGGCCAAGCCAGTATGATAAAAAGTTATAATTCTACCAAAATTCACTCATTCATTCAGTGCCATACCAATCAAACTATCAAAGAATTATAGAGCTAGGAAAAAAAATGACAAAATTCTCCTAGAAGAACAAAAGATCAAGAATATCAAAGGGCTATAAAATTGTGTATACCCTTTGGCAGAGCAATATCACTATTAGATCTGTATCTGAAAGAGATCAAAGAAAAAGGGAAAGAACCTATATGTACAAAAATATTTGTGGCAGCTTTTTGAGGTGACAAAGAATCAAAAATTAATGGGACTCCCAACAATTGAGGAAAGACTGGACAAGTTGTGGTATATGGTTGTGATGGAATACTATCGTGCTATAAGAAATGATGAAGGGGGTGGTTTCAGAAAAACCTGGGAAAACATATATGAACTGATGCAAAGTATAGTGAGCAGAATCAGTAGAACAATATACAGAGTATTGTTTTACAGTGTTCTAGGGGAGCTTTGAAGGGCAGGTATGTGATGCAGTGGATAGAGTGCCAGGCCTGGGGTCAGGAATCTGGACTCAGACACTTATTAGCTGTGTCATCCTGGGCAAGTCACTTCACCCTGTGTGCCTCAAGTACCCTTGCCAAGAAAACCCAAATGGTGTAAGAACCATACACAATAAACAACAACAAGGACAACTTTGATTCAGATTTTTTTCACTGAAAATGTCATAGACATGACATACTTCAGTGAAAAAGGTTATTCTCTTAGCATTTCAATCAATCAATCAATAATCAATAAACATTTATTAAGTGCCTGTGTATGCCGGCCACTGCGCTAAGCACTGAGGATATAGAAGGAGATAAAAAAACAGTTCCTGACCTCAAGGAGCTCACAATCTAATAGACTGTGATTTCCAACCTTAACCAAAAAGAAATAAGGTCAGAATGAGGTATGAATTTGCAGAATTCAGACTCACAAGCCAAACCGAAAATCATAACCTCCAGATTGTTTTCATCATTAGTGGTGCTGTATATTTTTCCTTTTTTTTTCCTTGGCAGTGCAATGAGGGTTAAGTGACTTGCCAAGGGTCACACAGCTCATAAGTGTCAAGTGTCTGAGGCCAGATTTGAACTCAGATCCTCCTGAATCTAGGGCCAGTGCTTTATCCACTGCGCCACCTAGCTGCCCCCAGTGGTGATATATATTTTTGAAGAATTTTACAAGGGGGTTATAGGAGTTTTTATGCTAATTTAGGACTCATTTTTTATGAGACTGAACTCATGCAGAATATGACAGAAAGAAAAAGATATAGTATAAAGGACCCAGAAGCATAATTTCCTAGAGAGAGCCCTGGATTTGGATTGAAAGGATTTAGATTTGAAGTTCTAGATCTACTCCTTGTTACTATGTGACCTTGATCAAGTCACTTTTCTAGACTTCAGTTTTCCCAGCTGTAAAAAGAGAGAGTTGGGCTAAATCATCTCTAAAATCCTTCCATTCATACATCCTCTAATGCTACAAAACTTATAATATAATGAGTATACTCCATTGTAGACCTTAAGAGAGAATACAAGATTTTTTTTTCTTTCTTGTGGTTTTTCCCTTTTGTTCTTATTCTTCTTTTACAACAGGACTAATATGGAAAATGTATAACATAATTTTATATATAAAAAGCATATCTGATTGCTTACTATTGTAAGGGCCGAATTTATTGTGGAAGAGTTCATTGGGTGGCTTGCCATAATATTGGGGTTCAGAAAATAATGAGGGACCTCTAGGTCCAAAGTTTCCTCCCTTCCAAACTGCCTTTTTTAGTTATTTCTCCCAGGCCAATAAGAAAGGAGATTAACAGCCTCTTTTCCACAAACAAATCAGGTTTTATTAATGGGAAAAAATATACAACAAAGGTGAAATTAATAAAGCCAGGGACAAGGGAATAAGGGAAAAGAAAAATGGATAAGCTCCCTGGCTCTAGCAAAGACTGACTTAATCCCCAAACTTGCTTCTAGCTCAGCTAATTTGAAGAGCTGACCTTGTTTCTATTAACTCACCACCTGGGGTCCATAGTTTCTATGGGAATCAGCTGTGCAGCCCCTCTCTGGTGCACTCGGAAGCTCACCAACAGGAAAGAGAGCTCCCAGCCTCAGCGTTCTCTTTTCTACCCTTTCTCTCCCTCCCCCACAAGGGAGGTCCTTCAAGCTGGATGGCTGAGAGTGGTCCCCCTGCTGACATCAGCAGTATACGTCACTCAGGGCAGGCCAGGAATGGCCTATATCTAATCATCCCAAGTAGGTACTTAGTTTCTCAAACAATACTAAATCAATCAGGTGGGACCCCTGGGCATCTGCCAAATTCCATTATTTTATCACACTATCTTGGGAAGGAAGGAGGGAAGGCAAGTGGAAGGGGCTAAAATTCTAGCTAGTCTGTCTAAAATATCTAATGAGTGGTCACCAATATATTATAAGCTTTAGCAAGAGTTATACTTTTAAGCATTTATTAAGGAGAATAAGAATTTTATGAAGAGAGAAAGAGGCCTAGATTCATCTATCTACCAAAGGGAGAGTGCATTTTAGTTCCACTCTCCACAAGAGTCCTCACGAAAAAAGCGCAAACCACACCTTCCTCAATCCCATGAACCTCCTGTGAAAACTGGAAATGTCCCGCCCCCACACACACACACACACATACACACACAGCTCCAAGCTAATTGGCTGATAGCTTTGATCAACAGTACCCACAAGCAAACGTCACTTCCTGATGCCAAGGACCTGACCACATGGCTTGCCCTCAGAAGCCTTCTTCTCATGGCGGAGCTTTCCTACAGTAGCTCTCCAGCAGGTGGTGTCATTCCAATTGTTATGCAAGGAGGGAGAAAAATTTGGAACTCAAAATCTTACAAAAATGAATGTTGAAAAAAATCTTTACATGTAATTGGAAAATAAAATTTAAAAGGGAGAGAGAAAGAACACAAGAAATGGAAAAAAAGTAGAAAGGACAGGAAAAGCACTTCTACAGGCTGGGCCAAAAGTAATGAATATTTAATAACTCCTTTATTTTTTGTTTTTAATTTATATACAGTATATGTAGGAAATGAATTTACATTCCATGTGAAAAACCAAATCCCATAAATGGTGAAAAATAAAGAAAAAATAATTTTCAAAAAGTTATTAAAACATCAGACCCGGGCAGCTAAGTGGCACAGTGGAGAGAGCACCGGCCCTGGAGTCAGGAGTACCTGAGTTCAAATCCGACCTCAGACACATAACACTTACTAGCTGTGTGACCCTGGGCAAGTCACTTAACCCCAATTGCCTCACTAAAAAAACAACAACAACAAAAAAAAACATCAGACCCCTTTGTGACTTTTGGCTTACCTTCTACTTTAAATCTAAAAGCAGAAAATAATCAAAGCTTTTTGGTAGTGATTTTAAAAATAGAAAAATAGTTCAAGGCATACACTACATAAGGAAGAACTAAAATACCTGTGGAGGTACTCTATTTGACAATAATTGCTATGAAAACTGGAAAGCAACATGGAAGAAATTAGGCTCAGAGCAACAATTAACATTATATTCTATAATAAATTTAAAATAGATAAATGACCTGAATATTAATATTCATGAAAAAGTACCAGATCAGGTAATTTCAAAAGTTCTGGCTAGATGAAGAGTCTTAGGGGATAGAGGTGATCATAAAAAATAAAAGATAATTTTGATTACATGAATTGAAAAGCTTTTAGACAAAATTAATACAACTATGAGAGGAAGAGAAGTAGTTAATTGAGGGGGGGAAAATTCCAATCTTTAATTAGGAAAATATATCTGATAAAAGTCTTGTTGTTCAGTCACATCAGCCATGTCCAACTCTTCATGAACTCATTTGGGGTTTTCTTGGCAAAGATATTGGAGTTGTTTTGCCATTTCCTTTTATAGTTCATTTTACAAATGAGGAAACTGAGGCAATAGATTAAGTGACTTGCTCAGAGTCACACAAGTAGTAAGTATCTGAGGCCACATTTAAACTCATATTTTTCTGACTCCAGCCCCAATGCTCTATCCACCGTGCCACCTCTCTGCCCCAATAAAAATCTGCTATCCCAGAAATGTAAGCAACTAGCACATATAATAAAACTAAAAGCCATTTTCCATTAGACAAGTAGTCAAAGGATGTGAACAGTCCTGAAAAGAATTGCAAACTATGAGCAGTCATTCATATAAATATACACAAAAACTTACATAAATATGCATAATTTAAAAACACAAATCCGGGGCAGCTAGGTGGCACAGTGGATAAAGCACTGGCCCTGGATTCAGGAGGACCTGAGTTCAAATCCGGCCTCAGACACTTGACACATACTAGCTGTGTGACCCTGGGCAAGTCACTTAACCCCCATTGCCCCACTAAATAAATAAATAAAAATAAAAACACAAACCCGTCAAACTGCCTTTGACATTGGGAACAGTGGATATTAGAGGCTTTGTGGAAATACAGTTACACTAATGTATTGTTGGTAGAATTGAATTGTGGAAAGCAATTTGCAATTATGCTACAAAAGGAACTAAAATATTTCTATGCTTTGGCCCAGAGATCACACTGTTAAAATATTATCAATGATAGAAAGAGCTCGATGATTTAAAAAAAAAAAAAAAAGGAAAAGGCATTCTATCACTCAATCATCAAACATTTATTCAGTGCATTCTATGTTCTAGTCACTGTGCTAGGTGCATGCATTGGAGGGGAAAGAGGAGAAATTACAAAGAAAATACAAAAACAGTTACTGTCAGGGCAGCTAGGTGGCACAGTAGATAAAGCACTGGCCCTGGATTCAGGAGGACCTGAGTTCAAATCCAGCCTCAGACACTTGACACTCACTAGCTGTGTAACCCTGGGCAAATCACTTAACCCCACTGCCCCACAAAAACAAAAACAAACAAAAAAAAACCCAGTCACTGTCCTCAAGGAGCTTACATTCTAATGAGGACAATAAAGCAATTTGGAATTAGGAAGACCTAGATCCAAATCCCATGGCAGAGGCTTGCTGTGTGACCCTGGGCAAATTACTAATCTGATCTGTTCCTCAGTTTACTCATAGATCAGATGAGAAGGTTGAACTCAATGGCCTCTTAGGTCCCTTTTTGAGCTCCACATCTATGATCCTATAAACCATATTTATACATATCTATAGATATGTATAACTTTATAGAAGGTACTAGCAGCTGTGGTAACTGGGAAAGGCCTCCTGCTCAAGGTGTTATATGGCCCTATAATGCACCAAAATATTCACTTTTCCTAGTAGCAAAGAGCTAGAGACAAAATAGATGCCCATTGATGAGAGAATGGCCAAACAAACTGAGATAACAAGAATGTCATAGAATATTACTGCATTGTAAAAAAAAAATGATGAATTTAGAGATACATGGGAAGACATATGAAATGATGCAGAGTGAAGTAAGAAGAATCAGAACAATGCACAATGACTACAATGATGTAAATACAAGCAGCAACAATCAAAACTAAATTGCCAAGCATTCAAACTCTGCTTCGGAGATGACACCTCTGATGGGCTGGCCATGTTGCTCAAATGCCAACTGTCAAACATTCCCACGGCAGTGAGAAGAAGTGATACAAGGACACTTTCAAGGTCTCTCTGAAGAACTTGAAATCAGTTATGAAGACTTGGGAGACACTGGCACAGAACCGCCTATCATAGCATGCCCACATCAAAGAAGGCTCTGTGAGCACAACAGAATCGCTGTTGCTCCAAAGATTTTCTTGGAGAAAGGTACACAATGAAATTCTACTCATTTCCTCTTGTGTGCTACTCCATTCCACCACCACAGGAGGGAGCACTCTGACCACCACCACCACCAAGACATAGAATTCGTTTCCCTATGTACATTTACTCCAATATGACCTGTGACCTAGGCTTACTATTATTTATAATACATTTACTCAGCCACTATTGAGTATCCTTTATGCATAAGACTAAGTCTTTTTTGGAATACATAGGCTCCGAGAATTATCTAATGAAGGAAGATAACACGACTATTACAATGCAAAACAACATGTGATAGGTGTCATAGGAGAGATATAAAATAAGTGAAGTGAGAGATAGAGATTTGATTTGATTATGATCTGATTGAATACATAAGACTTTGAATCAATTGAACATATTAAGCTTAACTGTGCTTCATTAAAAAGGTGGTATTTGAGTGGACCTTGAAGGACAAGCAAATCAATTAAGTAATTTGCTAAACTCAACTATGCTTCAAGAAACAGGTGGCATTTGAGGTGGACCTTGAAGGAGGAGCAAACAGCAAATAGCAAATCTTGGAGAAGAGAGATTATTATAAGCAGAGAGAATGACATGGGGAAAATGAGCAAATTCACCAGTAAGAAAGTAGAAAGAAAGGAATGTCTGGATGATGGCAAGTAAACAAATTTGGTTCAAGCAGAGAGTCCATACAGGAGAGTTATATGAGAGAAGACTAAAAATTTATTTGGGAGCCAAATAGAATAATGGTAACAGTAATGCTAGACAATATTACAGAAGTATGGTTATGTTGACATTGATGGTAGTGGTAATGAAGAAGAAGATGATGATGATGGCATGGGGCATTGTTTAAATACTGAGATGTCATTACTTGCCTACTATTACTATCATGCTCATTTTAGTTTGTTTTTTCCAGTAATGGTTATTGGTTTGTACTAATCATCTTCAGCCATTTAACTGGTCTTTGTCATCAATCAGGTAGCTTGCTAAGGTTAGGGGAATACTTTGAGACATAATTGAGAGGCAGTATGATAATAATGGAAAGAGCCCTAGACAGGCAGAAAAAAATCTGGGTTTCAAATTCTGCCTTATTATTAGCTCTATTTCCATATTCAAATCACTAAATCTCTCTGAGCCTGTTTTCCTCATCAGCAAAATGGGGATGATACTCATTGTCCTAATCTCAAGGGGTTGTTGTAAGGATCAAATGATACAGTGTATGTGAAGTACTTTGCAAACCTTAAAACCTCCTATATAAGGGGCAGCTAGATGACGCAGTGGTTAAAGCACCGGCCCTGGATTCAGGAGTACCTGAGTTCAAATCCGGCCTCAGACACTTAACACTTACTAGCTGTGTGACCCTGGGCAAGTCACTTAACCCCCCATTGCCCCGCAAAACAAACAAACAAACAAAAAAACCCTCCTATATAAATCATTATTACATTATAACTTAATGTAACAATATAAATTAACCCACCTAGGAATCAGACTCCCAATCCTGGCTTCATTAGCACCATATTCAAACCAACATATAGGATCTTAGATTGGGTATCCATCCCTTTAAATGGCTCTTCCCATTTTAATTAATTAATTTATTGAATAAATATCCACTGAATGCCTTGTATGGTGGAAGTGGGGAGGGGTTTAGTGCTAAAACACTGAAGGATCCAAAGATGAGTAAACCTAGGGGCAGCTAGGTGGTACAGTGGATAAAGCACCCACCCTGGATTCAAGAGAACCTGAATTCAAATCCAACCTTAGAATTTACTAGCTGTGTGACCCCCAGCAAGTCACTTAACCCTCATTGCCCCCACAAAAACAAACAAACAAAGAAAGATGAATAAGCCTGAGGGAGCTAGGTGGTACAGTAGATAGAGCACTGGACCTGGAGTCAGCAAGACCTGAGTTCAAAACCAGCCTCAGACACTTAACTATATGACCCAAAATGACTCACCAAAAATATTAATAATAATAATAAATGCATAAGCCAAATCATTCCAATTTTTTTTTTTGCAGGGCAATGAGGGTTAAGTGACTTTGTTTTGTGAAGGCAATTGGGGTTAAGTGACTTGCCCAGGGTCACACAGCTCGTAAGTGTTAAGTGTCTGAGGTCGGATTTAAACTCAGGTCCTCCTGACTCCAGGGCTGGTGCTCTATCCACTGTGCCACCTAGCTGCCCCATACCCACTCTTGCAACCAGTTTCCGCTGTTGTCTCAGTGATTTAAATTGTGATGCTCTAAAGAAATCCTGTTAACAAAAGGGTCTGGTCTATGATCCCTAGAGTCCCATTTCGGCCCTCACTCTGTTTCTCTAGAGTGGGGCTGATTGGCTTTCCCTTGCCCTGGCGCTTTTTCTAAACTCTGGCAAAGAGAGATTTCCAGGCATTATTGCTAGCTCCCATTGTGAATAAGATTAAGCACTACTGTCACCTTGACTACCATTAGGATTTTGGCTGTGGGTGTGATTCCTCTTGGAACATGACTCCCTACCCTTCTTCAGTTTTCCCCTGTCCCACCGAGAAAACATCTCCAACCCTCATCTTACTCCATGGTTTCCCTAAAGGGTGAGAAATATTCCTCTTTCTGAGGCTCCCTTCATCCTGCTTTCAGTCAATCAAGCATTTTATTACATTTTTATAGCTCCTACCCCCAAGGAGCTTATGTCCTAATGGAGGAGAGAATGTGTAAATAAACACACAGACATGGAAGGTCATCTCAGAGTGGGAAACACTAGCAGTTGAGAGGACTAGGAAAGGCTTCCTGCAGAAGGTGGCAAATGAGCTGAGATTTAAACATTCACAGAAAGTAAGAGGTGAAGGTGAGGAGGGATAGTATTCCAAGCAGGGCAGAGAGAGCAAAGAAAGGTACAAAGATAGAGGTACAATATGCTGTGTCTTGTAGAAAGAACAGCTAGTAGATAAATGTAGCTGAACCACTGAGGACAAGGAGGAGAGTAAGTTACAAGAGGACCAGAAAGGTAGGAAGGATTCAGCCATCCTGAATTTATAAACCAATAATCTAGAGGGAGAGACACCTATTTCAACTGTTTTTCTTATTGGAGTTAGCAAGACCATCATTGTTGTTCAGCTATTTTCCAGGTGTGTCCTACTCTTTATGACCCCATCTGGGGTTTTCTCAGCAAAGATGCTGGAGTGGTTTGCCATTTCCTTTTCCAACTCATTTTACAGATGAGGAAACTAAGGCAAACAGGGTTAGGTGACTTGCCCAGGGTCACATAGCTAGTAAGTATCTGAGGCTGGATTTGAACTCAGGAAGATGAGTCTTCCTGACTCCAAGTCTGGCATTCCCTTAAATAGAAGGCCTAGCCATGCTGGGGCAAGGATTTTTAGCAGACCAGACTGAAGTTGCTGATCCCTCTGAAACACAGCATCTAAACTCACACCTTGTCTTTTTGAATCACTTTGCCAATAGAGTGAGTTTTGGTGGCTTAGTCCAAAGCCAAAGGGACAGGCAGTTTGGGAACTATCCAACTGACAATCCAAGAATTGCAATGTATTAGTGCTTTATGGGCTATATTAATTTGTTTAAAAATTTAAGACACCACAAGAGTTGCTTTCTTCTGGAACGTTGCCTTATCCTACTGCATCATAACCGCGTGTCCTGAGACAGCTGACTGACACAAGGAATAGGACCCTGGACCTGAAGTCAGGAAGTCCTGAGCAAAAATCCAGCCCCGGACACCTTCTAGCTGTAAGACCCTGGGCAAGTCACTTAAATGACTGTGTGCCTCGGTTTCCCCAAATGTGAAATGGGATTAATAAAAATACCTACTTCACAAGATTATTGCGAGGGTCAAATGAGATATTTGAAAAGCAGCACAGTGCCTTGCATATAGTAGATACTTAATAAAAGTTTGTTCCCCCTTCTACTTATAACGAACACCAAATGGTGGACGACGCCGGTGCTGCAGGAGGAGCTGGAGGCCCCGGGGGCCCCGGAGTCGGAGGCCGAGGGGGCTTCCGTGGTGGCTTCGGCAGTGGGGGCCGAGGTCGAGGTCGGGGCCGCGGTCGAGGCCGGGGCCGAGGCCACGGGGCCCGAGGAGGAAAGGCCGAGGATAAAGAGTGGGTTCCTGTCACCAAGCTGGGCCGCCTCGTCAAGGACATGAAGATCAAGTCTTTGGAGGAGATCTATCTTTTCTCCCTTCCTATTAAGGAATCTGAGATCATAGATTTCTTCCTGGGATCTTCATTGAAGGATGAGGTTCTGAAGATCATGCCTGTTCAGAAACAAACTAGAGCTGGACAACGTACCAGGTTCAAGGCTTTTGTGGCCATTGGCGACTACAATGGCCATGTTGGCTTGGGTGTCAAGTGCTCCAAGGAAGTAGCCACAGCCATTCGTGGTGCTATCATTCTGGCCAAGCTGTCCATCGTTCCTGTGAGACGTGGCTACTGGGGGAATAAGATTGGCAAGCCTCACACAGTGCCCTGCAAGGTCACTGGGCGTTGTGGATCTGTTTTGGTGCGCCTGATCCCCGCCCCTCGAGGTACTGGCATTGTCTCAGCTCCTGTGCCTAAGAAGCTCTTGATGATGGCTGGAATTGATGACTGCTACACTTCTGCAAGGGGCTGTACTGCCACTCTGGGCAACTTTGCTAAAGCTACCTTCGATGCCATCTCCAAAACATACAGCTACCTAACCCCAGACCTGTGGAAAGAGACTGTGTTTACTAAGTCTCCCTATCAGGAATTCACCGACCATCTTGTGAAGACTCACACTCGGGTGTCTGTCCAGAGGACCCAGGCAGCTGCTGTGGCAACCACATAAGATGTTTTTTTTTACATTGAATAAACTGAACTATGCCTGCTAAAAAAAAAAAAAAAAAAGTTTGTTCCCTTCCATACCCGACCCCCAGGAAGCATGAAAATTTAATTAATGATCACTTCTGGGCTTTTGGGAAACAAGAATTGCTTGCACCACAAAAATGGAAGCAACAGCCCTACATTTTGAATGCCTGGCTGCTAGGGGAAGAGCACTTATATAGGAATCAGACAGGGCTAAGAGCATGAATTTTACCCAGTCTCAAAAATAATTATGTATGAGGGACATCAATACGTTAGTGACCTAAAAAAAGTAGATACTTCTAAATGGTTAGAGTTCATTCCCCCAATGGGATAAAATGCCTCCAGGTGTTCCAATATGATTATGGCTCTGGAATCAGGACATCTGTGTTCTAATTGACCTCACTTTTCTATATGATTTAAGATATTATTTCATATCTCTGGACTTCAGGTCCAGAAAGAAAAGGGGGTTGCATTTGGAGTCAGTCCTGGGTTTGAATACTAAGTATGCAACCACCTCTATGCCTAAACTCATCTATAAAATGAGGGAGTTCAGATTACATCAAAGGTTCTAAAAGTTTTTTGTCACGGACCCCCTTTTGGTGGTCTGGTGAAGGCTGGGAACCCCTTTTCTTTCTTTTTTTGTTTTGTTTTGGCAATTGGAGTTAAGTGACTTGCCCAGGGTCACACAGCTAGTAAGTGTCAAGTGTCTGAGGCCAGATTTTAACTCAGGTCCTCCTAAATCCAGGGCCAGTGCTTTATGCACTGTGCCACCTAGCTGCCCCAGAATAATGGGGTTTTTTTGTTTGTTTGGTTGGGGTTTTTTGGCGAAACAGTTTGGGTTAAGTGACTTGCCCAGAGTCACACAGCTAGTAAGTGTTAAGTGTCTGAGGTCGGATTTGAACTCAGATCCTCCTAAATCCAGGGCCGGCGCTCTATCCACTACACCACCTAGCTGCCCCCAGAATAATGTTTTTAAATGCATAAAATAAAATACAGAAGATTACAAAGGAAACCACTTAGGTTGAAATGGAGTCTGTAGATAGGAAGATAATGCTCACAGGCAGGCTAGAAGTAGGTGTAATAAAACGACAGTCATTGCAAAGTAGTGATATGTGTAGATGACATTTGAGCTCTAGGCAATGTGAGAACCAGGGTGCCACCCCCTGTTTAGAAAGCATGAGATGTCCTTTCTTAGGTCATCCTTGAGTTCCGGAAGTTCATGGACCGCCTGTAGGTCATGTCAATCAATGGACTTCAATGCTACCAGCCAATTAGCTTGGAGCTATGTGTGGTGACTGCCCCTCTTCCATTTCGACAGGGGGCTTCCAGTGGAACTGAGGGGAATCCAGTCTCTTGGATAGCTAGGTGGAGGCAGATTTCTCTCTCTCTTTGCTAATCCCTAATATACTTTAATAAATGCTTAAAAGGGGCAGCTAGGTGGCGCAGTGGATAGAGCACCAGCCCTGGAGTCAGGAGTCCCTGAGTTCAAATCCCGCCTCAGACACTTAACACTTACGAGCTGTGTGACCCTGGGCAAGTCACTCAACCCCAATTGCCTCACTAAAAAAATAAATAAATAAATTCTTAAAAGCCTAAACTGTTGCTGAATTTATAAGTAAACTTAGCTAGTTTTCCCACACACACTGTGGGGCAGGTAAGGCAACCACACATTAGATTTTAAACATCACAGCAACATCTGTAAATTGATATGAGAATATCGTGATTTCTATTGGTGACTAAGCCACAGGCTCTGTTAATACTGTGGTTTATTGCCAAGGGCTAAATTTCAGTTAGAAGTTAATCCAAATAAAGATGAAAGATTTTTTCCCACTTGGGTTCACAGACCCCACCTGAACCCTACAGGCTGCTCCTATGGACCCCAGGTTAAGAACTCTTGTTTTGTACACAAGCACAAGGCACTTAGGTGCCTAGACTATACTTGGACCTTCTGACGAAAGTACAAAGTATATTTCCCTACAAAAATGTGAGGCCTAGTTATTGTTTTATGACTTGCTTATCTGGAAAAAGCAGGCAAAGTTCACATGGAAATGTCCTTGTATGATTCTGCATGGCCTATTATGCATTAACCAGTCAGAGCCATTAGTCTCCTCCATGAACTGAAGACCAATTTAGTAATATCTATTCAACATATAATTTAAACATATAATCTGGCACACATGTGAAATGATCTATTGTACTCAGAAGGTAAACTGAAAAGTACTTATAGCACTACTTTTTTGACTTGCCTGTGACAGAACAGCACAATCAGTTGTATCCATTGACTAAATCCATAGGATTATGGTATAACAGACCTAGAGCAGGAAGGAACCTTATAGTTCATCTAGTCCAAACCCCTCATTTTATGGATGAGAAAATTGAGGACCAGAGAGGTTAAATGACTTGTCCAAGGCCATCAAATCGGTGGCAGAGCTGGATTTGAACCCAAGTCCTCTAAATCCATATTTAACATACTATGTATAGTTTGTTCTTATTTCTAGTTCCTCTGACTTAATGGCAAGGCTTCTCAGACTTCCTACTAAATGCCACCCAGCTCTTGTTTCTGTCTCTTTTCCAAGTACTGCCTTCTCTCTCTTCTTACCCTTATAAATTCATACCCAGTATACTAGAGCCTATGAAGGGCAGCTAAGTGGTGAAGTGGATAGAGTGCAAGGACTAGAGTCAGGAAGACTTATCTTCCCGAGTTCAAATCCAGCTTCAGACACTTACTAGCTGTGGGACCACGGGTAAGTCACTTTACCCTGTTTGCCTCAGTTTCCTCATCTTTGTAAAATGAGCTGGAGAAGGAAATGGTAAACTGCTCCAGTATCTTTGCCAAGAATACCCCAAATGGAAGGGGCCAGCTAGGTGGCGCAGTGGATAAAGCACCGGCCTTGGATTCAGGAGTACCTGAGTTCAAATCCGGCCTCAGACACTTGACACGTACTAGCTGTGTGACCCTGGGCAAGTCACTTAACCCCCATTGCCCCGCAAAAAAAAACCAAACAAACAAACAAACAAAAAAAAACCCCAAACCCCAAATGGAGTCACAGAGAATCAGACATGACTAAAAACAACTGAACAGCAGCACTCTCAGTGAGCTTACAAGCTAAATGGGGATGACAATGCATTAAGCAGCTAGTGGATAGAGTGCTGAGCCTGGAGTCAGGAAGACTCATCTTCATGAGTTTAAATCTGGCCTCAGATCCTAGTTGTGTGACCCAAGGCAAGTCACTTAATCCTGTTTGCCTCAATTTCTTCATTTATAAAATGAGTTGGAGAAGGAAATGTCAAACCACTCCAGTATCTTTACCAAGAAAACCCCAAATAGGGTCAGAAACCATCAGACATGACTGAGCCCATAAACAACAACACAACTAGAGTTTTCTCTAATCAATAGGAACTCTCTTATCTCATTGCTATGGGCTCTTGAAACCAGCTCCCCTTAAATGCAAAGGCAATCCCTGCCCATATCACATCATAGCTAATTCTGGGTGATACAAGCTGTGTTTCCATTACTCAATTCTTTTTTGGGGGGGGGAGCAGGGCAATGAGGGTTAAGTGACTTGCCCAGGGTCACACAGTTAGTGTCAAGTGTTTGAGGTCAGATTTGAACTCAGGTCCTCCTGAATCCAGGGATGGTGCTTTATCCGCTGTGCCACCTAGCTGCCCCCCATTACTCAACTCTTAATACCAAGACTTCAGTAAGATACTGTCATCCTCCCATCACACTATTTTCCCTTAGCTAAAAGTGACTAGGCAATCAAATGCTTTCTGACCAACCCACTATTTATTTGCATTAGATGGTGAATTATAAATTGTTGCCATGGGGTTCACATATGACTTGAATGAACTAACAATTCTGCAAATAGAATCTGCAAACAGCTGACACTCCTGTGGGTATGAGTTTCCTATTTCTCAATCATTTGATTTTGCTGAAATACAAGCAGTTTATTGAGCTAATTAAAAAAGGAACATTCACCTCACTAATGAGCTCTTATAACAATATAGAACTGGAAGAACCTTTAATGATCTCGAGTCATCTAAATGAACTTGTTTTCCCAAAGGATCTGCAAGGAAGTTGCTGTGAGTAGCATATGATATCTGCATGATTATCTTCACCTCAGGGGCTGCTTTATTATAGCTTATACCAACTAAATACATATATATGCAAAAATAAGACTTAGAGGAGGTACAAATCCTATTTGGTTCTTATTATTTATCTGTCCATGAAATTCCAAGGCCCTTTCCATTCCTGTTTTTCTATAAGCTTAAACCTATTTAGCTGGGGACAAGTATAGGAAGTCCACAGCCTTACCAATGGGACTGAGTCAGAGGGGGGCCCTAACCATAAAGATGTGTCAAAACTTTACTATGAGAGAACAGAGCTTTATTGAGGCAGACTGTGTCAGACAGTTATGTCACCGAAACTCCTGGTAGTGTGCCTACTGATTCCCTATAAACCTTTCTATCTTGAAATCTACTGCAACCCTGGCTTCTCTGCTATTGACTCATCCATTCTGTGGGGTGTAGTATTCCTGAGAAACCTTGGCTACTATCCTACAGAAGACAGGACATCAAATGTCCCTCTAGAGCATTTATGTACTACCGCTTTTGAAAATTGTATCACCTTATATTACTGCCTACCACAGACTTTAAACCTGCCTGCAAAAATCACATGAGTGGACAGACCAAAAAATAAATACTTATATGTCACAAGGAGTACATTTTTATTTCATTTAAAATCTGTGTATTTGTTTAAAAGTTATATTAGAGGGGCAGCTAGATGGCGCAGTGGATAGAGCACTGGACCTGGATTCAGGAGGACCTGAGTTCAAATCCAGCCTCAGACACTTGATACTTACTAGCTGTGTGACCCTGGGCAAGTCACTTAACCCCAACTGCCTCACCACAAAACAAAAAACTGAAAACAAAAATAAAAGTTATATTAGAAAGTACCCCTCGATGCTTCTCTATCCAATCTATACCTTGCCTATACCCAGTGTTATTGAAACTGAAAGACATAATTTAAGAAAGAAAAGATATTCAACATGTTTGGCATTTTTTTATTAAATCAAAATAAAATATTAAAAGAAGACAGAGAATGTTCTTCTTTTAGACTCTTATCTATGTCCTAAATTGAAATGCTGTACTATTACTTTGGTATTAGCCTAATCAATCATATTTTTATAAAAAACATTTTTATTTAAAGTTTTGGGTTTTTTTTTTTTGTTTTTTTTTTTTTTGCAAGGCAATGGGGGTTAAGTGACTTGCCCAGGGTCACACAGCTAGTAAGTATCAAGTGTCTGAGGCCAGATTTGAACTCTGGTACTCCTGAATCCAGGGCCGGTGCTTTATCCACTGTGCCACCTAGCCGCCCCTATTTAAAGTTTTGAGTCCAAATTCTATCCTTTCTTCCTTCCTTCCCCTCCCCACCCCAGGTGATAAGCAATCAGATATAGGTTATACATGTGCAATTATGTAAAACATTAGCATATTAGTCATTTTGCATACAAAAATTTGGATAAAAGAAAGTGAAAAATAGCATCCTTCAGTCTGTGTCCAATCAATATCGCTCTTTCTTTGGAGGTGGATAGTATATTTCATTAGTCCTTTGGAATTGTCTTGGATCATTGTATAGATCAAAGTAGCTAAATCTTTCACAGTTGATCAACATTAACAATATTGTTATTACTGTGTACAATGATTTTAAGAGATTATGCTCATTTCACTTTTTGGGACAGCTAAGTGGTGCAGTGGATAAAAGCACCAGCCCTGGATTCAGAAGAACCTGAGTTCAAATCCAGGTTCAGACACTTGATACTTACTAGCTGTGTGACCCTGGGCAAGTCACTTAACCCTCATTGCCCCACCAAAAAAATAAAGAAATAAATTTTTTTTAAAAAGAGATTATGCTCTAGGGGCAGCTAGATGGTGCAGTGGATAGAGCACCAGCCCTGGAGTCAGGAGGACCTGAGTTCAAATCCAACCTCAGACACTTAACACTTATTAGCTGTGTGACCTTGGGCAAGTCCCTAACCCCAATTGCCTCACCAAAAAAAAAAGAGAGAGAGAGATTATGCTTATTTCAGTTTTCATCAATTCATATGTCTTCCCATGTTTTTTCTGACACCATCTCCCTCTTCACTTCTTATGAGACATTAGTACTCTAACACAATCATATGCTACAACTTGTTCAACCATACCCCAGTTGATTAGTATTCCCTCAATTTCCAGTTCTTTGCCACCACAAAAAGAACTACTACAAATATTTTTGTACAAATAGGTCCTTTTTTCTTTTTCTTTGATCTCTTTGGGGTATAGACCTAGTAGTGGTATTACTGAGCCAAAGGGTATGCATAGTTTTATAGAACTTTGGTCATAGTTCTGAATTGTTCTACAGGATGGTTGGACCAATTGTCAACTCCATGAACAATTCATTAGTGAACCAATTTTCTCTTATCCCCCCTCCAGCATTTGTCATTTCTGATGTCATGTGGTACCTCAGAGTTTTTTTACTTGATATTTCTCTAATCAATAATGATTTAGAGCATTGTTTTCATATAATTATAGATAGCTTTAATTTCTTCTTCTGGTAACTGCTTGTTTATATCCTTTGACTATCAATTGAGGAATGTTTCTTATTTTTATAAACTTGACTCAGTTCCCTATATATGTGAGAAATGAACCCTTAATCAGAGAAATTTACTGTAAAGATTTTTGATATTACTTCATTTTCTATGACCTAGATTCTTAAACTGTGGGTTGTGACCCCATATGGGGTCATATAACTGAGTATGGGGGTCACAAAAAACTTGGAAACAGCAAAAGGTTATGTATACTTATTTTTTAATTTTTTTCCTTTTTTTGCAGAGCAATGAGGTTAAGTGACTTGCCCAGGGTCACACAACTAGTAAGTGTCAAGTGTCTGAAGTCACATTTGAACTCAGGTCCTCCTGAATCCAGGGCTGGTGCTTTTATCTACTGTGCCACCTAGCTGCCCCCTTATATACTGTGAGAATCAGAGTGCCACCACCCTGCTGAAAAAGACATTGTATGGAAACTGCCTGGCATCAGGAAGTTATGTCTATTCGTAGACTGCCTGTAAGTCATATCAATCAATGGACCAGCCAATTAGCTTGGAGGTATGTGTGGGGACCACCCCTCTTACAGTCCTGCAGTCTTCTGATCCTGCAGGGAATTTCCACTGAAACACAGGGAGGATGGGCCTCTTACATTCAGGAACCAGCTGGTGGCTGCAGGGGCAGGCAAAGTAGACAGAGTAGACAGATTTCCTAACTCCACATGTTCTCTTTTTACTAATCCCTGGTATGCTTTAATAAATGCTTAATGCCCAAAGACTGGTGCTAAAGCTTCTAATTTAAGGCGACCACACATTAGATTTTTAGACATCACAGTTAGATTTTTAAACATCACAATACTTATTTTATATACATATATAACCTGATTCATATAAAAATTTCTTGAGTGAATAGGGGTCACAAGAGGAAAAAGTTTTAAAAACCCTAATCTATGGTACCTTTTAGCAAAATTTAATTTCCCTATTTATCTCTCTCTCTTTTTTTTTTTTTGCAGGGCAATGGGGGTTAAGTGACTTGCCCAGGGTCACACAGCTAGTCAAGTGTCTGAGGCCGTATTTGAACTCAGGTACTCCTGAATCCAGGGTTGGTGCTTTATCCACTGTACCACCTAGCTGCCCCTATTTATCTCTTTTAATGAGATCTATTTTTGCTTTTCCTTTACCTAAAATCATGATTGCTACTCCTGCTTTTTTCCTTAAACTGAAGCACAATAGATTCTGCTCCAGACCCAACTCTGTATGTGTCTATTTCAAGTATATTTCATGTAAACAACCTATTGTTGGATTCCAGTTTCTAATCCATTCTGCTATCCACTTTCCCTTTTTCTCTCTCCCTTATAGCAAAGAATAAAAGGGGATAGGGAAAGAATTCCAGTTTAACAAAAATAACCAACATATTGAAAAAGTCTGATATTGTATGCTGTGCTCAACATCCATAATGCCACACCTCTACAATGATGTGCAGCAAATGCCCTTTCATACTTCTTCTTTGGGAACAAGTTTTTTCATTATAATTTCACATTGCTTGGTTTCTATTGTTTTGTGGTTGTTCTTTATGTTTATTTGTTTGTTTGTTTGTTTTGTATTGTTGTAGTTATAATATATATTGTTTTCCTGGTTCTGCTTTTTTCATTTTGTATGAGTTGATATGTCTCCTCATGCTTCTTTGCATTCATCATATTGATCTTACAACAAAGAAATGTTCAGTTACATCCACATATCACAATGTATTGAGACATTCCCAATCAATGAGCATCTACTCTGTTTCAAAGTCTTTACTACTACAAAAAGTGCTAAAAAAAAAAAGGAGATAAATGTTGGTTTTTAATTTTTTATCATTATCTTCTTTTAATCTCTGTTACAAGATTCTCTTATAACAAGATCTCTACTTCAGAGTAGGGGAAGGATAAGGGAGATTAGCTAGACAGATATAGAGATATTCATATATTCAGAAATGAATATGATATAAAAACAAAAGGTACCAGTAAAATTATGTAATTTCTAAATCTTTCAGAGAAATGTCAGAGGCATTGCAAAAGCAACAAAGATGATTAACAAAGGCATGGAAAAGTATGCCCTAGGAGGAAAAGCTGAAGGAACAGGGGTTATTTATCTTGGATAGGAGAAAGCTAACTTGAGACCTAATAAAATAAGGGAATTCCTAGTTTGAGAGAGGGGAACAATAAGAAAACGCAGCTGTGTTTAGCACTAAGCAGTGTTGGTGGAGTTGGAAGGAAGCCACAAGAAGATGGTGGAGTCTTCCCTCTCTCCCCCATCTCATCTGTCCCTGGGTCGTCACCACCCTTTGCCTGCCCCTCAGTGAGCCTCCTTGCTCTTTGGATGGTGCTGTTGTGACTCCTATCCCATGTCTCTGTAGTTCTGTTTGTTTGAGAGAAGAGTTATTTTGTTTTTGTTTATATTAGAAATCATTTCTTTCTGGGGCAGCTAGGTGGCGCAGTGGATAGAGCACTGGCCCTGGAGTCAGGAGGACCTGAGTTCAAATCTGACCTCAGACACTTAACACTTACTAGCTGTGTGACCCTGGGCAGGTCACTTGGCCCCAATTGCCTCACTTTAAAAAAAAAATCATTTCTTCTCTTATGTGACTATGGATGGGACTGTGGGTCTCAAGTTTCCTCATCTGCGAAATACAGGAGTCGGACTAGATGATCTCTTTTCTCCCTTCCAGCTCTTAAACATCTTAATAATAACAATAGGTAGCATTAGGATATCACCTTAAGGTTTGCAGAACACCTTCCCAATATTACCTCATTTTATCCTAACAATCCTGGCATGTAGGTGTTATTGTTATCCCCATTTTATCGATGAGAAAACTGAGGCAGATAGAAGTTAAGTAATGTGCCCAAGGTCACACTGCTAGCAAGTATCTGAGGCCAGATTTGAATTGAGGTCTGCTTGACTCTAGGTCCAGCACCCTAGCCAATGACCCCCTAGCTGCCTACATAATCCTAAGGTTGCTGATGAGTTGTCTTACATGTCAGGGAAAAATCAAATGAAGCCCATGGTCTTAAAAGGGAAGAGATTTTAATTTGAACACAAAGCACTTTATGACCATTGAGGTGATAGCATATTGGAAGTGACCGCCAAGAGAAGGTCTGAGCTCTCTATCCCTAGAGAACTTTGAGAAGAGAAGAGGTCCATATCTTGTCCAAATGGCATGGTGCCTCAAGAGAAAGACAAGGGAATGGTACCCTGAGGTTGATTCAACAACTTCATAGGACTTCTTTGATGGGTGGTGGAGGGTGGGTGCTGCTTTCTCGGCTTTGATTTATCTGGTTATAAAACACATGACTGGATTCCTTATAAAATTATTTGAGGGGCAGCTAGGTGGCACAGTGGATAGAGCACCAGCCCTGGAGTCAGGAGTACCTGAGTTCAAATCTGGCCTCAGACACTTAACACTTAATAGCTATGTGACCCTGGGCAAGTCACTTAACCCCAATTGCCTCACTTAAAAAAAAAAAAAAAGAATAAAATTATTTGAGATCCTGTTTGGAGGTCTCTCTCCAACAAAACAGTTATCTCTCTCTCTCTCTCTTTCTTTTTAAAATATATTTTTTTTTCTGCGGGGCAATGAGGGTTAAGTGACTTGCCCAGGGTCACAAAGCTATTACGTGTCAAGTGTCCGAAGTCAGATTTGAACCCCAGGTCTGGTGCTTTATCCACTGTGCCACCTAGCTGTCCCCTAAAAGAGTTATCTCTTAACAGGGTGTTCTGCCTTCCTAAAGAATGAAGTGGGTACCTCGTGTTCATTTGCCTGCCTATGTCATTGTTTCATGATACCGTGCCCTCATTCAACCCCACCTATCACCAGGGCACCCCTCTCCTAAAGCCTCAAGTCCTAAGAACTCCCCTCATCCCTCAGGCAAGCAGGACTCTCTGAGGGATAGGCTCCCCTCCTGTTTTAACTGAATCTGTGATCACATTGCTCTCTGTACCTTTACCTGTTTTTGACCCCAGGCAAAATGATTCCTAGTTATAGCTCTGTCCAGACAGGCTTGGAGTGTAGTTCATCCAAGTCCTCCTAAAACCAACCTGCCTACTAAAGTCAGTGGGTTTCCCTACATTTCCCAATCCATTCACCTGATGCTAACCAGACCATTCCTTCCTTCAACTCCTCCTCTCACTAGGCTACCCCAACAATCAGCTAATGTCAGCAATTAGCATATTTGGAATTCATTCCTAGCCTCCCTGCATTGAAGGCTTGGTCAGAAAGTGAGAGCTTACAGTGCATTGCCCACAGCACAATAACTGTTCTGGCTGCACTGTTTTTCATCAGTTCAGAGGATGATGTTGCAATAGCAGATCAGTGGCACCAAGGGGTCTCCAATGAAGTGTGTGCTTCTGTATTATTTTTTTGACTATTCTTTTTTTTTTGGTGAGGCAATTGGGGTTAAGTGACTTGCCCAGGGTCACACAGCTAGTAAGTGTTAAGTGTCTGACTGAGGTCGGATTTGAACTCAGGTACTCCTGAATCCAGGGCCGGTGCTCTACCCACTACGCCATCTAGCTGCCCCTGCTTCTGTATTATTTGCTGCATTCCCATTTTATACAGCATCACTGGTACTTGCCTTTCCTTCCCAAACTTTGGCATATCACATTGTTTACTGAAAAATTCTCTCCATGCATTTGAGCAAGTTGGCCGTGAAGTTTTAAAATAGGAACTTTCTTCTGTTGTGTTTAAAAATCAAATCTCAACATGCCCCTAGTTTGTGTATTATGAATCACGGGGAGGGCGGCCCTTCTGACTCAGGGCACAAATCATAAACAGCTTATCACAAATCCACATTACAGTGTTGCTATGGCTGCCTAACACAATGACATACAAGCAGCAAGATTATTCTACTATGTATGGAGCATTGGTAACCTTAACAAAGGATTTTTAAAAATAACTCTTATTGATTCCCATGAGATAATAATTTCTAGCATTTACATAGTGTTTTAAGGTTTGTTAAGCACTTCAATGTTATCCCATTTGATCGTCACAAGAATCCTGGGAGAGGTTATTATTATCCCCATTTTGCAGATGTGGAAACTGATGCTGAGAGAAACCAGGTGACATGCCTAAGGTCATACAGCTAGTAAGTGTCTGAGGCAGGATTCCAACTCGGGTCTTTCTAACTCCAAGTCCAATCTCTATCACCTTACTGCCTAGCAAAATCTTTTATTTCTTTCCTTTTGCTGACTGAAGTTGTTTTTTGGTTTGGGTTTTTGTGGGTCTTTTTTTTTTTTTTGAGGGTGGGAGATGGTTTCATTTTGATTAAGGGATCAAGCATGCAACAACTTTAATGACCTAGGGCAAGCCTGGTAAATATTTAACAACCAGCTCTCCAAAAAAAAAAAAAAGGTACCTACAACCTACTTTCAAATTCATTTGCATTATTAACACTTTCTTAAGTCTAGACAATTAACAAAATAACAAAATTAAGTGCTGTTTTGTAGCTTGTTGATTTCAGAGTTGTAAATGTATATACAGACAATTTAACAATGGGCTCTGTCTGTTGGAGCTGACCCAGTACATCTCTGTACACACCCAAAGCACTTATACATATATACACATATGTATATACATACACACATACATACATATATATATACACACACACACACACATATACACATACATATGTGTGTATACTAAACAGCTATGGGAAAATATAGGGAAAACAAGAAAAAAAGTCTAAAACTCTTTCAGACTCATAGATTTAGAGTTGGGGGCAGGTGGAGCTTTAGAGTCCAACCCCCCTCATTTTATAAATGAGGAAACTGCCATCCTGAAAAGTTAGATGACTTAGCCAAGATCACACAAGTATTAAATGGCAGAACTGAGATTAATTCTGGATCCTCTGACTCCCAACACTGGCGTTCTCTCCACTACACCAAGCCTCTTACTTAATTTGGTTCCAATTCGATATTTTTCTTCCTTTATTATTTATTTTACTTTTATAAAGTCTTCATCCTGACTGTTTTCATGGGACAAAGGTAAAATTGAATTGAAAACAAATATTCAAAACTACTTATTAAAACCCTGATTGTTTGTTTAGAACTGAACTAGTATGAGGATTTCGCACAGAGAGGGAAGAGGGGCCACAGTGAGTAATGGAATGGCTAGGTAGAACAGGGGGTATAAGAAAGAATGGAGCAGTGTTGCAAGCTAGAGGTTAGGTTTCATGCACAGAGTTATTGGTGATTTGCTAAACCTCAGTGACCTTTCACTTCTCTGGGGCTTTCTCCATCAGCACACACCCCAGTCTATCTCTCAGCCTTCAGAGGACCAATTAAAATGTTGGTAAAGCACTCCTGGATGAGCTATTTCTCTCACTACCACGTCTTTTTAGATGTTAATTTTGTCATTCCCGGCAAAGAACCCCTCGAAGGCTTTCAAATGAAAAGGGCTATTTAAGTCATGAAAGAATGAAATAGATTTCTAAGCCATTGCAAGCTGATTCAGATCTCTCTCTCTCTCTCTCTCTCTCTCTCTCTCTCTCTCTCTGGAAATGAACAAAAGCATGCAGTAGAACAAGTTTGGCTTGGAACTGAAACCACGCACAAGAGAAGAAAATGTTTGCATTAGGGAGGTGTTACTTCCACATGAGAACTTTGCAAGGGGCCCATTTCCCATTCTAGGTTGATCTATTCATCTTCTGAGGTTTGGAGTTACTATACCTGGGGCTATTCTGCCTAAGATATTTTTTTCCATGATTTCTCCCTTTCACAAGAGATTCAATAGAAGTAAAGTTACGTTAGTGACATTACCAGCTGAAAACACTATTTAAGATTCATATCCTGTCAACAAAAATTTCCTAGAATTGAATTTAGTTGGGTTTTTTTTTACCCCAGAGAGCATTGTTAAACATTTTCGGTTTTTGTTTGTTTGTTTGTTTTTAGTGAGGCAATTGGGGTTAAGTGACTTGCCCAGGGTCACACAGCTTGTAAGTGTTAAGTGTTTGAGGTCGGATTTGAACTCAGGTACTCCTGACTCTAGAGCCAGTGCTCTATCCACTGCACCATCTAGCTGCCTCTAAACATTTTCAAACACACCCTTGGTCAACCTCACTGGATACCTTTATCTGGTGAAAATATACTTCAATTGAATCACTCAATCAGAGATGTGAACAAGCCTGGCATCTCCACATTTCAATTAGGTTTGATAGGAAGTCTGTTCAGATTCATTGAGGGACTTGGTCATGCCCTGTGGGGAGCTAGAAACATCTAACTGCTTAGTGGTAAATGCCTCCTGCTTGATGTGGTATGGAATTAGAGTCAGATTGATTGTGAGTCGTCCCAAAAGAATTACAAGATTCAGTGACTCAGTTTCCCAAGTTCTATTGCAATACTGTGAATGACCACAGGGAGAGAACCAGAAAAGTGGAAAGGTATCTCTCGAATTGGGAAAGGAAAGATAGTTATATTTATAGTATAGATAAAATTTGACCCTAATTCCATCCAACATCACTCTTACTACACCAGCTTAGTAAAAATATCTGTTTCTCAAAACTAATTAAGTCTGTCTAATTGATATTGATAACTACAAATTTACTGAGACCTGACTGATCCCCACCTACAGTCCATTCCCAGGCCAATGAATTGCCTGGGGCTAACCAATTCTTGTCAGTCCCAGACTCTCGATTGACTAAAGGATCTCCCCCAAGAAAACTATCCCCTCCCAGTGATTCCCCATCTTACTCCTTGGACTTTATGTTAATCTGGGGTCAATGCTTTATCCACTGTACCACTTAGCTGCCTGGTAGTGTATTTGTTAAAAATTTAATTGCTATTGCTATTTACACCAATTTGGGGAAAGCATATTATTATTTTATTAATATTATACCAGTAGGGGGCAGCTAGGTGGTGCAGTGGATAAAGCACCAGCCTTGGATTCAGGAGGACCTGAGTTCAAATTCGGCTCAGACACTCTTACTAGCTGTGTGACCCTGGGCAAGTCACTTAACCCCAATTGCCTCACTCACAAAAACAAAAAACAAACAAAATGAACTCTAGGATGACTTCAGGGAAAAGGATACAAAAGACCAGCACTCAGATTGCTTAAGGCAAAGACCATTATCTAGGTGTGGTTTAATTCCATCTGTCCTTCACTAATCTAGACAAAAGAATGCATCTCCATTACTTTTGTTGCTTAGGTTTGTCTCAGATGAGATTTAATTAAGTTTCTCAAGAACTGGACTTTCTGTAGTGGGAGAAAGAACTGAGAAAGTGATCTCTGGGTCCCCCAAGAAATCCATTATTTTTTTTGGTTTGGGTTTTTCTTTTTTTTGGTGAGGCAATTGGGGTTAAGTGACTTGCCCAGGGTCACACAGCTAGTAAATGTCAAGTGTCTGAGGCAGATTTGAACTCAAGTCCTCCTGGCTCTAGGACCAGTGCTCTATCCACTGTGCCACCTAGCTGCCCCAGAAATCCATTCTTTTTTTTTTTTGCGGGGCAATGGGGGTTAAGTGACTTGCCCAGGGTCACACAGCTTGTAAGTATCAAGTGTCTGAGGCTGGATTTGAACTCAGGTACTCCTGAATCCAGGGCCGGTGCTTTATCCACTACACCACCTAGCTGCCCCCTGAGAAATCCATTATTAATAATTATTTTTTCACGGTAGGTAACCTAAGTATTATTATCTTCATTTTACAAATGTTGAAAAAAGGCCCAAAAGGCTGATGTAACTTGCTCAGAGTTATGGAGGCAATGGTCTTCCGAGTCCAAGTCTCTCTACTATGGCACTCTTCCTCCCTCCTTTTTCCGCTAAACTATATGAGTGAGGAGCATGTGTTAAAGAAAATCTTGTTATTGTGATTAGCTCAGCCCCTTCTCACTTAGGCCCACTGTATGTAGTTCAATCACAATCTACAGAATACTGCAAATACACACAAAAGATGGCCATAGGAGACTGAGGGCTAGCCTTTGTGATTCCCTAGTATCCTTTCAATGTAAAAGAGACATGAGGACAACACCAAACACATGGGGGAGAGGGGGGGGCCTTCTGTGGTAAATTTCTGGGAGAACACGACTAACTGTCAAATAGAATAGGCAGGCACAAATAAGTTGCAGTCTGTATTGTAAGTGGGAATGCTAACCTCAATGAGATCAAAGATCCAAGGATATATCTTGGTGTTGTAAGCATGTGCATTCAGGTTCTTAATTTATAAGGAAGCTTGAAGAGAATGAAACACCAACTCACTATTTGTTTACCTTCTTATAGATCAGTGGTTCTCATACTTTTCCATCTCAGGAATCATTTATACCCTTAAAAATTACTGTGAATTGCAAAGAGCTTTTGTTTATGTGGGTTATATGTATGGGAAGGGAGGAGGACAGTTTAGTGGCAGCTAGGTTGCAGTGGATAGAGGACTGGCCCTGCAGTCAGGAGGACCTGAATTCAAATCTAGCCTCAGCCACTTGACACTTACTAGCTGTGTGACCCTGGGCTAGTCACTTAACCCTAATTGCCTCAAACATCCGGGCCATCTCTAGTCATCCTGATGTATATCCTGCTACTGGACCCAGATGGCTCTAGAGAAGAGAGTGGGGCCCATGACTTTTCACAGCCCTGCCTCACTTAAATCCAATTCACTTTGAGGCATGACATCACCTACCTGAGGTCATGATCCTCTTCAAGAACTAAGGACAAACAACAACAATATCTATATTTTCCATATTAGATATTAAAACTAATAAAATTTTGGGGCAGCTAGGTGGCGCAGTGGATAGAGCACCGACTCTGGATTCAGGAGTACCTGAGTTCAAATCCAGCCTCAGAAACTTAACACTTACTAGCTGTGTGACCCTGGGCAAGTCACTTAACCCCAATTGCCTCACTAAAAAAATAAAATAAAACAAAACTAATAAAATTTCGAAATAGTTATTAATTCATTTAATAGCTATAATAAGCCCATTACATGTTAACATAAATACATTAAAAATGTAATTTCATGAAAAATAACTATATTTTCCAAAACAAAAAAGAAGAGTAGCAATGTTCTATATATTTTTACAAATCTCTTTAGTGTCCAGCTTCATAGAAGACAGCTGGATTCTTAAACCTGCTTCTTCATTCTGATATGGTGGGAAAATGGGGTAAGGGTTGGGGTTCTTGGGAATTCCTCTTTAAAGAATTACACCCTCTTGCACACAAAACGTAGTTAGAATAAAGTGATAGTTTATTTAGGAGCAAGAGAAGGGAAGGGTGGGGGGAGGGAAACCATGAAAGAAATCCTTGGACTTTTCATGGGGAGATTTGGCATAAAGCACATGGCTCAGAGGTACCAAATCTCCTCGAACAGGAGACTGGAAAGTACTTTTATAGAGGACTGATGGGGGTGGCCCATCTGCCCGTGAAAAGTTCCTTTAGTGAGAGAGGACCATCCCCCACTGGTGGTAGCTGGGGGAATTGGGTGAGGAGTGGAGGACCATCCCCCACTGGTAGTGACTAAAGGAATTGGGTGAGGGGTGGCTACAGATCCCTCTTCAGAACACAAAGGCCGAAGCCACACCCAAATTTATCTCCCCAGGGTAAGGGAGACCAGAATGAAGGGTAGGAATCCCAAACTAGCTCAGTCCGATTTGGTTCAGCTTATCTCTCTAGGCGTTATCTGTCCTCTGGTTTAGTTTCTCAAGGAGAAGATTCCTCGGTGTGCCCCAGAGAAATTCTGGGGTGCTCTGCGCCCCATGACAATTCAATCCATTGCAGATTTCATAGATCTCTTTAAAGGGTCTTAGGGACATCTAGGGGTCAGCAGACCACACTTTGAGAATTGCTCTGATATATAACTCCTCCCTTAAAAAGAAGTCACTTTGAATAGATGTGATTTCTAAGGTTGAATTGATGAAGGTGAAGGGTGCATTCACTGGTTCATACATTTCAAAAGATAATCCAATTGGTGCCCACAGGTCATAACTTTAACTTCAATGGGAACATTTAAATAATTTTCAGAAATCGTTTGGCATATGAAAATGGTGTTTGACCTGCACAATTTGCTCCAAATCTACCCAGATGATAATCAAAAAGCCTTTTCACTATGGCAGTAATGATTGTCACCAGGGAAATTGGTGGTGTGCAGGTTCTTAGGTATTCCTCTTTAAAGAAATACACCCTCTTGTACACAAATCCAATTAGAACAAAATAATCTTTTATTTAATTGCTAGAGAAAGGAGACTTGAGGAGAGTCTCAATGGGAGACAGTTTCAGAGACATGGTTCTCTGAGATACCTATCTCAGATGGTATATGGGGGTGATCTATAGACGGTATATGGGGGTGATCACCTGAGGGTGGAATGTCCCTTATTGGGGGTGGTTTGGAAGAAGTCCAGTGAGGGTGAGGGGAGGCTGGAGGTATCTCTGTCCCCTAGGCAAAAACTCAGGCCATAGTCACACCTAATGGGCTTATCTCTCTTGCTTCTCAAGGTGAGTTCCTCCTTCAGTTTAGCTTCCCAAGAAGAGTTACCCCAGACCCACGTCCTTTAGTTTAGCTGGCCAGTTTAAACTTTAATAGTCCCAAATTCCCAACTCCATAACATTAATACAAAACCCAGCTAGTAATTCCCAATTGTGATGGTCTTAGCTAAAGTCATTTCTAACCATATTTAAGCCATTTGTGAGACTTTGTCCCTTTAGCAATCTAGACAGAGCCAGCAGTGGGCAACATTGTAGAGAAAACAATGACTCTTTCTTCATTTTTTCCCTTAGAACCCTCATTTATTTCCAGAAACCATTTCAAAACTTTTTTTGCCAGTAGAGTTTGGATATGTGTATATGCTTCTACTGACACAAGCTGACTCACAATGTCTACCCTTGAGGGTAAATGACAGGCCTCGAACCTGTTGGTGAGTTAGTAGATGTCTATCCCAAGCATGTGAAGACTTCTCCCTCACCCCCCCCCACCCCCACCATGCCCCAAGGAAAGGGTGTATGAGAACAATTTGTTCTAACAGCCATGAAGGCAGCTAAAACAGGCACCGTGCAGTGCTTAAAGCTTGGTCAGACATCAAAGATGCCAAGGTTATCCAATACATCCCAGGTCATTGACAGTCATCTTGACTATTGTCTTGCTACTGGACTTCGATAACTCTGGAAGAGAGAGTAAGGCTGATGACTGTGCAACTCTGTCTCAATTAAATCCAACTCACACACAAGTCAGGACATCATCACATGTCTTTGGTTCTCTTCAAAAATGAAGGATGGGGGCAGCTAGGTGGCGCAGTGGATAGAGCACTGACCCTGGAGCCAGGAGTACCTGAGTTCAAATCTGGCTTCAGACACTTGACACTTACTAGCTGTGTGACCCTGGGCAAGTCACTTAACCCTCATTGCCCCACCAAAATAAAACAAACAAACAAAAAAAAAAACGAAGGATGAACAATATTTCCAGAACTTTAACTGCAGCCTCTGGGTAAGGTCATAGGATTGTATAGAATTAAGAGTTAAAAAAAGCTTTGGGGCAGCTAGATTGCACAGTGGTTAAAGCACCAGCTCTGGATTCAGGAGTACCTGAGTTCAAATCCGGCCTCAGACACTTGACACTTACTAGCTATGTGACCGTGGGCAAGTCACTTAACCCCAATTGCCTCACTAAAAAAAAAAAAAATAAAATAAAAAAGACTTTGAAGGCCATTTAGCTCAACCTCCTCATTTTGCAGATGAGTAAACTGAGGTCTGTTGAATTTGAGTGACTTGAACACGGGGATACACTTAGTGACAGAGTCAAGGTAAGGACAGGAGAGACTTAGACTTGGAACCTTAATACCTGGGTTTGAATCTTACCTACTCTGGACACTTCCTAGCACTGTGACAATGGGCAAGCCACTTAACTTCTCAAAGATTCCATTTGCTCATCTGAAAAACAGGGATAGGAATAATAATAACAATTGACATCCATAAGTACCTTAAGTTTTGCAAAGTGATTGACAAAAATTATTTTATTTTATTCTTGCAATAACCCTAGAAGGTAGGTACCATTTTATAGATAAGGAAGCTGAGGCAGACAGAGGTGGTGACTTGCCATAGGTCACACATTTAGGGTCTGAGGATGGATTTGGATTAAGGGCTTCCTGACTCCATATTAGGTACTGTATCTATCCAGAAATAATATTGGCAGTACCTACCTCATGGGATCATTATAAGGAAATAACTTTATAAAACTCTTCCTCCAGTCTCAATCCCAATATACCATAAATTATGCAGTATCATGAGATCATCATAGAATATTGGAGATAGCAAAAAACTTTAGAGATCAGCTTAGACATGTCCCTAATTGTACAGAGCGGGAAATTCAGGACTTTAAATGATTTCCTGAAGTGACACAGAGTTAGAAGATCCTCAAGTAGAAACTATGTCACAAGTACATTATAAAGAACTCAGACAAAACCAAAGCATTTTAAATTTTAAAAATCATTTTGGTCCTTCCCTCCTTTCTTGAAATTGACATAGGGGCAGCTAGGTGGCACAGTAGATAAAGCACAAGCCTTGGATTCAGGAGGACCTGAGTTCAAATCCAGCCTCAAACACTTGACATTTACTAGCTGTATGACCCTGGGCAAGTCACTTAACTCTCATTACCAGCCCCCCCCCCCCAATTGACATAAGGAAAATTTATCTGTGACATCTTCCTATCCCCATTAATACCCCTTTTCTATACTTTGTGACTCCCCAAACCCTTGAAGCCCATCAAACTCTATTGGCCTCTAGTTTCCTGTCTCCCTGCCCCTACATTACTTAACTATGCCACCAATGCCTTTATTTCTTAGGCAATAATCCATATTCAGAAGATCTCTCTCAATTCCCCTTCCTATTGAGACTTACCTGTGACAAACTAGTCTCCTCTTTGGAAAGATAGTAATATGTTAGTGGCTAATAAAGGATTTCACAGTTAGATTTGATTGGATGAAAATGACAATATATTAGTTCTTCCACGGCCCTATGCATCTTATATCATAAGATACTTTTTTTTTTTTTTGGTGAGGCAATTGGGGTTAAGTGACTTGCCCAGGGCCACACAGCTAGTAAGTGTTAAGTGTCTGACTGAGGTCGGATTTGAACTCAGGTACTCCTGAATCCAGGGCTGGTGCTCTATCCACTGAACCACCTAGCTGCCCCTATCATAAGATACTTAACCCAAGGAAATAAAACAATGAATTTGTAATGACATAGTTTTAGGCATTAACAACAGGATGTAGGGAGTGAGAGAATGAAAAGTCAAGGGTAACCCCTAGGTTTAAAACCTGAGTGACTGGGAGGATGCTGGTGCCCTTGACAGTAACAGAGAAGTTAGGAAGAGGGGAAGGTAGCGCCTCTCTCTCTCTCTCTCTCTCTCTCTCTCTCTCTCTCTGTATGTATGTATGTATGTATGTACATATGTATGTACACACACATATACATATGCACATGCACAATGCATACATATATGTATATTGTGTATTCATATGTGTATATATCACTTTCATGAAGATTTTGTAGAGATTTGCATATGAGTCAATAGTTACCAATGTCTTCTTGGTCACCTTTGTTATTGGTGGTGATGTTGTTGTTTCCATATAATACTGCCACTTAGCATAGTGGATAGGAAACATTAGTACATGTTTCACAGGCAGGATGATCTGGGTTCAAGTTTCACCTCTACAAATAAGCTGAATAAGTGACCCAGGACAAATCAATTAATCTCTCATTGCCTGAGGTAATAACTCTCAGACAATAAATTGTAAAAATGTCAATTGCTGATCTGCTTTGATACAGAGTGTTTATGTACTGAGGGTTACCCTATACTGATGAAATCACAGGTCTAGATCATCGAATGCATGCCCAAGCACATATGTACACACACATTTATCTAACCCAAGACCAAGAGAGAGCTAGATTATCCATAACCCCTTTTCTATTCTTTTAGTACCTTCCTTCTTTGAAATATCTTGAAAATTGATCCCTGAGTACATTTTAAATTGAATTGCTGGAGTTCTTGTGGGTGGGGGATGGGAATGGAGGGGGGAAAAGAAGTTGGAACACAAAGTTTTTTAAAAATTGATGTTAAAATTTGTCTTTACATATATTTTGGAAAACAAAATTCTATTCATAATAAAAAAAAATTGTGTTGCCAAGGGTCAGTTAGGTGGCCCAGTGGATAAGGCACTGGACCTGGATTCAGGAGGACCTGAGTTCAAATCCAACTTCAAACACTTGACACTTACTAGCTGTGTGACCCTGGGCAAGTCACAACCCTCATTGCTCTGCTAAAAAAACAAACAAACAAAAAACTGAAATTGTGTTGCCTCCAACAGAGGTTTCTTCCCTGTGAATCTCTTCTGTGTCTAGCCCACTGTTCCCAGATTTATCTTCCTAAGTGCCACTTTCATCCAAAACTGCTCTCCCCTCCTCATTTCCACCTCCCAGCTTCCCTGGATTCCTTCAGGCCCTAGTTAAAACCTCACCTTCTACAGGAAGCCTTTCTCAATCCCTCTTAATAGCAGTCCCTTTTGTGCAGTGGATAAAGCATCAGCCCTGGATTCAGGAAGACCTGAGTTCAAATCCAGCCTAAGACACTTGACAGTTACTAGCTGTGTCACCCTGGGCAAGTCATTTAACCTTCATTGCCCCCTCCCCCCCCAAAAAAAATTGTAGTCTTTTTTCTCTGTTGATTATCTCTAGCTTGTCTTTTAGTACATAGTTGTCTCCCCCATTAGACTATAAGCTCCTTGAGGACAGGCATAGTTTTTGCCTTTCTGGCATTATGTATGTATTTCCAGCACTTAGCAGAGTTACTAGCACATAGTAGGCACTTAAATGTTATTTCACTGACTATTTTTGTTTTATTGTTCCTTAAATTAAGATTTTTTAAAATGGAAAGAAATATCATTTCCAAAGAAAGAGAATGTTCTGTATTGATAACTAGTCAGTCAGTCATCATATTGCAAAGGGAAAAATATAGACAAGAAACCACGTGATATAATGGAAGGATCACTGGGAGAAGGATCAGGAGAAGTGGATTCAAGTACTAATTATGATAATTAACCATGTGACTTTGTACAAGCCAATTCTATAAACCTAAGATGCCTTCTTGTACAGTGGGGGAAGTTGAACTGAAAGAGATCTAAAATGCATTCCAACTTAAACAACATTCAAAAAAAAGAAAAAGACAAGAAGATATGGAGGGGATGTGATTTCCACTGGTAAAGGAAGTACCCACACATATCCATTGAACTACCAAAAAAAAAAAAAAGAGAAATAGAAGCCCAGAGGGGAAAAGTGACTTGCATCTCTAAGATTGATGATTTCCCCAATACCGTAGAAAACTAAAACAAAACCATATTGTAGGGGGCAGCTAGGTGGCAGCTAGGTGGTGCAGTGGATAAAGTACCTTCCCTGGATTCAGGAGTACCTGAATTCAAGTCTGGCATCAGACACTTGACACTTACTAGCTGTGTGACCTTGGTCGAGTCACTTAACCCTCATTGCCCCGAAAACAAAAAAACCCACACAAACAAAAACCATATTGTAGGTATAGCCCATCTTCATTTTAGATCCTTAATATTGTGATTTACCATGAAACCACTGTCTTTGGTCCAGGTTTTTGTTAGAGAGATAGAGGGTTGTTGGCTGTTACCATAACACTGTAAAAAACAAACAACTTTGAATGACTTAAGAACTGATTGATGAAATGACCAACCATAATGCCAGAGAACCCAAATGAAAGCATGCCTCTGGGCCTCTGGACAAAGAGTACAAAATAAGGCATGAATTTTTTGAATGTGGCTAATCCAAGAAGTTGTTCTGCTTGACTATGATTATTTGTTACTGTGGCTTTCTTTTTCTTTTCTTTTTCTTTTTAAATAATGGGGAAGAAAATAAATTTCTTTTCATTGAAAAAAAGAATTTTAAAAGAAATCCTGGCCTAGAAAAAGCAGCCAAAACTTAGTTCATCATGTTTAGAAACAACAAAACAAAACAAGCCAGAGCCACTCAAGCCCTGCTTTGATGCCCCCTTGAGGAGTGGAGGTGATCCTGGGTTCTCTGACAGGTCCTACTACAATGACTTGGAGTACAAGTTTATAGCAAACTATTTCTAGAGAGGCTCATCAACAAGTTGGCCAAATGGCAATTAATGATTTAGCTATAAAAACTCTCAGAAATAATCTATCCAGGCAAAGATGGGTCAAGATAGGTGTTGGTGGACTGACCACACTGACCCACAATTACAGATCTTTGAAATACTGAAGCAATATAAATTTAATTAGAGGGGGCTAGAAACCATTCTTCCTCTTAAATGACACCAATGCAGTATTTTTTAAATCACCAACAATGGCTGGGTAGATACTAACATTATATAGGATTTACAATCAAGCATGTCAAACCTACTACCTTCTGTTAAAAGGTTACTCAAGGGGCGGCTAGGTGGTGCAGTGGATAGAGCACCGGCCCTGGATTCAGGAGTACCTGAGTTCAAATCCGGCCTCAGACACTTGACACTTACTAGCTGTGTGACCCTGGGCAAGTCACTTAACCCCCATTGCCCTGCAAAAAAAAAAAAAAAAGGTTACTCAAGAAGAGCTATTCTGTGCTACTGAGTCAACAGGTAAGTTTCTAAAATATCCAAACTTGACCTCCTAAGAGAAGCTAAAATATATTTGATTTTCTAAAAATCGTTTTGTTTGGGGCAAGCTCCAGAGCACTTTAATAATATTTCAGAATAAGAAGTAGAGTAGATGGCTGGCAGCTTATATAGCATGTAAAAACTTCCTTAGACATTGGCACTTTCCAGCCATGACATATATGCATTGGGAAAGAATTCTTGCATTACCCAGCTATAAGATAAAAAAAAGTGAAGAAAGACTTTCTTAATGGCCATATGTCTTCAAACAAAACCAATTAGCTTGGAAATTAACAGTAGAAAGTCATCTCCTTGAGAGTATTTTGTTTGGTTTTTGTATCCCTAGCTCTCAGAAACTTCAGCAGAGCTGACACTGAGTCAGCTTTAGATTTCAATAAAGAATATGAATTTTAAACTCTCAGGGAAAAGTATTTTGTGTTGGTAATAGGAAAATAAGTAAGGATGTGCTGTTTTAATGATATATGATGCTTCCTAGGAGGCAATATGGTACAGTAAAGAGTGTCTAGACTGGGAGTCAGAAAATCTTCACTCATTCTCTATTCTTCCATTAACTAGCTGTGTGGTCATTAGCAAATCCCTTATCTTTTCTAGAACTCTACTTTCTCACCCATAAAACAAGGATGTTGTACTAGACTGTCTCTGATTCAACTCATTTTGACAAGAATTTTGTACCTGCCTTGTACAAAGCTCTATGATAAGTCCTGAGGATACAAAGGGGAAAAAATCATGAGGATCTCTGGCTTTTCGGGGGTGGGGTGGGGTTGGAGATGGGGGTTTCTGAGCAAATAAGTATAATACCAGGGCAAAAGAGAAATCAAAAAATATTCTAAGAAAAGATCACTTTTCATTAATTGTTTTTGTTTTTGTTTTTTGTGCGTGTGTGGGTTTGTTTGTTTTTTTGCGGGGCAATGAGGGTTAAGTGACTTGCCCAGGGTCACACAGCTAGTAAGTGTCAAGTGTCTGAGGTCGGATTTGAACTCAGGTACACCTGAATCCAGGGCCAGTGCTTTATCCACTGTGCCACCTAGCTGCCCCCAACTTTTCATTCATTGTTAAGTTCAAGTATTTGAAGAGCTATTGTATAGGAGAGGAATTAGATTTATTCTATTCAGCTTGAGCCATAACTAGGGAGAAACTGCAGAGACAAATCCAGGCTCAATTGGGGTTGTGTTAGGGTGGTGAGGAGAAACTTCCAATGAGAACTGTCCAAAAGTAGAACGAGTTGTCTCTGGTTGTAGTAGGTTTCTCTAAATGGAAGTTGAATGACTACTTAGAGATAGAGAGGGGACTGTCAGGCAAAGATTGGTATTAGATCGCCTTTGTGGGTCTTTCTGAGTCTGTCATTTGGGTGCCTTTTAGCTCTAAAAGTTAGACAGTTTTCTAAACTACTTCAAAATTGTCAACGTGCTGAAGGAGGTGACTATTCCTGTAATCCTATCAATAGGCTGGTAAAATACCATAACGGGGGCAGCTTGGTGGCAGTGGATAGAGAGAACACCAGCCCTGGAGTCAGGAGGACCTGAGTTCCTTGACACTAGATGTGTGACTCTGGGCAAGTCACTTAATCCCAGTTGCCTCGCCAAAAAAATAAAATAAAACAAAATATCATAACAAGTTATTTTCCATTTTCCACGAGAGGTAATTAAGGTACAGAAAAGAGGCAGCAGTCTCTCAAACTAGAGACAGCAGAAAACCACCCAAATGTGTTTCCTAGCCCCCTAAAATCCAAGAATCATGGATTACAAATTTAGAGATCTTTTCTAGACATGCTGAACATTGGTGTCAGTCAACTTGGGTTATTTGTTTTTTGACAATTTCCCCAAAATCAACTGCATAGTTTGGTGACTGTGTTTCAATATAATTTTCCTTTGTAATCCTCTGTATTTTGCTTCGTGTATTTCAAAACTTGATTCTGCTCTAATCCAATCATCTGCTTTCATTATTGCAACAGAAAGCTTTTGATTACTGTTAGCTAATACCATGAAGGGAAAATGGTGAGCCACACAATCTAAATTTTCTTTAGGAAATCAAAATGGAGGATGGCAAAGCAAATACAAGTTGATTTATAAACAACATGAAAAAAATATCTTTATTCTGAGAAAGGGTCTTGGTACATAGGCTTCACCAGACTTCCAGAGCACATGGGAAGCTTCCCAGGCTGCTCTAAGCCACGCGGCTGAAACACAAACCAAAATACAGTATCCATTTGAAAAGAACATAGCTTAGAGCCAGTGAGTCAGTTGTTGTGTGAAAAGCCAAGCCCACTGTTTGCAGATCGTACATCTCTCCAAAGAGGAAACTAGCAAATGTGAGTGCATGGCTAAGGTCTGTTTAACCCGGGTCTAACCACGTCCGCCTTACTCAAACAGAAACTCAAACGTTCTGCTAGGATTCTGAAATAGCGGTAATGACCTTCAGGGCGAGGATTGGGACCACGCCCCGGCCGGGCCCCACCCCATCCCACCCCCTCCTCGCCCCTCCCGACTAGGGCCAGCCCAGGTGGACGGACGTCAGGCGGATGCCGGAACGCAGAGGGAGGTCACTTTAATTCTACCAGGGAGGCACGGCTCCGCAGCTCACCTGCGCTAGGCACTCACGGCGCCCGCCTATTCCCCCAGACTAAGTCAGCGAGTGAGCCAAGAGCTGCACCCTGCCCCGGTATTTATACAGCGCTATTTTAATCGCTCCCCCTGATTGGTCCGCCATTGAGGAGCCGGCCCATTCATGGCTGGGCTAAAGTTCTGAGAGTTCTCAAAGGAGCTAAGTTCCTTTCCCTTGCACGGGGCGGAGACATCTGAACTGAGCGGGTGGAGAGGCTGAGAGCGGAAGGGGAGTGCTATCTGATGTCCCAGTGGAGTGGGCCCTCTCGGGCTAGCCCTGGGGAGTGTCGTTCCCCCCCCCCCCCCCAACCCGGTGCAGGTGCTCCTGAGGGTTTGGCCGAAATCGGCAGCTGTTCCCCAGGCTGCAGGCAGGTGCACCTTGGGAGGTGTGAAACATACATAAACCCACCTCTGCCCCTCTCTTTACCCCTTGGTAAAATAACCGTAGGGAACTTTGTGGGGTAAACTGGGACCGGGTGTCCCAAAAGCCTCAAGCCATTAGAGCTTAAGCTATTAAAGCTTCAACTAAGACCTTTGAGGGCACTCTGTATGAGGGCCCAATTTATAGCAACTCCACGAGAACTAGGCCCGTAAGGAAGGAACGAGTTATGATGTAGTTTAGTAAAAGATTATTTGTTGTCGCCAACCACCACATCCATGCCTGGAGATCTTATTTTGCTTTCATTTTATTACATCAATTTCTCTTCTGCTTGTAAAAGGGGAAACAACTTTCAGCCAGCCTGAACTGGCAAGAGTGGCAGGCTTCTCTTCCGAGCATTTCCTGCCCACAACCTCTCCACAGCACCTCACTTCAGCCTATGTTTTCTACCTAGAGTCTTTAACTCTTATGTAGATAAATCAACCAGTAAGGTAGTACAGCTGAGGAGGGCTGACTTCACTCACAAGGTCTGTGTTAGAATCCTACTCCTGCCATTTACTAGCTTGGACAAAACACTTCCCTTCTCTGGGCCTCAGCTACCTGAGAAGAAGAAGAGGGGGCAGCTAGGTGGCAATGGATAAAGCACTGGCCCTGGATTCAGGAGGACCTGAGTTCAAATCCAGCCTCAGACACTTGACTAGCTGTGTGACCCTGGGCAAGTCACTTAACGCTCATTGCCCCACCAAAAAAAAATTAAGAAAGCATAAATATGTATATATAGCACCCGCTGTGTGCCAGGCAACATGCTAAGGGCTTTACAAATATCATTTCATTTGATCCTCACAACGACCCTAGGAGGTAGGTGCTATTATTACCCCCATTTTGAAGCAAACATTAAGTGACTCATCCTGGGTCACACAGCTAGTACATCTAAATTGGGATTTGGACTCTGGTATTCCTTGCCCTAGGCCCAGCATTCTAATCCTGGTGCCACCTAAATGCCTCTAGTTATCTTAATCAATAATTCTAGGGTCTTTTTCAGCTACAGTTCTGTGATCCTGTTATCTAGGCCCTCTCTTTTTCTGATTTCTCCCATTCCTTCATTCTGACACACACAGGTTTGAACTCCCTAAAACCCATTTTTATTATATTTCTTTTTAATCATCAGACTCATTAGCATGATATAGTGGCTAGGGTCAGGAGGACCTGATTTCAAAGTCCTCCATCTGACACACCAGCCATGTGGCTACCAGCAAATCCCTTAGGCCCTCTAATCAGAAAAGTTACTGAACTGAATTGGTAGAGGGAGATCCCAAACAAGGAGTTCTCTATGCCCATAAATCACAGGTCGCAGCAAAGAAAGATATCAGAGCTATGTCTAACTTTGCATGGAGTCTTGTAGTCTATCAAGCAACCAGTAACATAATGTGTGTGTGTGTGTGTGTGTGTGTGTGTGTGACAATTGGGGTTAAGTGACTTGCCCAGGGTCACACAGCTAGTAAGTGTTAAGTGTCTGAGGTCGGATTTGAACTCAGGTACTCCTGACTCCAGGGCCTGTGCTCTATCCACTGCGCCACCTAGCCGCCCCCAGTAACATAATTTCACTAAACTTTCCTCATTTTTCCTCATTTTAAGAATGATTTAAATGGTTTCAATGATTTCAATCAGGCTCCCTTTGTCCTTCTTTTGTGACAAGCATTGAAAATATAATTCATATATATAAAATAAGCTGTCTTTCTTAGAAATGTAAAGCAAATGGGTCATTCAAAGCCACCCACTGTACTCTGAATGAGAATATAGCCTTGGAATGTCTCAATGACTCAGCCAGTCCTCAAGCCTTACAACAATGACCCCTGGTTGCAAAGCATAAAAAAACCCCAACAATATCAAAAGAGATTTCCTAAACCAATTTGCCTTTGAGATTTGCAACTATTTGCAGCTGAATAGGGAAAGGAGTTATTTCAAATCTGTCTTCCATTGAAAAGTTTTGTTTGTTGGATTTGGCATTGGAATGTAAAAAAACGCTTTTCTTTTTCTTTCCTTTTCTTTTAAATCAGGGTCATGATAGTTCTAATTATCAAGTATATGGGCGTCTCAGCATCTTCAAAGTCCAGTGCTGGAACAATGGGGCAATATATCTTAGGTGTTGATAAGGAAGCAAAGTTGTCTTGGATGTCATAAATCTTAAAGAGAGGAGGTTTGTTTGACCTACTGCTAACTTGAAAAATGGCCAAAGGGGGGCAGCTAGCTGGCACAGTGGATAAAGCACTGGCCTTGGATTCAGGGGACCCAAGTTAAAATCCAGCCTCAGACACAACTAGCTGTGTGACCCTGGGCGAGTCACTTAACCCTCATTGCCCTGCAAAAAATAAATAAATAAATAACTGGGTTAAGCAGGGGCCATGAGCTTTGTAAGGCCCATGGATTCCTACCCTTCCTCCTGAGCAATAGAGAATGGTAGAGAATGAAGACTCCCTAGGGTTGCCAAGTTTTCTTCAGGATTTGGGAATCTGTCAACATCTGTTGCTGAAGGAAGATCTTTGATTGTTACTGAGCAGCTTCATTCTGATTACTTTGTCGGTTGCTGTCCTCATACAGAAATAGAGGATACCAGAAGTGGAGGATACCAAGGCTGACCCAGACTAAACTCTAAGCATTTGTGAACTTCTCTTTTTTGCTTTGCAAACTTTGCTCAGAGAAATTTTGTGACTTATGAATAAAGATTATTGCTGTTCCGTGTCGCCTTAAAGTTTCATCCACCCGTCTCAAATTTGATAGAATTCATTAGAACAGCACGTGAGACAAAAGGGTGTCCTTGAAGTAAGGAAGATCTGGGTTTTTAGTCTCAAAATATTGGCTCTTACCCTGGATAGGAAAATTAAGAGAACCTATTCTTTCTGCATGGACAGCTAGGTGGCAAAGTGAATAGAACACTGGGCTTGGAATCAGGAAGACTCATTCTCATGAGTTCAAATCCAGTCTTTTAGACACTAGCTGTGTGACCCTAGGCAAGTCACTTCACCTTGTTTGCCTCCATTTCCTTATCTACAACTGAAATGACCTAACCACCAAAATTTTTCTACATACATAACTGGAGTCATTCCATTTTTTTTTTTCAAAAAAAAAAAAAAGAGCTGCCACAACTTGAGATTCTGAATGAATTAATAGAAAATAATTGAATAAACAAATATTGATTTTAAACTTTGAAAAGATATGAATGGGACCTTTGTGTGATTAAAAAGAAAGATACCACATCAAGGTGTATCTTTATTGCTCTCCCTTAGTTATTAACAACTGGTTAATTAGTTACTATTCAGAACTTTAAGTTTCATCATAATACCTCAACAGCATCTTTTCTCCAAGTCAACTTGAGATTTCATTCCTTTTTCCATTCTGTCTATGTTTGTTGATAATCCCTACTATGTTCTAAGCACTGTGCTAAGCACTGCAGATACTAAAAGAGGTAAAACACAGTTTCCCTCTCAAGAAACTTTCACATCTTCTTGAATCTAGTTCTCTATCTACTACAATTCTTAGGTTTCACTTCACATTTAGCAAATTGGCAAAGATATGAAAGAAGACAAAAATATTCAGTGTTGGAAGGTATGTGGGAAGTAAGGAAGTAATACAATTGATCAATATTAAATAAGTGCCTACTATATGCTAGGCACTATATATGAAACAGAAAATACACGTGTAATGAATGAAACCCTATTCTTGAAGAGCTTATAATTTGATAGGATGTTGATGGAGGTATGCATTGTTTTGGGCTTTCTGGAAAACAATTTTGGAATGAGCCTGGACCAAAAAAAAAGACTAAAATGTCCATATCCTTTTGACCCAGAGATCACCTGCTAGGCGTTTATCCCAAGGAAGTCAATGACAAGAAACAAAGGTCCCATATACAACAAAATGTTCAAAGAAGTACTTTCTTGTGTGTTATAAAAGATCTAGAAACATGATAGATGTCGGTGGATTGGGGAATGGTTAAACAAATTATGACACATAAATATGATGGAATATTAATTTGCCACAAGAAAGGATGAATATTAAAAATTCAGAGAAGGGAAGGTTTATACAAACTGATGCTGTGTGACGTAAAGCACAATTAGGAAAACAACATATATGATAACTATAAGAATGTAAATAGAAACAGCAAGAATAAAACCAACAACAAAAATCAACCAATGCTAAATAATTAAATGACCAAGCTTGGCCCTGGAGAAGAGTTGAGAAAATATAGCTCTTCTTTGCAGAGATGGTAAAGAATGAGTCTGTACTATTTCGTATACTGTCAGACATGGTTGATAAATTGATTAGTTTTGCTGAACTGCTCCCCCACCCCCTTTCAAAAAATCTTTGTTATAAGGAATAGTTTGATGAATAGAGTCAAGGAATTTTTTGAAATAAAGAAACAAATGAATATAATTAAACACATATCTCTCCCCCAAAAGAAGAAAAATTATTTTTAAAATATGTCCATTAAACTAAATGTCCAGTAGATAAATATAAGACACTTGGATGGTAAATGCCTGCTATTTCCTGCTATTCCCAAAACATTTCTTCTGAATCTAATTATTATTTAAAAATGACTTGAGCTGGAAAGGCATAAGATAAATAACTAGGCACAGAAATTATTGTATTCTCTCTTTGAAGAATCCAAGGGGTGGGTTCCCCCCCACCTTTAAAAGCCATTCAGGTCTATCTGTGGTAATTGATTTTGCAGAGCAGATGACTTTTCTTTCCTGCTGCTATTCACAATAATAAAATAAAGGCAATGTGGCAAGGTTGTGTTGTGGAAAGAGCACTGTATTTGGAGTCAGAAGACGGGGTCAGTTCTAAGCTCTTTTACTAACCATCTTTGTGACCTTATACAAAGCCTCAGTTTCCTCATTTGCAAAATTAGGAATGTAGATAAGATGCTCTTTAAGGCCTATTCCAGCTCTAATACTTTTGTATATGAAATTATATACATTTACTGTGATTAACAACAATAATAAAGTTTTGGGGGAAGGGAATGGGTTATTATAATCCAAAGATGCAAATTTTCAAAGCCTTGTATATCTTATGCATTTATATTTATTATACATATTGCATATTATGCATATTATAGACACACACACATATAAAATTTCTTTCTAGAGAAAACACCACAGAATGATCATGAAAAATTATAACAATTGATTGACAAGCAGATTATATATAATGCATATAAACATATATATGCATGTTACATAGTGTTTTAAAATCCATATAGGTTTTATACACATTATCTCATTTGAACTTTATGGTGATCCTATTAGATAGTGGTTACTAGATACCTACTTTACATGGAAGAAAACAGAGGCTCAGAGAGGATAAGTAATTTTCCCACTATCACACAACTATTAGGTTGCAGAGGTAATACTCAGACCTACAGCTCCCTGCTGGGGTAGCTAGGTGGTACAATGGCTAGAGGACTGGCTCTGGAGTCAAGAGGACCTGAGTTCAAATGTCACCTCAGACACTTACTGTGTGACCCTGGGGAAGTCACTTAACTTCAATTACCTTAAACATCTAGGGCCATCTCTACTTATCCTGATATATATCTTGCCACTGGCTCCAGACTGACTCTGGAGGAGAGAGTGAGGTCAGTTCTCCCTCACTTAAATCCACTTCACTTCCTTATGTCTTGGTCCTCTTTGAGTACAAAGGATAAACAACAACAACATTTTCCTTGTCTTAGTTTCCTCAACAACAAAATGAAGGTAATAATAACACCAGCCTCCCAGGCTTGTTGTGAGGATCACAGGAGATATTATTCCTGCCTGGTACCAGACTATCAGACCTCCAAAGTCCTTTTTTTTTTTAAAATGTTTTTTAATGATCTTTTTTTTTTTTGCGGGGCAATGGGGGTTAAGTGACTTGCCCAGGGTCACACAGCTAGTAAGTATCAAGTGTCTGAGGCCAGATTTGAACTGTTAAGGGCTAAAATTCTAGCTAAACTGTCTAAAATATCTAATGAGTGGTCGCCAATAAATTATAAGCTTTAGCAAGAGTTAGACTTTTAAGCATTTATTAAGGAGAATAAGAATTTGGTAAAGAGAGAGAGAAAGGCCTAGATTTCTATCTATTAAAGGGAGAGCACATTTCTAGCTCCGCTCTCCACCAGAGTCCAAAGGAAAGAGCCCCAGAGTCAGCGCCAGTCTCTTCCTTCCTCCTCCCACTAGTCTGCGTCACTTCCTCCCGCCAAGAACTCTTCTACAGTAAGTATCCAGCAGGTGGCGTCATTCCAATTGTTACAGTCCCCCCTGTTGTTCCTCAAGAAACAAAATGTTTCCTTGACGGAACAGAACTAAGGTACTCCTGAATCCAGGGTTGGTGCTCTATCCACTGCGCCACCTAGCCGCCCCCAAAGTCCTTTCTAACTATGGCTATACAATAACAATATAACATTATTTCATTAGGCTGTCTTTTACCTTTCTTTGTATCTCCCAAATTTAGCACAGTGCCTGGCACATAGTAAATGTTTAATAAATGTTATTGGCTGGTTATTTTAAGAAATATGGCAGGGGGCAGCTAGGTGGCACAGTGGATAGAGCACCAACCCTGGATTCAGGAGTACCTGAGTTCAAATCCAGCCTCAGACACTTGGCACTTACTAGCTGTGTGACCGTGGGCAAGTCACTTAACCCCCATTGCCCTAAAAAAAAAAGAAAGAAAGAAATATGGCAGAACATCTACATGAATGTCATCCTTCAAAGGGATGAGGATGCTACACTGATTTCAAAATTAAACCTCTCCCAAAACATTTGTGTACTTCCTCTTTTGCAATTGTCTTCATAGGCAATTTGTGAAACTAGAAAAGACAATGAGTATCTTCTTATTACAATTGTGCTTCCTTTTGTGACCTGAGATAATACTAGACATCAGAGGCAGCGTCACACAGTGAATGAATGAGTGTAAAAGCATTTATGAAATGCTCTGTGCTAGGCAACATGCTACTTCCAGGGGTTGATAAATATAAACAAACAAGCAATTCAGGCCCTGCCCTCAAAGTGTTTGTAATCTAATAGGAAAAAACAACAAATAAAAGAAAAGCCTAAAGTGGGGAAGGGGAAGAATTGGGCCAGGAAGTGGCATCCAGACTTGGTTCTGGACAAAATGAGGTAAAAGTTCACCTATCATAGGCTAGGGTCCCAGGAACAGAGTCCAGTGGGAGAGGATTAGGAGTATGACAAAAGTGGTTGGAGATGGCCAGAAGTGGCATGGAGGCCACTGACTCTTCCCGGAAGTCAAAGCCTGCTTCTGACACTTTCCTGTATGATCTCCTCCTCCCCGCCCCTTCTACTCCTTGGTTTCCTTATCTGTATAATAATAAATGTATTTAGAATTTCCCCCAAGTTACATGTAAAAACAAATTTTCACATTGATTTTTTTAAACTTTGTGTTCCAAATTCTCTTCCTCCCTTTCCCCCCCACCCCTCCCTAAGAAATCAAGCAAGTTTCCTTATCTGTAAATGAGAGGATTGACCTAGATAGCTTCTGTGGTCCCTTCCCTCTCTAAATCTTGTGATTTACTAGACTTAGATATAAATGACCTTCTGTCTCCTTTTCTTCAAAAGATGAGATAGTAGATTCTGGTTTTTGTTTTGTTTTGTTTTGTTTTTGCAGGGCAATGGGGTTAAGTGACTTGCCCAGGGTCACACAGCTAGTAAGTGTCAAGTGTCTGAGGCTGGATTTGAACTCAGGTCCTCCTGAATCCAGGGCCGGTGCTTTATCCACTGCACCACCTAGCTGCCCCCAGATAGTAGATTCTGAAGGTGATTCCAGAAAAGGACCTCCACAAAGCATGATGAGGAAGAGTAAGGTGCCTTTGACTTTGAAGGGCAAAGGGTGTGAAGGCATCTCTGATGCTCAAATTACTGGGCTCTGGGGATAAAGAATAATTTGAACATAAGAGGGCTCAATGTGGATACTGGTTACAATAATGCTACAGTAACACTATGAGAATGAGCATGTAGCCACTTCAAGTGACTGCTACTTGGGAGGGGGCAACCTATGTTTGGATGTATGTATAAGTCGTGGTGCGGAGCCAGATATAGTCACAACTCATGACTATACTTGTATGCTTAGGAAGAGCCAACCCGACAAATGTGTAATGCCCGATGAAATTGTTTATAACCGCTTTTCAGATGGATCACCTGCTTTAGCATTTCACTTCTCACTGGTTTGTTTAGAACAGTAACTATTCACTGAATTCTTCCTAATTCACTTGACTTGATAAATCATCATCACCTTTAAACAGTATGAAGTGTCTGGGGGTGCATGGCACCATATTAGATACTGACTGGCTCTTTCTGTGTGTTGGCAGAGTCAGGGCTGTCTGTGTAATGTGATGTGAACAGAATTATACTGCTCCACCCAAAGATATCTGCCCCATTTGTCTGCCATGCTATCCTTCTATGCAACCCTGTGAAGTAAGAAGTCCAAGTATCATCATTTCCATTTTACAGATGTAGTAACTGAGTCTCAAGAACTTGCCGTGATGTATGTTCAAAACCCCATGGCTAGTAAGCAGAGGCAGGGACTCAAAATCAGCTCTTTTAATTAAAAGTCCAGATTCCTCCCAACCTCCACCACTCCAGTGGATCATGCTGTTTTTTATACAGAAAATCACTGTTAAAATGCACATGCATTTGTTCCCTAGGAGCCCTGCAAGGCTTGCTCCAGCCTTATCACATTAGCTTGTGATTGTCACCTGGGAAAGCACAAAACACTTGCCTTCCAAGGAAGAGCCACAGGATGGGTTGTCTCAGCAGAGGCAATGGTAGTAAAACATATTAAGTGGCCAAAGGCCGGCATGGACTGCCTGTTCAAAGGTGGCTGCCCAATGTAGAACACCAAAGTATGAGCTCTGATCTGGGAGATAGTATAGTGACATTGAGTCAAAGAGGCTGCCTTGAGTAAGAAGTCATCTAGGAGAGGGGCTGAAGTGAGGAGGGAGGCCACAAGCAATTATACTTGGTTTAGTAACATAATGAGAAAAAAGGTGATGGGGGGGGCAGGGCAATGGGGGTTAAGTGACTTGCCCAGGGTCACACAGCTAGTAAGTGTCAAGTATCTGAGGCCGGATTTGAACTCAGGTCCTCCTGAATCCAGGGCTGGCACTCTATCCACTGAGCCACCTAGCTGCCCGAAAAAAGGAGATTTTTTAAAAATCTTACCTTATAACAAAGAAAAATGCTTAAGTAAAGCCAACATTCTCTGACAGCATGCCTAGGAATAATAATCATAATAGCTAGTGTTTATATATCAGTTTAAGGTTTGTAAAACAATTTTGTATGCTATCTCATTGACTCTGAGAGGTGGCTGCTATAATCATCCCCATTTTATAGACAAAGAATTGAGGCTGAGAGGTGTTAAGTGACTTGTAAGTGTCTGAGTCAAGATTTGAACTCAGGTCTTACTGATTCCAAGTCCAACACTTTACCCACTGTGTCACTTCTCTCCAAGTGTCTTTTCCCTCTTCATTCATTCATTCATTCATTCATTCATTCATTCATTCATTTATTTTATTTTATTTATTTATTTATTCATTTATTCATTCATTCATTTATTTGTTGTGGGGCAATGAGGGTTAAGTGACTTGCTCAGGGTCACACAGCTAGTAAGTGTCAAGTGTCTGAGGCTGGATTTGAACTCAGGTACTCCTGAATCCAGGGCCGGTGCTCTATCCACTGCACCCCCTAGCTGCCCCTCCCTCTTCATTTATTCTTTTTTTGTGTGTGTGTGTGTGAGGCAATTGGGGTTAAGTGACTTGCCCAGGGTCACACAGCTAGTAAGTGTTAAGTGTCTGAGGCCGGATTTGAACTCAGGTACTCCTGATTCCAGGGCTGGTGCTCTATCCACTGCGCCACCTAGCTGCCCCGGAAATCTTATATAAACAAATGTGGAAAACTATTTCTACATGTAACTGGAAAGTAATAAAATACTTTTATTTTTAAAAAATAAAAATTAAAAAATAAAATAAAAAGGCATCTCCAGTCTCCTGAACTATATATCTTGCCACTGGACCCAGATGGCTCTGGAGGGAGAGAAGCTGGTGATTTTGCACAGCCCTCCCTCACTTAAATCCAATTCACTTGCAAATCATGACATCACCTTCCCGAAGTTATGGAGATAGAAGGACAAACAACAAAAAAAATGAACCAAGGATAAGGGAAAGATGTTTTATTATTTGTTCTTCTGGACCAAGACTGGTCATTACAACTGATCAGAGTTTGACTATCAGCATTGTTTTGTTGACATTTATTATAATTAATCAGCATTTATTAAACATCTCCAGGTGTGCCAGGAATTATAGGGATACAAACAAGAATGAAATAATCCCTCCTTTTAAGAACCTTCTCTCTGAATTAATTTATAACATCTTTCCAGGTTTCTCAGAATGCCTCATCTTTGTTATTTCACACAACATAATGGAATTTTATCATAGTCACATACCAGATTTTGTACAGCAGTTCCCATGGAGTTGATTTTTCCTTCCTTTTCTTCTTTTTTAAATCCTGATTCTACAAAATAAGTACTTTACCTTCTCTCTATGCCCTTTGAAAGCCAATCTTTTCCTCTTAAGAAATATCAGGTACATCTGAAAATAAATAATTCTACCTAAGGTTGTTCCCATGCTGTCAACACATCTCTAAAGGTGATCTTCCACAGGGTCCACTGAGCTAGTGCCTGGTATTGCCTATTACCTTGAACTCATTCCAACTCCTCAAGGTGAGGTATTTGGAAAGATGCATAGCTGCAAGCTCAAAGAATGCATCAGAACTGTATTCTAGGCCAACCCAAGAATTTGACAGATAGGGAAAGTGAGGTTGAGAAAAGAGAAGCAATTTGCCTGAGCTCCCACAACTAATTAGTGGGCTTCTGAGTGCCAGTCCCATGACATCATCCTTCTGTTCTTCAGCTCCTGTTATGTTCGTCACACTTCTCTTGGTTTAACATGGCACAGTGTGTTCTTGGGCTATAATTCAGCAAACATTTATCAACCATCCACTAAGTGCAAGCACCCCCTGTACTAGTGATGGGGGAATAGAGATGAAAAGTAATAAAAATAGCCCACATTTAGAGAGAGCTTTAAGACTTTCAAAGCACTTTACATATGTTAGGGGAACAGATTAATCATTTCTATAAGACCTACTATGTGCATTATGCTAAGCAATTTACAAATATCATTTCATTTGATCCTCACCCTGGGAGGTAGGTGCTACTATCACCCTCATTTGACAGTTGAGGAAACTGAAGCAAACAGAGGTTTCAATTTGCCCAGGGTCACACATCTAGTAAGTGTCTAAGGTCAGATTTGAATTCAGTCCAGGTTCAGAGCACTATCCACTATACTACTTAGCTGCCACCTAGCTACCTCTCGTTTGCTCCTAGCAAGTTAGGTAGCACAATGGATAGAGTGTTGAATCTGGAGGAAGGGAGACCAAGGTTCAAATCCAGCCTTAAATAGTTTTTAGTTTTGTGACTGTGGACAAGCCATTTGACCTCAGTTTTCTCAACTGTAAAATGGAGTAATAATAGCCCTTACCTCTCAGGCAGTAAGGCCTAAATGAAATATTCGTAAATTGCTTTACACAGTAGCAAATGCTTTATGAATTACAGCTATTATCATTCATCTTCATTTTACAGATGAGGATAATGAGGCAAACAGAAGCTAAGTGACTTGCCCAGGATCACATAGCAGGATTTGAACTCAGGTCTTCCTGATTCCATATCAAGCACTCTTTCTTCTGTGCTACCTACTTACTGTAGTGCTTGCCTTAAAGGTGCTTACCAGCTACTGAGGCTAGGTATGACAGTGACCCCAATAAGAACAAGAGAAGGTGGGTAAGGAGATAAAACAAGATAGGTGTGATATATTTTTTTTTTTGCGGGGCAATTGGGGTTAAGTGACTTGCCCAGGGTCACACAGCTAGTAAGTGTTAAGTGTCTGAGGTCGGATTTGAACTCAGGTCCTCCTGAATCCAGGGCTGGTGCTGTATCCACTGCGCCACCTAGCTGCCCCGATAGGTGTGATATTGACATAGCAGTCTTAGAAGATTCAATAAAGACTGGAACCTTCAGTTAAGAAATCAGAGATTTGCCAGAGTAGGTGGCCCCTAAACCCAGCTTTAAAAGAATTCAGAGAAAAAGTATTCTAGGCACGAGGATCATTTACTTGTTTGAATGCAGTGGGAGGGGATCTGAACTCAGAGAACTCAAGCTAAAAGTTTGGGTAAAAAGTCCACAGAGGAAAATAATTTGAAATCAGGATGGAAAGATTATGGAAGACTTTAAATGTTATTCAGAGTTTTTAAGTTGTCCTGGGGGGAGAAGGAGGCTTAAAACGAAAAGTTTTAAGCAAGGAAATGACATAGTCATATTAGCACATTAGGAAAATTATTTCATCAGTTGCATAAAAGATAGATTGGAGAGCCTAGAAGTGGGGAAACCAGTTTGGAGGCTATTACAGAATTCCTGGCAATAGGTGATGAGGCCCTATGGTGTCAATGTGAGTGAAGAGGAGGGAGAGTATGGAGGTGGCTTGGGTTAACTAATTACATGTCAAACTTTGGACACGAAGTCCAGATAGGGTTATCTTAATGGGGGCCAGTAAGCTGAATGTGATTACACTAGGTCTGGCCCTGCTCTTTCAGGTATTTGCTCACCAAGGGGTCCAGAAGATAGCATGACTTGCTCAGTCCTGAGGACTAGAAGGAAGGAAAGAGCAGAGGAAGAGATTAGAGGAAGGAAAGATTCGCCTTGGGAGAACTCCCTGGCAGCTTAAGTGGGAAAGGGCTCCCAGTCAAGGTGGGGCCATCTGAACAGCCCCCTGCTAGGAAACACTGATGAGAGATCTAGTTTGAGCTCTTCTAGAATGGGCTTGTGGTTCTGATGTCTCTAATCCAAGGTAGGAGACAATGAGAAGAGCACTGAAATAAGAAATAATCATCTCAACCTGTTACTCCCACTTTCTGGACATATAGCTTTGATTAAGTAACCAGGTAGATTAATTAACCTCTTTGGGCTTGAGTTTTCCCAATTTTAAAATAAATTGACTGAATTAGATGATTCCAAAGATTCCTTCTGTCTCTAAATCCTATAAAGTTGGGTTTTTTGTTGTTGTTTTGTTGTTTTGTTTTGGTTTTTGGTGAGGCAATTGGGGTTAAGTGAGTTGCCCTGGGTCACACAGCTAGTAAGTGTTAAGTGTCTGAGGTCGGATTTGAACTCAGGTCCTCCTGACTCTAGGCCCGGTGTTCTATCCAGTGCGCCACCTAGCTGCCCCCTATAAAGTTTTAAGAAGAGAAATTAACATAGAGCCTTAGGGGACAGTCTCACTTAAGGGATGGGAAGAAAATGATGAACCAGGAAGGAAGATAATATAAGTAGGAGAGTAATGTCACAAAAAGCTGAGTGAGGAAAATGTCCAGAGGGAGGAGTGGTCAACAGTTGTTTATGCAAACAATGATATTAATTGTATCACTTCCTAGGCACACAGCAAAACTGGGCTATCTCCATTCTTCTATACCTAGTTAATTCTCCCATCCATTCAAGCATCTTCTGACTGTTCTGGCTCCCTAAAAGCTAAGAGTAAGTAGAATATTGCAACCAGAAACCATCTGTTTTCCTTTGTAGAGCCTTCCTAGCACAGGACATGGCAGCAGGCCAGGAGAAACAGTATAGAATAGTGGGGGAAACCATGAATTTAGACTCAGAAGAGCTGAGTTTGAAATCTACTTCTGTTTCTTACTCCTATGTAGTCTTGGACAAATCCTTGAGTCTCCATCTTTCATTTATAAAATGAGGAAGTTGGAATAGGTGATCTTTCCACTGTTTCAAGCTGCCCTGTGATCCCAAATTGAAGGCTGTGTTTCATTTTCCTCATCTATAAAATGAGAGCATTGGGTTGGATGCTCTCCAAGGTTTTTCCCTGTTCTAACAGCCTATCAGAAGTCCTTCGGCTATGGAGGAAATCTTCCATACACACAGGATCACTCTACCAAGACAGACAAAGGGGGCAGCTAGATGGCGCAGTGGATAAAGCACCAGCCCTGGATTCAGGAGGACCTGAGTTCAAATCTGGCCTCACACACTTGACACTTACTAGCTGTGTGACCCTGGGCTAGTCATTTAACCCTCATTGCCCTGCCCCCCCCCAAAAAAAAATAAAAATAAAAAAGACAAAGGCCTTCTGTCTCTCCCCATTGTTGGAAAATATAAAAAGGTGCTTAGGGCACCCTAATATAGCGCCACCAGACATACTCTTCCTTCTGCCTTTTGCTTTTCCAAATCCTACCCATTCACCAAAGCTCACCTCAAGTCTCACTTCTTCCTAAAGTCTTCCCTGACTGCCTCAACTTACCCACAGATCAGCCTTTTCTCTGCAACCATATCCCATGCCACTTGTAATCTGTTCTGTGTAATTTATATTTAATCTCTTCCTATCTGGTAAGTGAGTTATTTGGTCTGCCCATTTCATGTGAGGCTGTTTTAATGGTGCCTATGACATCTCACCACTAGTAGTCATGAAGATATAGGAGCAGCCTCTGTGTGGGTCTTTGTTCACCAAATCAAGATGGCAGTGCCCCAGTGGTGATCCACTAATAAGAACTGCAAGGACTCAAGCAGTGAAATCTTGAGTAGTTACAAGATTGTATGTTGAGGCAGAATAGGGTCTTAGATTCATCTATTCCAAGGCAGAAGGGACCATTGATTATAACTACCTGCCCAGGAAAGCACAGCTAGTGAGTATCTGATGTGGGATTTGAATCCAGGTCTTCCTGATTCCAAGTCTACTTCCCTGTCTGATAAACCATGCTGCTTCTGAAGTGAAACAGGAGGGGGAGTGTAGTGAGGAGGGGAAATTGTTTTAAAACCACATGAAAGAAATAACACCCCCAGCCTTGGAATTCCCCCCCTAGGCTCTGCATATCTCAGGTGTAGGAAGTATGAGATGTCTTCAGTGCATTCTTTGGGACACAGAGGCACTGAATCAGAGAAAACCACCTCCCAAGGGCTCTAGAATGACAAAGGTCAGTTTATAAAAAATTTTTTTAAAAAGAAAATAAGAATAGTTTATAGGCCTTTACTATTTTATGCCAGGCTACTGTGACATCTCTGATTCACTATTCTCTAGGACTTTAGCCAACATTGAAAATTTTTAAAAAATCACCTGTTTAATGGTGTGCATTGGCCCTTCAAGAAATAACTGCATTGGCACCTTCCCTCACTTCCTGTGTCACAGGCTGTTTATAGCCCCTGAATGCTCTTAAGCAGTTGCTATGATTCACTAGAGAGACCCTGGCATTTCAGCAGGGAGGGGAGTGATTTGTATAGTCTCTGGAATGCAGGCATTGGTGTTTTCGAAAGCTTTTGCTGTTAAGAAAAAGAGAGAGTCGTGGGAATGCAGCCCCGTTATCATTTGACATCATATAACATGCATGCCTGTAGGTGTGTGCTTGGAAGTCAGCAAAGTCGGTCTCCACAGCCACAGAAGGAGCCCTGGCCTGAGGTGGGAAGAAGCAGAACATTCTCTCTCCAATGTGCGTCACCACTAGTATATCTTCCTGGGCATAGCACCAGGATTGCTCTGGGAGATTATACAAATTGTTATTATTATTTTTCTTTTTAGCACGGGCTATTTGGAAAGACTTTCTCCTTTTTGGTGTGGGTCATCTAACATGGAGTGAGCTCCTACTGCTGCTACTCCCTGTTGGACTGAGTTCCAGACGTCCGTGACCCAGGCACAGAACAGAATACACCACAGGGCCCTAGGAGGTACTTCCAAGGACTACATAGGGATTTGTGGCTAAGTCAGGGGTTTGCGTTTTCTCTAAGCTACACACATTTTGGGACCTATCCCTTCCTGGCAGAAATGGAAACTACCCAGAGCTGAATTATGGGGTGAGGGTGAAGTGAAAACCATTTATTAACATGATGTCCTATCTGGCCTAGTAGAGGTGGTAGTGACTATGATGTAACCTCTGAACTCCCTTCCTTCAATTTTCTCTTTGCATTTATAAAAGTGACCCAGGCTAAGAGGGCAATGGATGAAAGGACATCTTAAGTTTTTGAAACCTTAGGAATATAACCCATATCCAGGGGCTGTTTCTACACTGTCAAACAAACAGGAAGACAAAGGACACTAAGATGAAATTCACTTTTGAGTCAAACCACTATAACGAATGTGCCTCCTACTTGGCTGACAAAATAAAAGCAATCTGCCATGAGCTACCTCTACTTTGCAACTTGAAACCTCAGGAACCCTCTCCTACATTACTATAGACTCTGAGAAAGAAGGGGCTCATATCCTTGCCAAAGTCAACTTCTGCTTTTCATTCCTTCTCAATTCACTTAGTTTAACAGGCTAATTCTTTCTAACAGTGTTAGACAAGAGTCAGAAAAGAGAAGGCAGATCGTGGGGGTGATCCAGGGTTGCACACTGGTGGAATTTCAACAGCAGAGGTACTGGGAGTCAAAGGAATTGATTGAATCAACATTGTGAGTGAGCTGAGCTGAATGATATAGGTCATAGGAGCCAGGATTGACCAAGGCGATATTAGCATATATACAGGAATATCCAAACACGAGACCAGGAGTTGGGTTTGGAGAGAGATGATAAGCCAGAGAGTAAATTTGAGAAAGAAGAATGACCTGGATCCTGGAAGAATATAGCAACAAAGATATGGACTGAGTTATAGAGACGAGAGACCATCTAGGCCGGGGCCTCATTTTACAGATGAAGAGAAGTTTTGTCCAGAATCACACAGCTAGCAAGTGCCAAAGGCAAAATTCCAATTCAGCCCTTTGTGGCCCTAAAGCCTGGCATTCCCATGGTCAATTACACCCTAGCTTTTTTTTTTTTTTTTAAGTGAGGCAATTGGGGTTAAGTGACTTGTCCAGGGTCACACAGCTAGTAAGTGTTAAGTGTCTGAAGCCGGATTTGAACTCAGGTCCTCCTGACTCCAGGGCCGGTGCTCTATCCACTGCGCCACCTAGCTGCCCCGAGATTTCTTTTTATTGAAGGTCTTCAAATAAAGATTGGATGACCCCAATTCGACTGGATATTGTAAAGGACATTCTTTTTTTTTTTTTTTTTTTTTTTTTTTGTTTTGTGGGGCAATGGGGGTTAAGTGACTTGCCCAGGGTCACACAGCTAGTAAGTGTCAAGTGTCTGAGGCCGGATTTGAACTCAGGTACTCCTAAATCCAGGGCCGGTGCTTTATCCACTGTGCTATCTAGCCACCCCCTGTAAAGGACATTCTTGGTCAGGTCCAAGTTGGATTAGATGATCTCTAAATTTCCTTCCATTTCAAAGATTCTCGGATTTATTTATTTTATTTTATTTTATTTTATTATTTATTTTATTTGGGGGGGGGCAGGGCAATGAGGGTTAAGTGACTTGCCCAGGGTCACACAGCTAGTAAGTGTCAAGTTTCTGAAGTCACATTTGAACTCAGGTCCTCCTGAATCCAGGGCCGGTGCTTAATGCACTGTGCCATCTAGCTGCCAGATTTTCCAGTTTATAACTGGGAGGATGGAGATGCAATTGACAAAGAAAGGAAAATCTGCAAAAGAAGTAGGTTTGAAAGAAAGTCTATGGAAGACATAGCCCACTTGCACCACTATCAACCTCAATGCCATTCTTACAAAAACAAAATGGAACTACATTAAGAATTTTATTTATCCATGTAACTACTGCCTAAGCAATCCCTATAGTCACCAAAATGAAACCCATGAACTTCCTCTCTAATTGAGGTCTGTTTATTTTGTCATTAAGTCTCAGGGGCTCCTTTTTTATTATTTTTATTCCAGGTCCTAAAATATGACACCAGTTTCATGTTTTAACTTATGTTCTTAAACTCATAATTCATAAAATTCTACCTAAGGTCTGACTATGCAGTGAAAAAAAGAGACAAGAGTTTAAAGGCACTAGAATTATATCTGAAAATATAATTGTTTTTTCTATGTATATGCACATTATTTTCCTTGCAAGTCCACACTTTGAGGTGGTTTATGAATGAATGGATGAAAAACATTTATTAAGTCCTTATTATGGACAAAGCATTGTGCTAAGCATTAAGAATTTCATTAGAAAAGCAGAGATCATCCTTGTTCTCAAGAACTCACATTCTGTTAGAGGAAGACTAGATATATAGGAGGTTTTAGCAGCAGATCAAATAGAAAAGGCCCATGGTCCTCAGGATGCAGCAGTAAAGCTTCTCCTTTAATGTTATTTACACTGAGAAGCCCATATCCATTTCTGATGTTGGGCCATTCAATAATACCAAGGACTCTGGTGGTGAGGACTTTTCTGGGTCTTCAGTAGCTGTGACTGCTGAGGAGGTGGGAGCTGAAATACCTGCAAGAAACCGTCTCCAGGTTGCATTTCTACAAGGAATGATAACCTGGATGGTAACATGAAGGCAGGGTTGGAAACAGGGCCTGGCAGGGAGGCAACACTGCTATTCCCAAGGGTCCTGGCCTATCTCCATCTAAGTCTAAGGTCATCAAGATGGTGGCAGTGGTTTGATTCACCTGGCACCTGCCAACTCTTGTCTCTTTCCCAGGGTGCTTTGCTCCTACAGCTGAACAGGTTCACCATGTATTATTTTGCTTTCATGCTACTGTAATTTAGAGAGTAAATGCTTAATAATTATTTAATTGAATTGAAATGAGAGAGTCTATGACCAGACTCTTTGCAACTAGATAGCTAAGCAATGACTAGATAGCCACTATAATTTTGTTGATGAATCACAGGGCCGCAGGATAATAGATCTAGAGATGAAAGGGAACTTAAAAGCCATCTAGTCAAACCTTTCCTTTACAGATGAGGAAACTGAGACTCGGAGAGGTTACATGACTTAGCTCCAATTTACCCTCTATGTATCCTGTATATACATAGTTGTTTGTGTATTGATTTCCCTGTTGGAATGTTAATTCCTTAAGGGGAGGAACTATTTTTGCCTCTCTTTTTATTCCCAGCTCTTAGCATCATGTCTGGCACATAGTAAATGCTTAATAAATGTTTTTTGACTTGGACCTAATTGGGTGCAGGCTCATAGAGCCTAGTGTCAAAGGCTGTATTTGAACCCAGGTCCTCCTGACTCACAGACCAGTCCTCTTCACTAGACCTTGCTATTTCACTTGGACAATCCTGGTTTAGATGACCTTCTTCTTCTTCTTCTTCTTCTTCTTCTTCTTCTTCTTCTTCTTCTTCTTCTTCTTCTTCTTCTTCTCCTTCTCCTTCTCCTTCTCCTTCTCCTCCTCCTCCTCCTCCTCCTCCTTCTCCTTTTCCTCCTTCTTCTTCTCCTTCTTCTTCTTCTTCTTTTCTTCTTCTTCTTCTTCTTCTTCTTCTTCTTCTTCTTCTTCTTCTTCTTCTTCTTCTCCTTCTCCTTCTCCTTCTCCTTCTCCTTCTCCTTCTCCTTCTCCTTCTCCTTCCCCTTCTCCTTCTCCTCCTCCTCCTCCTCCTCCTCCTTCTCCTCCTCCTCCTCCTCCTTCTCCTTTTCCTCCTTCTTCTTCTCCTTCTCCTCCTTCTTCTTTCTCCTCCTCCTTCTTCTCTTTCTCCTTCTTCTCCTTCTCCTTCTTTTTCTTTTTCTTCTTCTCCTCCCCCTCCTCCTTCGTACTTTCTGTTGCTCCTACTTTTGCTTCATTTCCTTCTTCTGGATTCTGACTTTGAGAGAGGATATACAGTATGTGTTTACAGCCTCTCTTCAAGGAGCAGCCTGTGGAGTGATAGAAAGACTGTGGAAAAGGCCAACATGTAGAGGAGCTGGCACCCCAAACATGGTGCCCCACCTCTAGCTTCTTGTCCAGAGACTTTAGGAAATTTCCCTTTGGGTAAACTCAGACACTCTGTGCATTGCTTGGTATATTCTCATCTGTATAAATTCTTCAATTTCTTTTTGCTTGCTACTTGGATCAGTGGACTTATTCAGTCTTCAATATGTGTGATGGCCTTTGTTTTGGTTGTTTTTTTTTAAGGGCAACGGGGGTTAAGTGACTTGCCCAGGGTCACACAGCTAGTAAGTGTCAAGTGTCTGAGGCCGGATTTGAACTCAGGTACTCCTGAATCCAGGGCCGGTGCTTTATCCACTGCGCCACCTAGCCGCCCCCGATGGCCTTTGTTTTAACTAGTATTTGGTGGGAAGGGTCAAGCCTTAGGTAATAACTTGAGGCACTTCTTCCCTGTTAAGGGAGAGTGCACAGAAAAAGCCACTTGGACCTAAACTTCTTTCCCCTAAACTAACAGTAACTCAGGATGAAGACAAAGTAGGAATGTCACTCTCTGAGCATAGCAGAGCAACCAGCCTCACAGCTCCAGTCTCTTGCTCCACTCCTGACAAGAATCAGAGTCACCTTTAGAAAAGGCTGAACAAGATTCCAGAGCTATCTCTTCACTTTTCCCAAAAGCAGCACTTGGACAAACTCATCTGGACTTAGTATATCTAACCTACAGGGACAACCCTCCCTCCACTTATCTATATCTATATCTATATATGTTCACATACACATACATACACATAAGGGAAGGGACAAGCTGTTTTAAATTTAAAAATTTTTCCCCATTTATATGTTAAACCATCTTTAAACTTTTTAACATTTTGAGTTCCAAATTCTATCCTTCCCTCCACCTTCTCTGAGAAGCTAAGCAATCAGATATAGGTTATACATTGTAATCATGTAAAACATTTCCAAATTAGTCATTTTATACAAGAAGACTTGAATGAAAGAAAGGGAAAAAGAGCATGCCTCAGTATGTATTCAATCAATATCAGTTATTTCTTTCGAGGTGGATAGTATGCTTCATCATTAGTCCTTCGGGATTGTCTTGGATCATTGTATTGCTGAGAACAGCTAAGTCATTCACAATTCTTCATTGAACATTATCGCTGTTACTGTGTACAATGTTCTCCTGGTTCTGTTAACTTCACTATGCATCAGTACACACAAGTCTTTCCAGGCTTTTCTGAAATCATCCTGCTTGTCATTTCTTATAGCATAATAATATTCCATCACCATCATATATCACAGCTTGTTTAGCCGTTCCCCAATTGATGGACATCCCTTTGATTTCCAATTCTTAGCCACCACAAAAAGAACTGCTATAATTTTTTTTTGTACAAATAAATCCTTTTCCCTTTTTTTTTTTGATGGGACAAACATTTGTTAAGTACCTATTATGTGCCAGGAACTATGCTAAGAATATACAAATATTATATGTTTTATATATATATATATATATATAATTTTATACACATGTGTGTGCATGTGTTTGAATACACACATGCATACATATTGTTAAGGGCTAAAATTCTAGCTAAACTGTCTAAAATATCTAATGAGTGGTCGCCAATAAATTATAAGCTTTAGCAAGAGTTAGACTTTTAAGCGTTTATTAAGGAGAATAAGAATTTGATAAAGAGAGAGAGAAAGGCCTAGATTCCTATCTATTAAAGGGAGAGCGCATTTCTAGCTCCCTTCTCCGCCAGAGTCCTCAGGAAAGAGCCCCAGAGTCAGCGCCAGTCTCTTCCTTCCTCCTCCCACTAGTCCGCGTCACTTCCTCCCGCCAAAGAAAAGACTCCTGGTCTTGCCCTCAAAGACCTTCGCTTCATGGGCAGAACTCTTCTACAGTAAGTATCCAGCAGGTGGCGTCATTCCAATCGTTACAATATTCTATAACCTTTGCATCAGAGATATCCTTCTGACAAATAGGCCCTAGGTCACTTTAGAGACCTTTCACTTCTGTCCGGATCATCAGGAACCTGGAATTCTCAGGATCTCACTCATTTGCCTTCCACTCATATGGCACATGGGAATATAATTGTCTGCCACTCCCCAAGAGATGGCCATCATCTTTCCTTACCAGCACTCAAGCTCATAAGGCATCAAATGTATAGCAAGCCTTATAGTATCTATAAATCTCCTTCCAATGAGTCCCCCTTTCTCTCTGCCTCCCTGCAGGCTTATAAAGTCCCTGTGACTCACAGTCCTACCTTAGGTTGGGTCCCACTGAAGGTCAAGGTCAGGGTTTTCTCTTCCCCACTGCTTGCTACTGTGTCTCCACCTCTGGTTGACTCAAAGCCATAGTCTCACCTCCAGGAGGTACCCTCTCCTGCAAATGGGGAAGGGCAGCTGCTTCTCCACAGGAGGTGATGCCACTTCCCAAGTAGAAAAACTGTGGAGACACTATATAGTTGGCAAAGTTATAGTTCTTCCAGCCCTCAGACTAGGACAGCTTTAAGCTATTTACCATATCTCTCTCTCTCTCTCTCTCTCTCTCTCTCTCTTTCTCTCTCTGTCACTCTGTCTCTCTGTCTCCCTACCTCTGTCTCTGTCTCTCTCCTCACCATATATATGGTAAATAAATATGTGGTAAATTTATATATATATATGTAAATATATAAATATATAAAATATAGGCATACATATATAAATATATATTTACCACATATATTTATTCACCATATATGGTATGTGTGTATATATGTACATATATATACCACAGATATTTACCATGTATATGTATATATTTACCATATTATCACATCTATTTACCACATATATACCATGTATATATATTTATATTACATATTTTTTATATATTTTACATTAGGTCCCCCAGCCTTTCAAATAAAGGACTTCTTCAGGTGTTATGGGAACTGCCCTCTGTTTGTCCTGCTTGACTTCACTTGGGATTCTTGGCCAGAAGGATGACTGTTCCATGTGTGCCCCAGTACTCTTGGGCTTCTGAGTGGGTGGACTGCTGTTTTCTCATCATCTCCCAAGAAATGATTACTGATTGATTGGAGAGGCTCCTTCTCTCCCTCTTGCTTGTTTTCCTATTCCTCAGTTTCCCTTAGGTAGCTATAGTCTGATTCATACAATTTAGCTAGGTGCTGCTTTAAGTAAGTAATAGAAAAAGGTGGGGCATGAGGGGAGTGGTTTGATGACTCCTCTTCCTGAGTTCAAATCTGGCCTCAGACATTTACTAGCTGTGTGACCCATGGTAAGTCACTTAACCCTGTTTGCCTTAGTTTCCTCATCTGTCAAATGAGCTACAGAAGGAAATGGCAAACCACTCCAGTATCTTTGCCAAGAAAACTCCATGGACAGAATTCTCCATGGGGTCATGAAGAGTCAGACATGACTGAACAACAACAAATAAAAAAGCACAAGAATGGGAAATGACAAAAAACTATCCCTGGAAATTACTTAACTATTATAGTTATCAGTTCATGGTTGTTTTTATAGGAAATCTTTCTGACTTGAGGCTCAAACTTGGGATCATAGATTTAGAACTATGTCCTTGGAGGTCATGGAGACCAACTGAGGATCAGCGTTAAGTGACCTGTCAAAGGTCACATAGGAAGTGTCTGAGTCAGGATTTGAAAACAGGGTCCTCTGACTCCAAATGCAGTACATTTTGAATCATGCCATGGATTTGTTTGGACTGAACTATGGTCCCCAGAAATATGGGAAATGAAGAATGTAGAAATGCTCTCCAGGGCATCTAGGTGGCACAGTGGATAGAGCACTGGCCCTGGAGTCAGGAGGACCTGAGTTCAAATTCGGCCTCAGACACTTAACACTTACTAGCTGTGTGACCCTGGGCAAGTCACTTAACCGCAATTGCCTCACCAAAATAAAAATAAAAAAGAAAGAAAGAAAAGAAAAGAACTAATCCTGTGGATTTGAGATAATTAAAAGGAAATGGATTCTAGGCATTCAAACCTTCCAGGTCTACCATTATGTTCTAGCCCCAAGAGGGAGAAGAGCACAAAGGCATCCCCTGGGCCTGTTTTTAAGTTGTTCACTCGTGTCCAACTCTTCATGATCCCATTTGGGGTTTTCTTGGCAGACATACTGGAAGAGTTTACCATGTCCTTTTCTAGCTCATTGGACAGATGAAGAAACTGAGGCAAACAAATGTAAGTACCTTGCCCAGGGCCACACAGCTCATAAAAGCATCTGAGGCTAAATTGGAACTCAGATCTTCCTGACCCAGCTGCCTATATTGTTAAGTATTTTAGTAAAAGAGCAAAGTATGAATAGTCTGGAGACCTCTCTGGGTTCTCTGGGTTGTTAGCTGTGTTAATACAGTTGTTTATATATATTTTAGTTAAGACCTGGGATTTCATCTGTGTGGGAAACTCCACGAGATGGAAACTTCTGCCACTGAAGCCCAGTAGCTACTGCTCTGTAATTTAGTCATAGAGTCGCCTGTGGCACTGAAAGCTTAAAAGATTTATTTATGGTCACAGAACTAAAACGTGTCAGCCACACGAAAGGGAGCCTGCCCAGGTCTTCCTGACTAATATGTGCTAAATATTATCCAACCTCTTGCTAGATTTCTTTCTCTTCTCCCCCCATTTCTATAGCCCCCTATCCTTATAGTCCATGTTACTGCTTTCCCTGTATGCTCTAAATCTATTTAAGATCTTTGCAATAACAAATGTTGAATATTACTGTAACCATGGGCCCACTTCTGGGTTCTCCCTTCTCCCAGAGGATTATTATTATGTTGATTAGGAGAAGCATATTCTGGAGACTGGAAGACCTGAGTTCAAATCTTCTCTCTAACTCCCACTAGCCTCCCTGGGCTAGTCACTTATCCACTCAATGCTTCAGACAACTCTCTAAACAGCTAAGTTGTATAGCAAATGCTGATCCAGGTTGAAAGAAGGAGTTTCTACACTGGAATTTCCTTATACCAATGATATCATAGGTCAATTCCAACCCACCCCAACCCCAGATGGAATTAGTGAACTGAATCAATGGAAGGGTGATTTCTAAATCACCCTTAGAAATCTTTTAATTTAGAAATTTAGAAATCTTTTAATAATTCCACCGACATCATCTCAACTCTCAGTCTTTACTAAACCATTAGGGTTGTGAAGCTAAACTCCACAAAAGTTCAGCCCAAAGGGACATAAAGCCAGACATTTTCTCTGTTGAAAAGTGAGTGACCTCACTCTCAACTTGTGTAATTCAAAGGGGCAAACTGAGAGGTTTAGACACACCAGCCATTACATCTGAATAAGGGTTAGGCTAGTTGAACAAAAGAAATGGTCTCAGAAGAGGAAATAAAAGCCCAGTCTCCTCAGGCAAGTGATTTCTAGGTAGCAAACCTCTCTTCTTGAAAATAATCAAAAGAGCTTCCAAATAGAATACGGTTTCAGTGCACAAATATGCTATTTACTATAGTGTTACAAATTCTAGTAAACTCCATACATTCTTGCACAGAGAAAATAAAATATTTCCAAGTGTAAAAGGGAAGTCTAGTTCTTGAAAAGAAAGGAGATTGATTGCTACATAAAAACTCACTGCCTAGCAACAAAAACACTAACTCTCCATACCTTTTGCCCAGTGAGTGGGTACCCACATCCTCTTAGCCTCTCCTGTGTTGTTTTTTTTATCTTCTAAATATGTCAGTCTTTTAATAGGCATTGTGGTTCAAGTAACTGATTTAAAATTTCTGTTTTAAAGCACCAATCACTGTAATGCATTGCCAATTGCATGGGATTTAATCTGATAGTCCAGAAAAATCTATCATGTACCACCATGGGGAAAGTATTGGAAGTATGTTTCATTTTTTCCTTTGTCCTTTCCCTAGCACAGATTCATGTCACTGTCACAGTTGTGTACTTGGACAAGGTTGCTTAGCAGCTATTTTAGAATGAGATCCAGACCTGGACCCAGCTTAGCAGCTGGTGGTACAGTAGGTAGAGACCTAGGCTTGGAATCAGGAAGACCCGAGTTCAAATCCCATCTTGGACATTTACTAGCTGTTTGATGCTAAGTAAGTCACTTACCCTCTGTTTATCTCAGTCTATAAATTAGGAATAATAACAGTATCTATGCCCCAGGGTTGTTATGAGTATCAAATGAGCTAATAAATATAAAATACTTAGCACAGTATCTGGCATAGTAGGTGCTACATAAATGTTTATGGCTTGCCTCTTGTTCTCTTTCATTTTTTTTTTAAGTGAGGCAATTGAGGTTAAGTGACTTGCCCAGGGTCACACAGCTAGTAAGTGTTAATGAACTCAGGTACTCCTGACTCCAGGGCCAGTGCTCTATCCACTGCACCACCTAGCTGCCCCTGTTCTCTTTCATTTTGAGTAGGGTCGGCATCATCATCATAACTGGCATTTACATATTGCTTTTGGTCAATCAATAAATTTTTTTTGGTGGGGGGGAAGACAATTGAGATTAAGTGACTTGCCCAGGGTCACACAACTAACAAGTGTCTGAGGCTGAATTTGAACTCAGGTCCTCTTGACTCCAGGGCTGGTGCTCTATCTACTATACCATCTAACTGCTCCTCAATAAATATTTGTTAATCACCTATTACATACTAGGCACTGTGCTAAGCACAGGGGATACAAAAAAGAGTCAAAAGACAGTCCCTGACCTCAAGGAGCTTACAATCTAATGGGGGAGACAACAAGCAAACAAACAAGATAGATATAGGATAAATAGGAAGTAAATATGATAAGGAAGGCATGAGAATTAAATTGGTATTGCTCAGTTGTTTCAGTCCTGTCCGACTCTTTCTAACCCCATTTGGGTTTGTTTGGGGTTTTTTTTGGTAAAGATACTGGAGTGGTTTGCCCATTTTCTTCTCCAGGTCATTTTATAGATGAGGAAAATAAGGTAAAATAGGGTTAAGTGATTTGCCCAGGGTCACACAGCTATTTAGTGTATGAGGCCAGATTTGAACTCAGGAAGATGAGTCTTCCTGAGTTTGACATAACAGAAGCCAAGGGGGCAGTAGGCAGAGATAAGAATGGAGAGCATTCCAGGCATGGAGGACAGCTTGAGAGAATGACCAGAACCTAGAGATGGAGTTTCTTAGTCATGAAATAGCAAGGAGGCCAGTATCTCTGGACTGAAGATTATGTGGTGGGAGTAAGGTGTAAGAAGACTAGGGTAAAGGGGAGAGATGTATGGGAAAGGGTAAGTTATAAAGGGCTTTGAACACCAAACAGAATTAAGAGCCTTAAGGTTTGCAAAGTATTTATTGCAAAGGTTTACATATATTATCTCATTTGATCCCCAGAAATAACCCTGAGATGAATGTACAGATCCCCATTGTACAAATAACAAGACCGAGGCTCTGGAAAGTAACTCGGCCAGGGACACAGCTTGTGTATGAGGAGGGATTCAAACCCAGGTGTTTCCTGACTCTTCCATCCACTACTCCATCCACATGCTGCCTTGTAGCACGGCTTAAGACAGCATTTCTTTTTTATAAAGTCCCTATGACTTTCAGGGGGCAGCTAGGTTGTGCAATGGATAAAGCACTGGCCCTGGATTCAAGATGACCTGAGTTCAAATGTGGCCTCAGACACTTGCCACTTACTAGCTGTGTGACCCTGGGCAAGTCACTTAACCCTCATTGCCTCACAAAAAAAAAAAATCCCTATGACTTTCCTACTGTCAGCAGCACCATTTATTTATAAGAATCCATATCCATTTCACCAACAAACTCATTTTTTAAAGGCTAAAGGCAAAGTGAGCAACTCCTCTTGTTTTGAAACATCATTGTAACAGAGACATTGGACATGATGTTTGGAAATGGGTTGCTAACCAACATTCTATAGAACAAAGTATTGGTGTTTAGTGGTTATGAGTCACGGATGACTTCACCACTGTGGACCTCAAACTGGGTGTGCCATGTGCTTTAAATTAACTCAGAGCTTTACCCTTTCAGGTGAAGGAAGTTTTCCCCTTAGCTGATTAACCCTCAGTACCTTCGAAGAACAAACTAAGGTTTGATGTCATTGAAGTTTCTACAAATAGGATTTTGAAGGGCAACAGTTGCTGATTAGATAAGATGACAGTCAATTTGGGGCTGGCTAAACTAGGGGAAATGATTGGTTTACTTCCTGTATTTGTCACATATAAGCAGTCCAGCAGCTGCTTTTAGAAGCAGAAACTTCTTCCTTTTCTTTTTTTTTTTTTTTGACAAGGGATGCTCTTTATTTATCTATTTTTTTGCTGGGCAATGGGGGTTAAGTGACTTGCCCAGGGTCACACAGCTAGTAAGTGTCAAGTGTCTGAGGCCAGATTTGAACTCAGGTCCTCCTGATTCCAGGGCCAGTGCTTTATCCACTGCTCCACCTAGCTGCCCCCCTTCTTCCTTTTCAACCATTTCATGTTACCTTTTAGTCACCTACTTGTGAAATGTGGTGTCTTCCCAATGGAGTGGAAGCTGTCAGAGGGCAGCAAGTCCTCTTCCTGCTGTTCCTCCCCTGCTCCCTCTGCTCCCCCTCCTCCTCCCACCTCCTCCTCCCAAGCAGCTTGCATGGTGCCTAGTACCTATAGTGCCTAAATAAAATGTTGAATTAGAAGTTCATCTTGAGCGGTTTAGATCTATGTGGAACAGTGAGCCAGGAGATCTGGGTTAGAATCCTATCACTTTTGTTATTGCTTTTCAGTCTGGCCCAACTCTTCATCATCCTATGTGGGGGGGGGGGTTGGGGGCAAAGAAAATGGAATGGTTTGCTATTTCCTTCTCTACCTCATTTCAAAGATCAAGAAACTGAGGTAAACAGGGTTAAGTGACCCACCCAGGGTCACACAGCTAGTAAGTGTCTGAGGCTGGATTTGAACTCAAGACTTCCCAACTCCAGGTCTGGTATTTAACCACTATGCCACCTAGCTTTCCTACCAATGACCATTTCTTATTGTTGTTGTTGTTTGTACTTCATTCTTGAAGAGGACCAAGGGCATAGGGAAAGTGATATCTTGATTTGCAAGTGAATTGCCAGATGTGAGGAAAAAATTCATCCTCTTCTCAATAATTCTCAGGAACTCAGCAGCGAGGTGACAAAGGCTTTATTTTCTTCTCATGAGAAGGAGTCACCCTAGTGTGCAGCTAGTGGGTGCCCCGAAAGAGGGCTCGCAGGTCCTGTTTTATACCCTAGTCCCTAACGCGAATGGACCTTCCCCTTTTTCATCACTGGTCGGGGTTACAATCTACGAGCAAAAACTAGCTAATCGGAACGCAGTATTCCCACCCCTCTTCCTTGTATGGGCATAACTCAGGAGTGGACCTTATACTTCCTTATATGGACAGAACTCTGGAGAGGACCTAATTGAGACCAGGGCTCCTTGAACCATGTGACTTTACTAACCTGAGGGGGAGGAGGGGATCTGAGACCTTTGTCCTACAAACAGATCAGGTGGAGTATGACTGACTGTTATATCCACATTGAGAGGAGACAACTACCCATTTCTCACACCAGAGCAGTGCAAAGTCACCAGTGTCACTGTCTCCTCCAGGGTCATTGGAGTCTAGTGGCAACACATGGTCTAAGATACAGTGGGAGATCATGGTCTTTTTAAGCCAAGGTCTTTCCTCAGTCTAAGGTTATCTGAGGCAATGCCCATTCAGTGATTAAAGGCTAGTTCAGAACTGAGGCAAAAGATGACCTATTTTGCCTTCACAGAAGAATCAGTCTGGAGGGGAAGATGCTTAGATTTTCTGTCCAGAACAGACCCTTTCTAATTGTGTGATAATAGGCAAGTCAGTCAGCCACTAAGCACTTATTTTACACTTACCAAAGCAGTAACCTGTTTCCTCATCTGTCAAACAGAGATAATACTTTTGCCACCTTCAGCACAGGTTTGTGTTGAGAAAAGCAGTTTTTAAACTTCAAAGTGCTATAAAAACATTTTATCCAGGAAGTGATCAATATGTCAGATGAACTTCATAAGACAAATAAAAGGTGACATCTCTAGAATACTTTAAAGTTTGCAGAGCACTTTACAAATGTCATTTCATTTGATCCTCACAACAATCCTGGGAGGTAAGGGCTCTTAGGATCCCCATTTTAGAAATGAGGAAACTGAAGCATAGAGCTGGTTAGATGGCTGACTGGGGCCACACAGCTAGTTGAGGTTCTGAGGATGAATTTGAACCCACATCTTCCTGAGTTGATTATCATTTTATTGCAGCTCACCTTTTTGAAACAGATTGTTTTTGGTTTTGGTTGGTTTTTTTGGTGAGGCAATTGGGGTTAAGTGACTTGCCCAGGGTCACACAGCTAGTAAGTGTCAAGGGTCTAAGGCTGGATTTGAACTCAGGTCCCCCTGAATCCAGGGCTGGTGCCTTATCCACTGCACCACCTAGCTGCTCCTGAAACAGATTTTTAAAAAAGATTGCTGTGATTTTCTTTTCTTCCAGCTACATACAGTGTATTCAGCTTCCAGTGTATTCGGTGGTCACTGATGTTTAAGTAAGGCCCAGGATACAGAGAGAAGACTGTGAAGTTGGCCTCCACTTTTTTTTCATGTTCTGGCTGAAAGGTTTTCCCTCTTATTGTGTTCTCTATTTTGGGGGGGTGGTAATGAGGGTTAAGTGACTTGCCCAGGGTCACACAGCTAGTGTCAAGTGTCTGAGGTCAGATTTGAATTCAGTTCTTCCTGAATCCAGGTCTGGTGCTTTATCCACTGTGCCACCTAGCTGCCCCTCATCTTCTTTATTAAATGTAGGTAGATGGCTCACTAGATAGAGTTCTGGATGTGCAGTGTGCATCCCGTCTCAGACACTTACCAGCTGCATAATCCTGGGAGAGCCACATCACATCTTTCATTTTCAGTTTTCCTCATCTGTAAAATCCGTCAATAAACATCAATTAAGTCCCTACCATATGCCCTACAATGTCCCTACTGTGTGCATAGTGCTGGGGATACAAAAAGAGTCCTTGCCCTCAAGAAGCTCACAATCTAATGGGGGAGATGGCAAGTAAGCAAATACATACAAACAAGCTACATGCAGACTAAATAGGAAATGATTAAAAGAGGGAAGGCACTAGAACTAACAGGTGTCAGGAAAGGCTTCCTGTGCAGTAGGTAGAGATGAAGAGAGAGAGAGCAATTCGGGGAAGGGAGACAGTCAGAGAAAATGCCCGGAGCTGAGAGATGGAATATCTTGTTCACAGGACAGTAGGGAGGTCTGTCAAATGGGCATAATAATAGCACTGATCTCATGGGATTGTTATGAGGATCAAAGGAAATAATGTATGTGAAGTCCTCTGTGTCCCTCACAGCACTATATAAATATGAACTATTATTATTTGAGGAGGTGACATTAGAAGAAAGTAATTGGGGCTTTGAAATGTTAGTCTTAATAAAGACATAAAATTATCATAATATGAATGTACAACATATGGTTTCCACTCAGATCAAGAAGGATTTAGATATCCTGAAGATATTCTGGGTCACAGTCCAACCAGAAGAATTGGGGTAGCAGATTCATCAGTTGCATTTATCTCTGATCATTGAATTAATAGTTAATGCTAATTGTACACATTTCCAGGCTCACATAGCCACTCACACCTCTTCGATGAGCAGGAAGTCACCAAGTACTTTTTTTTTTTTAGTAAAACAGAGTATTATAATATGGTAAAATAGGGTTTTATGATCTGTTCTGCCACTATGCACCAAAGACCTCTGGGCATTGCTAGCCATCCATTTACTGCACCCTAAGGACCACTGGACCTTCCCATAAGCCCTAGAGCTGAGCCTTCCTGCTGTAGCTCCCAATTAAAAGGTGAACTCCTTGATTGCAGGGGCTGACTTTCATTGCTATATGTATCCCTAGAACTTAGCAAAGTTCTTGGTACATAATCATTGCCTTTTCATTCATTCATTCACTTCACAAAATAGGGGAATTATGCTTGCATAAAATTTTGTATGAAATTTGTTAAGGCAAAAGTTTTAAGAGTATTTTAAAACCTTTTAATATTTTAATTTAAAGTTTTGAGTTCCAAATTCTATCCCTCCCTCCCCTCACCCCTCCCTGAGATGGTAAGCAATCAGATATAGGTTATACATGTGCAATTATGTAAGACATTTGCTTATTAGTCATTTTGTACAAGAAGACTTGAATAAAAGGGGAAAAATGAAAGGAAGGAAGGGAGAGAGAAAAATAACATGCTTCAGTCTGTATTCAATCAATATCAGTTCTTCCTATGGAGGTAGATAGTCTGCTTCATCATTAGTCCTTTGGGATTGTCTTAGATCACTGTATTGCTGAGAACAGCTAAGTCATTCACAATTCTTCATCAAACAATATTGCTTTTATTGTGTACAACATTCTCCTGGTTCTGTTCACTTCACTATGCATCAGTTCGTGTCTTTCCAGGTTCTTTTTTTTTTTTAAATAAATCATCCAGTTTGGGGCAGCTAGGTGGCGCAGTGGATAGAGCACCAGCCCTGGAGTCAGGAGTACCTGAGTTCAAATCCGACCTCAGACATTTAACACTTACTAGCTGTGTGACCCTGGGCAAGTCACTTAACCCCAATTGCCTCACTAAAATAAAATAAAATTAAATTAAATTAAAATAAATCATCCAGTTTGTTATTTCTTATAGCACAATAATATTACAATCATATATTATAGCTTGTTTAGCCATTCCCCAACTGATGGGCATTCCTTTGATTTCCAATTCTTAGCCACCACAAAAAGAGCTGCTATAAATATTTTTGTACAAATAATTCCTATTTTCTTTTTTCTTTGGAGTGGTGGGGGGTATGTGTTTAGGATATAGACCTAGCAATAGTATTTTTGGATCAAAAGGTATGCAGTTTTATAGCCCTTTGGGTAGCACAGTTCCAAATTGCTCTCCAGAATGGTTGGATCAATTCACAATTCTATTGTAAGAAAATAATGTGATTTGGCAGATATTCAAAGTCCCAACTGGAGATTAATCTAAACTGATTGAATTAAGTGAGAGTGATTCACTTTGCTGATTAGCCTACTTCAGGTTAATTAGATTGTAACCATACCTGGCTAGCCCTTAAGAAGGTATTGTAGGGGCAGCTAGGTGGCGCAGTGGATAGAGCACTGGCCCTGGAGTCAGGAGTACCTGAGTTCAAATCTGGCCTCAGACACTTAACACTTACTGGCTGTGTGACCCTGGGCAAGTCACTTAACCCCAATTGCCTCACTAAAAAAAAAAAAAAAGGTATTGTTGTCAGAAGTTAAGGACTTTGAACTCAACTCAAGACCACCTTCAAGTCCAGTGAACCAATGGATTTGTATGACTGCCTATGCTCCGGACCTATAAAAAGATTCCAGGGGTGGCTAGGTGGCGCAGTGGATAAAGCACCGGCCCTGAATTCAGGAGTACCTGAGGAGAGGTTTCTGTCTCTCTGGCTATACCGAATAGATCCAAGCTTTAATAAATCTTTAAAAGCCTAAACTCTTGCTGAATTTATCAGTGATTTTAGCCAGCTTCCCCCCAAGACTGGCGGGGCAGGGCAGATTAGAACCCACATTTAGATTTTGGTACTCAGCAATAGATGTTCAAGCTATCTTCAAAAGGAGAATATTCTGAAAGAATAGAAAAAATAGGGTATTATTACTGTTTTTAAAGTGACCAAAAAGCATCAGTAACTATGCCTATTTTCTCATTCATATAAAATAACTATTAGAATAGTCTAAGTATAGGTAAAAATACAAGAAGAGAACAAACATATGATTCTCAACAAACCACATCTTCATGATGAGACAACTGAAAGTTGTGGAGAATATAAAATTATTGATTACAAAAAAAATTACTTCATTGAGTAAAATATAAACTTAAAGAATCCCCCAACAGGGTATTTCCTATGCATACCTTAAGATCATACAAAATTTCTGGTAGATGAAGCTTTGTTCAATGATATTCTTGTATCATTATGCTGATTATATTCAGCCCCTGAAATACTACATTGTGTCATCAAGAAGATTCACAACTACTGAAGAGATTGACCTGGTAGCCCATACAAGAAATACAAAGTGAATGAAGAGCACGTATTGTCTAAGTTGACATGCATTTGGATGACTAGCCATTTTACTTAGTCGACCACATACCTTTGTTTTTTGTTTTTTTATGGCAGAGCAATGAGGGTTAAGTGACTTGCCCAGGGTCACACAGCTAGTAAGTGTCAAGTGTCTGAAGCTGGATTTGAACTCAGGTCCTCCTGAATCCAGGGCCAGTGCTTTATCCACTGTGCCACCTAGCTGCCCCGATCATATACCTTTGATAGGCACTGCAGCAGGATAGTTATTTGGAGAACATACAAAGGAGGGTGACCATGATGGCAAAGGGCCTTTAAAGAATGCCATATGAAGACCAGGTGAAAACACTTAGCCTAGAGAAGAGGAGATTTAGGTAGAGGAGGATAGCTAACTTCAGGTATTTTCTGGCATGTCATGAGCATTACTCTGCTTGACCTCACAGGATACAATTAGGAACAAGGGACATGTTACATGGATGATAATTAGGCTGATAGAAGGAAAGACTAAATTTAGAGCTATCCCCAAATGGTACAGACTTTCTCAAGAGGTAGCAGGTCCCCCTTTATTAACTGTCTTCAAGCAAAAGCTGAGGTGGTTTTTTTTGTTGTTGTTGTTTTTTGTTGTTTTTTAGTGAGGCAATTGGGGTTAAGTGACTTGCCCAGGGTCACACAGCTAGTAAGTGTTATGTGTCTGAGGTCGGATTTGAACTCAGGTACTCCTGACTCCAGGGCTGGTGCTCTATCCACTGTGCCACCTAGCTGTCCCGAGGTGTTTTAATTAAATCAACAAACACTTTAAAAGTAGATCCTCCGGCCTTCAGACACTTAACACTTACTAGCTATGTGACCCTGGGCAAGTCACTTAACCCCAATTGCCTCACTAAAAAAAAAAAGTAGATCCCCTGTGTAAATAGATGAAAAATTGAAAAGAGTTGTCAAAATTTCTATGACAAATTATTTCCTCCATCACTACTGGTAGAGCCGTCATTTTTGGATTTTAACATCTCAACATATATGAAACAGTAGAAATAGCTCTAAACAAGACAAAAATGGAAGGAGCGACTGGACCAGGCCAATGATATACATAGAGGAGATTTGGGCCAGAAATGACATGATTTTGAAGGTATTGAGAGATCAGTTCTTATGATAGCTGACAGATGAGAAGATATTAAATAAAAGGGGAAAATCAGGGATGGAGAGAGAGTACCAACAATTATAGTGCTTATTTTCCCATCTCCCTATGAGAATAATCTACATATATATTGAGGGCATTCTTGATGACAGGAACAGGTAGGCTCTTAAGGAGCTTATAATCAAACAGGGTGGCTATGGCTTGCACAAAAATAAATATGAAATGGGGTAGAATGTAAGCTTCTTGAGGATAGGAACTGTATTGTTTTTATCTTTTTTTGTTTTTAACCTCAGAATCTAGCATAGAGCCTGGCTCTTAAGTAAGTGCTTAATTAATGTGGAACTAAGTGTGGCAGAAACAAAGCAGGAAACAAATTTAGAGAAGGAAGGAAATAAACATTAATTAAGTGCCTGCTATATTCCCAGCACTGTGCTAAAAACTTTGCAAATTTTATCTCCTTACAACAACTCTGACGGTAGAAACTATCATAATCCCCATTTTACAGTTGAGAAAACTGAAGCAAATGGGTTATACGACTTGCCCAGGGTGTCTTTCATCTGGGGTATAGGTCTTAAAGAAACAAAAGAATTTCAATAATCAGTGATAAGGTGGTCCATCTGTGATCGGGAATAGCTCATGGAGATATGTGAAATTATAGGCCAAGGTCAACAAGCAGCCAAGCTGAAACATAGAGTTTGTGAAGGTAAGTAGAATGAAACAAAGCTGAATCCATGAATTGGGACCAGTCTGTGGAGATATTTAAATGCTAAGCAGGGGATTTGTATTCTTTCTTCTAAGCAACGAGGAACCAGAGAATGTTATTTATTTGTTTTTGAGCAAAGAAATGGGGCTTGGGAAGAAGGAAGTTTATTTTGGCAACAGCATGAAGGATAGATTGGAGAAGGGTAAAAATGAGCCCAAAAGACTACTAATGGTACTATTGCAACTGTACTTATGATGTATAGCTCTCTCTCTCTCTATCAGTATGTGTGTGTGTGTATGTATATATGTGTATATACACATACAAATATGTAAAATGTACATTTATTCAAAGATCAGTTACTAATTTGTGATTAATTTAATTTGGGAGATTCTGTGAATGCCATAAACTGCTGCAGGTATCATTCCTGACTAATTATTATTTTAGAGATATTGGAAGATACTTACTTTTAATTCACACCATCTCCCCAATGCTTGGTGACTTTCATTAAAGCAGGATTAAGTATCCCAATATACTCACTGAGACCCTTCCTTTAATGGAGCATATAAAACCAGAATGAAAGTCTACTATCCCTTTTTATCTGCTTATAGAGACAACATACTTCCAAAACATGAGACATACTGATTTACACACAGTGGCAGAAATGATAGAAATAGACAAAAAGAAGACATGAAAACCACCAATGTATAAGGAAAATGTAGTTTGCTCTCAAATCAGGTAAATAAAGCCTAAAGTTAATTGTCTGATTTGGGGGTACTTGTGGAGTCTAGTGATTTATGTAAACTTCTATTTTTATTCTGTAAACCTTCATACCCTGTTATTTCCCAAATGCTTTCAGCTTGCTGCTGGATTTCTATCAAAGTCAGAGGATATTGAGATCTTCAACTTGCTTTTTTAAGTCTTTGTTTGAATCAAAGGCAAGTGCTCACCTTCATACTCTACGATGAGCACCAACTCATTGGGTAGGAAGTGTCCCCATGGGTATATTGGGATGCTTAATGAGACTTTAATGAAAGGTCATTAAGTACTAGGGAGTTGGTGTAAATTGAAAGTAAATATCTTCTAATATCTGCAAGTTAACAACTAGTCAGGAATGATGTCTGCAAGAATTCTAAATAGTTCTTTCATTACCTAGATTATTTGAGAACTTGTCACTGGACCCTTCAACATAAATGTAACACTTGGACCTCTCCCCCTCCCCCCCAACCCCCAACACACACAGGATGTTTTGAATAAAGCACAGAGTCACATCTTTAATCATCATTGACTCAAAGAGTCATATGAATTGTGTACCTTGTAGAATCAGATATCACATTTATGGAAATCAGAGGCTGTGAGATGCTGCAAATCACATGTGAAAGAGACTCCAAGTGACTAAAATCCATCATTTAAGGATCTACTATTCTTTGACATGGGGTCACAAAGAGTCAGACATGACTGAAATGACTAAAAAACAGCAATTCTTTTACAACTCTGATTGGAAGGGTCATGAGCTGAGAGCTTCCTTTCCTAATATGATTCAGTTTTAGAAGACCATTTTATAGGACCTCCCCTAACCCATAACTGCCACAATTAATTTCATTATGTCTGATTTTTGTTTTTATGACCTTTCTTATGATGTGTACGAGGATACATTTGCTTCTTAGAATTTTGTAAATGTAAATGCCCCCTCATTGCCCTGAAAAATTAAAAAAATGTAAATGCCATTCCTCTTCTTGGAAGTGTAAACAAATTGGTATTGCTTACTAGGGAATGCATGTATGCATACACACACATATAGTTATATTAATGAGTAAGATTTTTCTCCTTTTTGTTAGAATCTTTATGTATTGGAAATGTAATCCTTCCCTCTATATAAGTTCACAGTATTTTTATATAGAATAGCAAGGAAAAAAGCTATTAAGAACCCCCCTCAAAGACCTCTGACTCTCATTTGAACGAACAGCCCAAAGCTAAGCTTCCTGCCATAGCTCTCCCTAGCCTATATTAATTGGCCACTATCCTATACACCTCTGTAGTTTAAATTGCTTCTCATCTTCTCCCTTCCCCACCTCTTTCCAGCTCCTCTTTGTCTTTTGTCTTCCCCTATTAGATGGAGGTTCTTTGAGAGTAGGAACTTTCTTGTCTCCCTGTTTTTGTATCCCTAGCACTTAGCACAGAGCCTGACACATGGTTCTATTCTATTCTATCATAGAAATAAAGAAATGGGGGCGGCTAGGTGGTGCAGTGGATAAAGCACCAGCCCTGGAGTCAGGAGTACCTGAGTTCAAATCCGGCCTCAGACACTTAACACTTACTAGCTGTGTGACCCTGGGCAAGTCACTTAACCCCAATTGCCTCACTAAAAAAAAAAAAAAGAAATGCTCTGTCTATCAATATATCTATTTCTCTATCTATCATCTATGTGGAGGATGGATTGAAAAGAGATTTAAAACAGGAAGTCCCATTAGGAGGCTATTGCAGTAGTCCAGGTGAGAAGTGACCAGGGCCATGTGAGTAGAGAGGGGATGAATTACAAGAGATGTTACTCTGCAATTCTCTAGTTTGTTTTGAAAATAATAAAGAATAATTAAGTTGAGTCCAAATCACAAGGTCATTCATAATTAACACCATATATAGTAAGCCTGCTGCTGACCAGACATCTTGACACAAAAGTAGTTGCCAATTGGATGAGAAAGAACAACCTCTTGACTTTTCCCAATTCACTTTGTAAGAGGAAGGTCTTGCAATAGATCTTTCCTGATTTTCCAAACTTGTCTATTTTCACTCAGCATTATATATGCCAAATAGCCTCTGTATTTGTAATAAAGTTATAGGTAAATTTTCAGGCTTTTTTTTTTTTTTGCTAATAATTATCCATGGTGCTGAACTTAGAACTCAATATTTTGACAATGCTATCCCAGCATTCATAGAAGACATGCAGACGATCACCTGATGTACCAAGATAATCAACTCACATGCACCTTATGGCATAATTGCCTTCAGAGATATACTTTTGTCAAATGTAAGTGCAAGAATGAAGGAGAAGAAGAAGAGGAGATAGAGAGTGGAAGGAAGGAAGGAAGGAATGAAAGAAAGAAGATATATAGTTAATACGGAACTGAAATTCAGTAACAACTCTAAGACTGAGGCTAAACTAGTTAGAACTTGTTTTTCAAACTAATATCACCTGTTTAGATATAGTTGGTTCCCATTTGTCCCTTTGCCAGTCTCTGACCTCTCCTACATTAGATGACCGAAACTTCATTTTTTTTTTAAGACTGGCTCTCCCCATCTTGCTTAGGCTGGAAGTGCAGGGACTACTCATGGGCTCAGTTCACCACTGATGAACCTGGGATGGTTTGCTCCACCTTAGGCAACCTGGTGGCTTCTCATTCTTGGGAGGATTACCCTATTAATGCCAAACCATGAGGATACACAATCCCTATAGTCCACTGAAACTCAAGAAATCTGCCAGTGTCAGCCTCCCTAGTAGGCATTATGGGTGTCTACTACAACACCTGCCATAAGGTGCTTTTTCGTATGTGTGTATGTCAATAAAAAACTTTCATATATCAGTATAAAGCCGTGCCTCTTCAGGATGAGCAGGTATTATATTAAAGGATATCTATTCTTAACAACACTCCTTTGGCCTGTAGATATCAAAGGCTGGCTCGTGTGTTTAGGTAAACTGAGTCATAGAAATTGGGACATAAGATCATAAGGTCATAGATTTAGAGCTTAAAGATCATCTAAGATACAGATAAAGGAACCTACCTCAGGGGAACTAAATGATATGGCCAAGACCGCACAGCTTGACAGAGTCAAGATTTGAACCTAGGCCTTCTGACTCCAAATTCTTCATATTATACCATATGTCTCCCAAAATTAGCGTGGTTTCTTTCCCCTGATATGGAATGTTGAGTGGATCAGCTGTGGAGAATTATTGGTTAGACTTGGTCAAGAATAGCATTGGAAGGGACAGCTAGGTGGCGCAGTGGATAAAGTACCAGCCCTGGATTCAGGAGGACCTGAGTTCAAATCCAGCCTCAGACACTTGATACTTACTAGCTGTGTGACCCTGGGCAAGTCACTTAACCCTCATCGCCCTGCAAAAAAAAAAATAAATAAATAAAAGAAGTGTTGGAAAGGGTAGGCAGGGATGGAATGTCAACTGCACCCTCTGAGAAAACATCAAAATCAATGGCATCACAAAACCAATTGAGTATTTGAGTCCCAAATTAGGTCAACAGGTTAAATTGCTAAGGTGGAATCTAGGATTGAATTTCTCTTTTGGAATTATAACACCCGCCTTTTAAATTTTTTTATTCAATCAACAAAAGTCTGCCTACTCTCCCTCCCACCTCTACCCTAACTTGAGAACCAAAGAAAACCATTCCCTCCCCCATTCCCCCCCCAAAAAAAAACCTGTCTCATTCTGCACTTGAGTTCTCCTCCCTATCAGGAAGTGGGGAGGATGTTTTATCATTGGTCCTCTGGAATCATGTGTGGTTATTAAGCTTATCAGAGTTCCTAAGCCTTCCAAAGTTGTTTGTCAGGGGCAGCTAGGTGGCACAGTGGATAAGGCACTAGCCTTGGATTCAGGAGGACCTGAGTTCAAACCCAGCTTCAGACACTTACTAGCTGTGTGACCCTGGGCAAGTTACTTAACTCCCATTGCCCTGCAAAAAAAACTCCAAAAAAACCAAAGTTGTTTGTCTTTTTTTATTTTTATTGGGGGGGGGGGCCAAGGAGGGTTAAGTGACTTGCTCAGGGTCACACAGCTAGTAAGTGTCAAGTGTCTGAGGCTGGATTTGAACTCAGGTCCTCCTGAATCCAGGGCTGGTGCTTTATCCACTGCACCACTTAGCTGCCCCCAAAAGTTGTTTGTCTTTTTTTTTTTTTTTTAGTGAGGCAATTGGGGTTAAGTGACTTGCCCAGGGCCACACAGCTAGTAAGTGTGTGTTAAGTGTCTGAGGCCGGATTTGAACTCAGGTACTCCTGACTCCAGGGCCGGTGCTCTATCCACTGCGCCACCTAGCTGCCCCTGTTTGTCTTTACCATATTGTTGTAACTATAAATTGTTCTAATTCCATTTACCTCATTCTGTACCATTTCATACAGTCTTCCCAGGTTTTTCTGAAACCATCACCTTTGTCATTTCTTGCAGCACAGTCATATTCTATCACATTTATTTATATAATTTATTTGTTCATCCCCATTTATGAACATCCTCTCAGATTCCCTCTCAGATTCCCACCTCAAAAAGAGCAATATTTTTGTATATCCTTAGAGTTTGTTACAATAAGTACTTTAATGAACACTCCATCTAATTCCTTCTCCCCCTTCTCCCCTTTCCCTATTTCTCTGTTGAATGAAATATTATTTCTGCACCTCTGTGTGTGTGTGTGTGTGTGTGTGTGTGTGTGTGTGTGTGTGTGATGTCTATGTATTCATTCTTCCTTCCCTTACCCAGTTCAGATGAGAGTAAGGTTCAAGTGTCAGCCACTATCTTATACTACTTGTATCTTGTTTAGATAGATGTCTACTTGCACAATCTAACTATGTGAGATAATGTCCCCTAATTTTTCTTTTCTTTCACTCCCTGATTTATTTTACTCCCTCTCTCTTTCCATTCTTCTCTAAGGTCATTAAGATGTAATGGAACCACTCCCAGTTATTTTGTCTTATTAGACCCCTAATGATGATGGGATTTAAAAGGAGACCTGTATGATCTCCCTTTATTAGAATGTAAGCAATTTATCTTTGTTTAGTCTTTTATCATTGTTCGTTCATGTTTTCTTTTTTATGTTTCTCTTAACTCTTATGTTCAGACTTCAGAGATTCTACATAGCTGTGGTCTTTTCATCAGGAATGCTTGAAAGTACTCTATATCATTAAAGATTCATTTTTTTTCCTGGTAGCATTATATTCAACTTTGCTGAGTAAGTTATTCTTGGCTTTAAGCCTATAATATTCTTTGTCTTCTAGAATATCACATTCCAAGATCTATACTCCTTTATTGTGATAGCTGCTAAATTGTCTATGATCCTAACTGTGGCTCCTCAGTACTTAAATTCTTTCTTTTTAGCTTCTTATGGCATTTTTTTTCTTTGACCTGGAAGCTCTGGATTTAGGCTACAATGTTCCTATGAGTTTTCATTTTGATAAGGAGGTGACTAGTGGATTCTTTCTGTTCCTACATTGTCCTTAGGTTCTAAGAAGTTTGGGCAGGTTGTTTTTTTGTTTTGTTTTGTTTTGTTTTAAGATTTCTTGAAATATGATGTCTAGGCTCTTGTTTTGATCATGGTATACAGATAATCTAATGATTCATAAAATTTTTCTCCTCAATCTGTTTTCTAGGTCAGTTGTTTTCGCTATATAATATGCTTTACATTTCTCTACTTTTTCCCAGATTTTTTTACTTTATTTTAATATTTCTTGTTGTCTCATGGCATCATTGGGTGCATACTAATTTTCAGGGAGTTTTTTGTTGGGCAAGGTTTTATACCTCTTGTGCCAAGCTAATTCCCTTTCCAATTCTTTCTTCCATAGCTCTCAATTTTTTCCCAATGTCCTCCAGCACTCTCATTTCATTTATAATTTTTTTTAATTCTTTTTTTTTTAAAAACTTGGGGGCAGCTAGGTGGCATAGTGGATAGAGCACTGGCCCTGGAGTCAGGAGGACCTGAGTTCAAATCTGAACTCAGACACTTAACACTTACTAGCTGTGTGACCCTGGGCAAGTCACTTAACCCCAATTGCCTCAAAAAAAAAAAAAAACACCAAACAAACTTCTAGTTTCATCTCTGGTAGAATTCTGGCTGAATTTGTGCCCAAACTGTTTCTTTCTTTGAAATTTTGCTTGCAGATGTTTTAAAGTTATTTTTTTCTTCTGAGTTTCTGTCTAGAGTGTACTTGTCACCACAATAATAGGGATTCTTTTTGTTTGCCCGTTCTATCAGCCTACTTCCTGATTTTAGACTTGATTTTAGAGCTGGGCTCTGGGTACTCATGGAGGAAAGGTCTGGGCTGGTCCTGTTGCTTCTTTCTTGTGGTATTGAATATTGTGTTATTCCAGGCTCTCAGAGACAGCTCAGGCTGGGGAACTTCAAGTTTTCAGTGATCTCAAAGTGGTTTGATTCAGAGGAAAGTCTGATTGCTATCCCATAGGTTTGAACTCTCTAAGGTAACCTTACCTGGGTTTGGATCTCAGCAACAGTGAGGCAGGTAGGTGGCACAGTGGATAGAGTATGAGGCCTGGAGTCAGGAAGACATCTTTGTGAGTTCAAATCCTGCCTTAGATACTTATTAGCTGTGCGACCCTGGCCAAATCAGTTAACTCTATTTGTCTCAGTTTCCTCCTCTGCAAAATGGCAAACCATTCCAGTATCTCTGCCAAGAAAACCCCAAGTGGCATCACAAAGAGTCAGACATGACTGGAAATTAACCAAACAATAACAATTAACAGTAAAATGCTGGCTGGACTCAACCATTTCCAGCCAGGTGGGAACCTCCTCAGGACCAAAATGAAAGAACTACAGGTTCTCCTTTGGTCTGGGATTCCTGTCTTGGTTATTCCTCTATAGGCATCAGACTAGGCTAGAAGCTAGAAATGAGATCCTAATCTGCTTCTGGGATCTGAGCAACCTCATTGATGCTTCTCTCTGTACACCATCTAGGACCTTTGACTGCTCCTTACCCCAAAACACCCCTCATAGGCACAGGTACCTTCCTCAGTCCACCCTGGATCTGTGAACCTCCTCTTGCCTTGGTATCCCACCTTTCCCTGAACCCTAGACAGACCCTGTCCCCAGTGGCCACAGACATCCCTGTCTGTCTCCCTATTCCAACCAGGGCTGAAAAAATGACCCACCATACCTTCTTCTTGGATTTCCCCATCTGTATTCAGTCTGGTACATTTTTTAGATGTGTTTGAGGGTTTGGGAGGGGGAGAAGGGAAGGAGGTCACTGTACTCTCTTCTGTTTATTCCTCCATATTCCTCAAGATTCTATGACACCTCTTTTAAAGTCTTTTTTTTTTTTTGCGGGGCAATGGGGGTTAAGTGACTTGCCCAGGGTCACACAGCTAGTAAGTGTCAAGTGTCTGAGGCCGGATTTGAACTCAGGTACTCCTGAATCCAGGGCCAGTGCTTTATCCACTGTGCCACCTAGCCACCCCTGTCTTATTTATTTTTAAAGCCAGATTTTACCTCTGCAAAATTTAAAAAAAAACAATTATAGATAACTTTTGGGTTAAAAATCCAAACTTTTCAGGGCCAGTTGGCTAGATTTTGAAACTTTCCCCAAAGCTTCTTCAGTGTTAAAACCTGCTTTCCATTCATTTCCCTATACTATAGTGTCCTGAATTATTATTATGCGAGGATTCTAACACTGCCTCTCCTTCTTTACCCTCTAATCCCTGCCCCCCCACCAGAGCTTCATGTACCAAAATATCCAAAAATGGAAAACTGTGTTCCAAACATAATAATTATTAACCAAGGAAATTTTCTGAAATGAACCAAAAGCAGCAGTTATCTGCTGCTGCTGTCACAACACCCCCTACCCCAGTCCTCCTCCTCCTTCTCCTATTATCACCATACTATTACTATGCTACTATTATTACTACTACTACTACTGCTACTATTACTCCTCCTCCTAGTAAGAGTACTCCTCTTCTTATTATTACTCCTCTTCCTATTATTACAACTATTACTACCACTACTTCTGCTACTACTATAACTCCTCTACTACTGTTAATTTTCCTTTTCCTCCTACTATTACTATTACTACTCTACTACTACCACTATTACTACCACCACCACTACTACAACTACTATTAGTATTCTTGCTACTTACTCTTCTTACTTGCTACATTTACTTGCTATTACTATTCTTGCTATTCCTACTACTGCTATTACTCCCACTCCTACTGTTACCATTGCCACTACTACTCAACTACTACCATCACTACTTCTACTACCACTACTATTATTATTTCTGCTACTACTATTACTTCTCCACCCACTCTACTGCTACAGTTGCTCCTTCTATTACCACCACTACTATTACTTTTTTTTTGGTGGGACAACGAGAGTTAAGTGACTTGCCCAGGGTCACACAGCTAGTAAGTGTCAAGTGTCTGAGGTAGGATTTGAACTCAGGTCCTCCTGAATCCAGGGCCGGTGCTTTATCCTCTTTGACACATAGCTGCCCCCCACCACTAGTATTACTATCACTACCAGCATCACTACCACCACGTAGTAGTAGTAGTGGTGGTGGTGGTGGTGGTGGTGGTGGTAGTAGTAGTAGTGCTACTCCACCACCACTACTACTATTCTACTACTATCACCACTATTCTGATTCCAACTCCTATTCCCACTCCCACTACAACTCTACTACTACAGTACTATTATTACCACCACCCTGGTGATAAATCTAGCACTGCTATGTTTTCAAGCAGCTGTTGTTTCTGTGGTATATTTGCCCCTGCTCACCTTGGATGGAAGACAACATCATTTAATCTTGGACATTATTCCAAAGCATACCGCAAGCTTTTGATCTCTTAATTAGCAACAGCTACCAAAATAGGTGGTTCCAGGTGCACAAGGCACTTCTCTTCACCCAAGTATCCACTTCAGTCCAGAGCTGAGAACACTTGGTTCTTTGTTCAGGATTCCCAGAAACCCTAGAACAATAGCAGCAGCAGCACCTTCACACCATGGCAGATGCGCCATGCTCCTCCTCTCAACACTCCTTTTGACCTTACCTAATGGGCACAGAAGAGGAGATTGTTTCTTTTAAACTTAGCTTAGTCTTTCAATGTGAGTCTACTTAAGTATGCCTACCTACCTAATTCTGAGAGGCTTAGAGGAGAGTCTAGGTAAATAAAAAGAGACATTTTAAGAGAAGTAGAAAAGACAGAAAAATTCAAGAATTTTTTTTAAAAAATACATTTAGATATACAAGGTCTAAGATAAGCAACTTCTATTCTCTAAGAGCTAGCCTACCTAAATTCAGAGAGGTTTGTTACCAGGTTAGTCTTGGGGTGACACTTTTTGGAGGGAATGGGGGACGTAGCTTCTCAAAAAGGCTATTTCCCAAGTTAGGTAAGGGTCAAGATCTGCATCAGTGGAGAGAGAAGTACCCAGAGAAAATTAAAGTTCTTTGAAGAAATGTATATACAAAGGGGAAGGGTGGGATAAGATGGGATGGAATATAATCAATGTGGAAATGTTTGGTTTCTTTAGAACAATCCATTTCCTATAGACACTCGTTTCTGCCCTAGTCCGTTGGCTCATTCTATTTCCCCTGTTCCCCTGGAGAGTCCTTCCCCTATTTTTTGACCAAACCATATTCCTTATTTCCTTTAAGACTAACCTAAAGGCTCACCTCCACCAAGAAGTACTCCTTGACTAAAATGCCACTTCCTTCCCACACACACTCATATGAATTGTCCATTTCCCTTCCTTCCTTCCTGTTGTCTCAACAGTTATGCGTATATATGCTGCTTTGTGTTTTTTTCACTTATTTAAATATTCTAATAGTTTCCTATCACAACCTCTCTGCACCTCAGTTTCATTATCTGTAAAAAACACACACATACACATACACACACACCCCCTGGAGCTCACAGTCCATGGCATCCAAGTGTTATTGCAGTTTCTCTTTAAATGTTTATCTATGAATGAAAGATTGAAAGGATAGTTGAATGAACTCATGTACATTTTAAAGAGGAATAACTACAATTTCTATCTCTTCTTTTTGTTTTCTTGCTTAAATACTATGCACACATGCATATATATAACCAGCAGCAACTTTAGGAGTCTGGATCTTCAGAAGGAGGGCAGGCAGGCATTGATGACTGATCATGGAAATCAGGTAGTTCACCATAGTGCAAGTATACCCTTCTTTTATAATTTTTTTTTCTGTGTGAGGCAATTGGGGTTAAGTGACTTGCCCAGGGTTACACAGCTAGTAAGTGTTAAGTGTCTGAGGCCAGATTTGAACTCAGGTACTCCTGACTCCAGGGCCGGTGCTCTATCCACTGTGCCACCTAGCTGCCCCCTGCACCCTCCTTTTAAGGGACTGGGGGTGGGGGGGGAGGAAGAAGGGCAGGAGAGCCACCTGTTGTTGCCCAAGCTATTCTTAGGCACCCTCCTCCAAGCCATAACCACATATTACTATGGCTACAGTAGGGTTTACCTCTAGAAATCCCTCTGGGGGTTAAAAATAAAGTTTTTGAAACAAACTTTTTGGGACAGAAGAGCTAGTCAAATATGACACTTTTTAAATTCAGTTCAATTTAACCACCATTTTTAAATGCCTGCTAAAAAGAGGATGGTGAGCTAGGTGCTTGATAATCTCTCTTGTATTATGGATACCCTATCAGGCAAGTTAAATGGGATGGTGGATAGATCACTAGACCTGGAATCAGGAAGACCTCAGTATAAATTCAGCCTTAGATACTTACTACATGTATAATCCTGGGCAAGTCACTTAACCTCTGCCTGACTCAGTTTCTTGATCTGTAAAATGGTAATAATAATAGCACCTACCTCCCAGAGTTGTGAGGACAAAATGCGATAATATTGGAAAAGTGCTTTGCAAACCTCAAAGCCCTGTATAAATGTTGTTGTTGTTGTCATTGTTGTGGGTGAGGTCATTTCTGGCAAATGCTTAATCTGAAGATCATCCCATGGGAATCCTAGTGATATGGTAGAAATAGCTCAAATGGAACTAGAGCTAGAAGACCTGGGTTCAAATCTATCTGATTCTAGACAAGTCACTTAATCTCTCTGGGCCTCAGTTTCCTTCTCTGAAAAATAAGGGAGTTGGATTCTAGGACCTCTAAGGTCCCTTTCTAAGCTCTAAATCTGTGATGCTGTTCTCTTCTGTGGCTCTTAACGTCCTTGGCTATATATATATATATATATATATATATATATATATATATATACACACACACACACACACACACGTTATATATACCCATGTATGTGTGCATGCACATTCACATACATACCCATACACACATACCACATACATAAGTAATGAGGGGGTTGGATTGAATGATTTCTTTGTTGTTGTTTTTAATTGAATGATTTCTAAGAGTGTTTTTCTATATTCATGATTCTTCCCCTCATTCCTGACTCCTACACATAAAATTAGAAATACAGAAAGAAATGACATGGATCCTCTAACTCCTCACTCCCTCATTTTCACGCAGCACCAGCCAAAGATCTACCATGGGGCAGTGGGAACTGAGGTTTCTTTGCCAAAGAAAGGATTGGATAAATCTCTATAAAACAAGCCAGGCAAATTACCATGATGGCAGGCTATTTGGGTAGAGCTTCCAGAAGTGGTGGGCTCATTGCTGTTCCCTTCCTAACCCTGGAAAAGTACAACCATGTAGGTTGTTACCCCACAGGCCTGACAATCAGATGCTCAATTGTCCTGCTATGTAACCTGACTCTGTACCAGCTGTGGCTTAGAAGCGGAAACAGACTCTTGTACCACTCCCTGAGGCACTGGGGGAGTGATGATTGAGAAAGGTGGGGAAGGAGCCCCAGTATTCACACAATGGGTGTGGAAGGCTTAACTAGGCATTCTCAGCTCTTGTAGCTTATGGGCCTTCTCAGATGACAAGTTGCAAGAGGGTTGCAATACATATATACCACCATTTCACTTCATTCTGAAAGGGCTCACAACAATGTTAACCGAAATAAAATGAAAGTATGACTTACGTGATAAAACCTCACTTTTTTAGAGATCCTTTTAAACTAAAGCACTAAGCAATCTACAGGATATTAAATGAATTATTTGAACTGAGCACATCCATCTACTTGGAATCATCCTAACAGGGATAACTTTTCATCTTTGGAATAAAAAAATTTATATATTTGGCTTTTAACATCACCTTCATTTCTAAATAAAACCTCCCCTTCTTCAACCCAGTGAACCATCCCTTGTCATAAAAACTAAAAAGAGAAAGAGAAAAATCAGTTCAGAAAAACCAACTAATACGTCAACCAAGTATGACTATATATACACAATATTTCACACCCACAATGTCCTACCTTTGCAGAGAAGGGAGTCGCATTTTTTCAGTTCATCTCTAGGGCCAAGTTTGGTCTAATAATTATTATAGTAATAAATCTCATGTATATAATACTTTAATGTTCCTTATTCCCATCCCTTTCAACCCTCCCACTGCAGAATAGCAATTAAACACCATGCACCCATTCCATTGTGTCCTATGGAATGCCTATTCCATAGGCAGCTAACTTTGCTTCATCCTAAATCTTTTCCTCTCCCACTCCTTATGTCTACTATTACTAGCTATTACTGAAACTTGACTTCATCTTGATTACAGAGTCTCCCTGGCCACAGCTACATTTTTACTAATCCCTCTCTATTCACTGGTCAGAGGGAGGGAGTTGGAATACTCCTTGGTTTCCATTGCCACTTCCAGGTTCTCCCCCTATTTCCATCTCTTAGTAACCTCTCTTCCTCTGAGGTCCATGCAATTCATATCTATCACCCAATAAACATTCTAGTAGCTATTGTTTACAAGTTCCAGTTCACTCCCCTTCTTTCTTCGACTAGTTCGCCTGGCTCACAAGTTTTTTCTCCTCCCCAACTTCTGCTTCCATACTAGGGGCCCTCAATATACATATTGATATTCCCTCAAACATCCTAAGTGCTCAGTTCTTCAACCTTCTCTCTTCCCATGACCTATTCCTCTATCCCACTTTAGCCACATACAAAGATGGTCGTACTCTTGATCATGCCATTATCCACAAATGTACCTCGTCCATATTCAAGAATTCTAAAATCACCTTCATTGACAATTATCAAGGCTTTCTACCTCTCCCTCTGCCTTTCCTCATCAAGCCTGACTCTTTGTGCACATTATGATTCCCAATTCCTTGACCCTCCAGTTTTCTCCCAGACCGTTACCCCTACACTAGCCAGTCCATCCTTTTTTTCCTCATCTTGACACCTTGGTGAACCACTTCAACTCTACACTGTCCTCTTCTCTTGAGTCCCTGAACCCCCCCCCCATCATATTGCTAATTGCACCCTTGTGTGAATCCCATCTTCTACTGCCTTTGCTCCTACACACTTGACTAAACAAAGGTAGATAAAATCACACAACTGTTCTGACTGGGTCCATCATAGGTTTATGTTACTCAACCTCAACTGGGTCCTCACTGTTGGTAGGCAATCCTCCTATACTTCCCTTATCAATTTACTATCCCACTCTCCACAGCAGCTCTCCAAACCTTTTTATATCTCCTCAAAACTCTCATGGCACCCCTTTTCCCCTCACCTTCTCAGCTAAGAACTTTGCCTCATGTTTTACAGAAAAAAAAACGAGGACATTGGCTTTGAGGTCCCTCTTGTCTCCTCTTCCTCATCACATATCATTCAGATAATCTCTGCCACTACCTCCACCTTCCCTCCATTTCACATAATGAAGTGGCCTTTCCCTTTCCTAAGAAAACCCCATCCACATGCACAAGTGATTCTATTCCACCCCATATTCTCCAGCTCCCTCTATCATTCCCCTCTCTCACTTATCTTCAATCTCTCTCAGTCTACTGGCTACTTCCCTGCAGTTTACAGACGTGTCTACATCTCCCCAATCTTAAAAAAAAACTCACTTACTTGCTCCTTCCGTCCCTGTTCTCACCCTATAAACTCCTCTGGAAGGCAGTCCACAATAGATACCTCCACTTTCTCTCCTCCCCCTCTCTTTTTTTTGTTTTTGTTTTTGTTTTTGTTTTTTTGTGGGGCAATGGGGGTTAAGTGACTTGCCCAGGGTCACACAGCTAGTAAGTGTCAAGTGTCTGAGGCCGGATTTGAACTCAGGTATTCCTGAATCCAGGACCGGTGCTTTATCCACTGTGCCACCTAGCCACCCCCTCCCCCCCTCTTTTTAACCCTTTACAATACAATTTCCGACCTCGTCACTCCACTGAAACTGCTCTCTCCAAGGTTACCAGTGATCTCTTAATTGCTAGATTGAATGGCCTTTACTCAAACTTCATTCTTTTTGACCTTTCTGCAGCCTTTGACACTGTTTATCACTTTCTTCTCCTTGATACTCTCTGGGTTTTTAGAATACCCCTCTCTCCTGGTTCTCCTATCTATCAGACCACTCCTTTGCATATTCCTTTGCCGAATTCTCATCTAGGTCATGACCTCTAAGTTTAAGTGTCCCTTGGGGCTCCGTTCTATGCTTTCTTCTCTTCTACCTCTATCCTACTTCTCTTGGCAATCTCATCAATTCCCATGGATATCATTGCCATCTCTATGCTGATGATTCTCAAATCTACCTTTCCTGCCCCAACCTCTCTGCTGATCTCTTGCATATTCAACTGCCTTTCAGACATCTTGAACTGGATCAGACTTCTTAAACTAAATATGTCTAAAATTGAACTTTCCCTCTAACCACTTCCCCCCCCCCCTCCAAACTTCCCTATTGCTGTAGAGTAATTACCATCATCCTCCCAGTCCCTCTGGCTCCAAACCTAGGAATCATGCTGGAATCCTTATTATCTCTGCTCCCCTACCAATACCACACCCCCCATATCTAGTCTGTTACCAAGGCTGTCCATTTTGCCTTTGCTCCATCTCTCAAATATGCCCTCTTCTCTCCTGTGACACTGCCTGAACTCTAGTGCAGACCCTCATCACCTGATGCCTGGACTATTGCTGTAAGCTGCTCCTGATGGGTCTGCCTGCCTCAAGTCTCTCCCCACTCCAATCCATCCTCTATTCAGCCTCTGGAGTGATTTTTCTCCATGTCACCTCACTACTCCAGTGGCTCCCTATCACGTCCAAGATCAAATACAAAATCCTGTTTGGCATTTAAAATCCCTTCATAACCTAGCACTAACACCCCTTTTCCGGTCTTCTTACACTTTATTCCCTACCAGGGACTCTTCAATCCAAGGACACTGAACTCCCTACTATTCCATGAAAAAGGCATGCTATTTCTTGGCTCCAGGTTGTCCGTCATACCTGGAAGGCTCTTCCTCCTCATCTTCTCCTCCATGCCTCTCTGGCTTCCTTTAAGTCCTAGCTAAAATCCCACCTTCTACAGGAAGCCTTTTCCAGTCTCTCTTCATTCCAGTGCCTTTTGTTGTTGTCATCTTTTCATTACTTCCTATTCATCCTTTTTGTACACATTTGTTTGCTTATTGTCTCTCCCATTAGATTTTGAGCTCCTTGAAGTCAGGGGTTGTCTTTTGCTTCTTTTTGTATCCTTGGTGTTTAGTGTATAGTAGGTGCTTAATAAATGTTTATTGATTGATTGACCAAAGTGTTTTACATAAATATAATACCATATGTCATTGGCATGTGGCATGTAATAGATATTCTTTACATATATTAGCATACTGGTACATGTAAAGCACTTTGAGAACTTTAAAGCACTATATTTCATCTCATTTCATCCTCACAATAACCCTGGAAGTATTATTGTCATTTAACAGATAAGGACCCTGAGGCCAAGAAGTCAAATAGTTCATTCAGAATCACATAGCAAGTATCTGAGGCAAAATTCAAACTCAGGTTCTTAATGATATTTATTTTATTACTAATCATAGTTAAACTATAATGTGGCACTTTATAGTTTCTTTACAACAAAACATTCTTCTAGTAAGTGCCTTACTCACAACCATATTGATTAGAGTGGATCAAATTTAGGAAGTTATGCCATGCCTATGAATGGTAGGACACCTTAATCTCAGAAGGATCAACATGTTGGGTTACATACATGCCTATCCTTAAGGATATCTTGGGGCAGCTAGGTGGCGCAGTGGATAAAGCACTGGCCCTGGATTCAGGAGTACCTAAGTTCAAATCCAGCCTCAGACACTTGACACTTACTAGCTGTGTGACCTTGGGCAAGTCACTTAACCCTCATTGCCCAGCCCCCCCCCCAAAAAAAAGGATATCTCATACTTACTGTACTTCTCACATGCAAATTAATCATCTTTGGTAATGTGCTGCTGGTCTACTTGGGTGTATTATGTATTGTCCTTTAGTTTACCCAACATGTTGATCCTTCTTGAGATTAAGGTGTTCTAACATTCATAGGCAAAAAAATCATGTGGAAAATATTAGTGATAAAGAGATGAACATTAGGTAGTACCTTTGAATAAATAAAAGCACAGCATAACTTCCTAAATTTGAGCCATTCTAATCAGTACAACTGTGGGTACTGCACTTAATTTCATTACCCCTGCACTAGCTACACTCTCCTCCCTTCCCTATCTCAACCACTTGGTAAATCAGTGCAAGTCTATACTACCCCCTTCACTAGAGTCACTTAGTACCTTGTCCTACCTCTGATTGTGCCTTACCACATCCCAACCTTGAATTATCCTCACTACCCACCTCTTCTACCCCTATTTAGGTTACCTGTGGTCTACTACAAATGTGTATTATCTAATCTCCACCAGGACCTTACTGCAGCAAGGCAATCCTAATTAGTTTCCTCTCCCATTCATCACAATGACTATTCTAAAACCTTTTTATCTCTCCTCAGACTTCTCACTGCATTCCATCCCCTGACTTTTTCAGAAGAGTATCTCAATTCATTCTTCCCTGGGAAAATTGAAGCCATTCACTGCAGGTTCCTTCTTCTTCTTCTTCCCTCATCTTTTTTTTTTTTTCCTTCTTTCCACCTTTCCTCCTTTCATGTTGTGATGACCCTTCTGCCAAGGCAAAACCCTCTCTGTCAGGAATCTCTCTCTCTCTCTCTCCTTCCCTTCCTTCCTCCCTCTCTCCCTCTCTCTCTCTCTCTGTTTCTGTCTCTATGTCTTTCTGTCTCTCTCCCTCTGTGTGTGTGTGTGTGTGTGGCTTCTAGCCTCATCATTTCACAGAAGCTACTCTCTCCAATGATCTCTTTTTGTTGTTGTTGTTGTTGTTGTTGTTTTAGTGAGGCAATTGGGGTTAAGTGACTTGCCCAGGGTCACACAGCTAGTAAGTGTTAAGTGTCTGAGGCCAGATTTGAACTCAGGTACTCCTGACTCCAGGGCTGGTGCTCTATCCACTGCGTCATCTAGCTGCCCCTCTCCAATGATCTCTTAATTGCCAGTTCTTTTTTTTTTTTTACATCTTTTTTATTTTTGTTTTTGTTTTTGTTTTTTTGCAGGGCAGTGAGGGTTAAGTGACTTGCCCAGGGTCACACAGCTAGGGTCAAGTGTCTGAGGCTGGATTTGAACTCAGGTTCTCCTGAATCCAGGAATCCAGGGCCAGTGCTTTATCCACTGCACCACCTAGCTGCCCCCTAATTGCCAGTTCTAATGGCTTGCCACAACCCTCTTGCTTCTTAACCTTTACACAGCTTCTGACACCGTGGATCTCCTCTTGAACACTCTCTCCTCTCTAGGTTCTTCCAATGTTGCTCTTTCCTTGTTCTCCTCCTGCCTATCTGACCACTCTATTTTAGTCCCCTTTGCTGGATTCTTCTTCCAGATCATGCCCACTAACCATAGATGCCCTTTAAGGCTCTGCCCTGAGCCTTCTTCTGTTCTCTCTCAACACAATCTTCTTTGGTGATGTTATTGGCTTTTGTGGGTTCAGTTATCATCACTATGCAGATAATTCCCAGTTATGTGTATCTAGCATTACCCTCCCTTCTAATCTCTAGTCCTGAATCAGCAACTGCCTTTTGGACATCTTGAAATGCACACACATAAACATAATATTAATATGTGTGTATACATACATATGTGTACAGTATGTATAATTCATACAATAAGTATTTTTATCTACTTTTTTTCTTCCAGTGTAAATGGCTGTGCTCATCTCATTTGAATGAATATAAATTTCATACAGGAGACCCCACAGGGTTCTAAAGTTTGTTACACTCAGTACAACATCATCTATAAAAAGAAGCACCTGAAGATTCACACTACAGGTAGAGGATATTTTTCAAAACCAGACTCAGACACTTGACACTCACTAGCTGTGTGACCTCAGGCAATGAGGGTTAAGTGACTTGCCCAAGGTCACACAGCTAGTAAGTGTCAAGTGTCTGAGGCTGGATTTGAACTTAGGTACTGTGCAAAATATATCTTCCATGCTTCAGTAGAAAAAACTAGATTTGGAGTCAGATGACGTGGCTTTGAATTTTGGTTCTGTTATTTATTTGTTTGTTTGGGGTTTTGGGGGTTTTTTGGTTGGGCAATGAGGGTTAAGTGACTTGCCCGAGGTCACACAGCTAGTAAGTGTCAAGTGTCTGAGGCCGGATCCAAACTCAGGTCCTCCTGACTCCAGGGCTGGTGCTCTATCCACTGCATCACTTAGCTGCCCCTGGTTCTGCTATTTATTACTGTGTAACCTTGGAAAGTCCTTTCTCCCCCGTTTTCTCATTTAGAAAATGGGGGGGGGGGAGGTTAGCCTAAATGATACCTAAAGTCCATTTTAGCTCTAAATCCCCTTCACTAAAATTCTTCAAGTGAAGGCTGGATGACTTGTTGAGATGACTCATGGTTAGATCTCTCATCTCATTTATGACCCTAGTAATCACATTAGGTATGCATGTATGTACTTGCTTTACATCTCATTGAATGTTGAGGTGCTAGGGAGACAAAGGCAAAAAACTATTCCTTGCCCTCACCTCAAGGAGCTTGCAAAGCAACACAGCACAGTTCTGAGCAGGCAGTAGGATGCAGGCACAGAGGTCAGCCATGGAGAAGCTGTAGAATTTCAGCTGGAAGGTGTTTAGCACTTGAACAATATTTGTCTATTCGATCAAGATAAAAGGGTGGATCAGAGAAATATGAATAGTGTATCATGAATACTTGGTAACTAATTGATTGTGAGAGTTTAAAACAAAGATCTAGGATTCAAAAATTACTCCAGTGCTATGGGTCTAGGTAAGTTCACAAAACCCACAATTTGGCAAGATTCCCATCATTCTCAGCAACCTCTTAGTTCATATTTTCCCAATTTTTAGAAAATGTTAGGGAAATAGGGGCAGCTGGGTGGCGCAGTGGATAGAGCACCAAACCTGGATTCAGGAGGACCTGAGTTCAAATCTGGCCTCAGACACTTGACACTAGCTGCGTGACCCTGGGCAAGTCACTTAACCCCAACTGCCTCACCAAAAAACCAAAACAAAACAAGACAAAAAAATGTTAGGGAAATAAAGCATTCATATTCATGTTAATTCTCTGCCATGGATGAAATATTACTATGCTACGAGAAACAGTGAATACATAGAATTCAGAAAAGCATGGAAAGATTTATATGAATTAATGCAGAGGAAAGTAATCAGAACCAGGAAAACACTATACACAAGGATTAGAATGATATAAATAGAATAAAAAAACTGAAACTAAATGCTACATAATTATCATGATCAAGCTTGACCACAGAGAAATAAGAAAGAGATAAGAAAATACCACCTTCCCTTTGCAGAGGTGGGGAGCAATGAATGGGTGTAAACCATTTAATATACTGCCAGATTCAGTTCATAAGCTAGTTTTGTTGAACTGCCCCCCCACACCCTTTGTCTTTTATTCTTTTTTATGAGGGATGGTCCTATGAATAGAAGAGGAGAGAGGGATATATAAGGTAATATAAAAACAAAAATCTCACTTTCAAATTCACTAAGGCTTAAAGTACTATAAAAATGTGAGTTATTATCTGGAATTTTCTCTTAGCGTTTTCAAAATTAATGAAAGTTTCAGGGAGTCAAAATTCATAAAGTTCTCACAGTTTTACCCTAGATGGGAATAGGATAACCAGTACTTTATAAAGTGATTAGGAATACATTAGGTGTGGAGAAAAGATCTGTTTCATTTTTTTTTCTTTTTTTCTTTCTTTTTATTTTTTTGCAGGGCAATGGGGGTTAAGTGACTTGCCTGAGGTCACACAGCTAGTGAGTGTCAAGTGTCTGAGTCTGGTTTTGAACTCAGGTCCTCCTGAATCTAGGGCCGGTGCTTTAGAAAAGATCTGTTTCATAATGAAAACCAAAATTTTTTAGTATTGTTAAAATACTGACATGGTGGATAAGAGTATCAGGCCTGGAATCAGGAAGACCTGAGTTCAAATCTAGCCTTAGACACTTACTAGCTGTGTGACCCTGGGCAAGTCACTCAACCCTACTTGCCTCAGTTTTATCAGATGTAAAATGAGATGGAGAAGGAAATGGCAAACCACTCTAGTATCTCTGCTGCAACTGGAGTTATGAAGAATTGGATGTGACTGAACAACAATAAACAGCAGACTGAATATTACAAAGTCTTGGTGATATTCCAACTAGATCTACAAGGGTATTCCATTTTGGTTTTAGAGAAGTTTTATCAGCAGTTGCTGGAAACCCTCCTGAACATGGAGACATCAGCCAGTTGCACCAATGATGAAGTCATAGAATATATAGCTATTCTTCCAGTACTGAAGCAATGCTCATTACCAAACAACTTGGCTGGCCTAATTTTGTGAAGAAAATGGCCAGAAGCAGGATGTTCAGGCAGCTGTTGTACAATGAAGCGAGGCGCTCATGAACAGAGACAATTAAAGAAAACAGTGGTACTAAACCACAATGTTGAATTGGAAAGTGATCACAGAAAGCAAGTCAGTCTCATGTGTCCCCATCAGAAATGAGGGTGGCTCTTTTTCTTTTTCTTTTTTTTTTGGTTTTGCGGGACAATGGGGGTTAAGTGACTTGCCCAGGGTCACACAGCTAGTAAATGTCAAGTGTCTGAGGCCAGATTTGAACTCAGGTACTCCTGAATCCAGGGCCGGTGCGCTATCCACCGCGCCACCTAGCTGCCCCCTTAAAAGTCAGTTTTTTGGGGTTTTTTTAGTGGGACAATTGGGGTTAAGTGACTTGCCCAGGGCCACACAGCTAGTAAGTGTTAAGTGTCTGAGGCCGGATTTGAACTCAGGTACTCCTGACTCCAGGGCCAATGCTTTATCCACTAAATCACCTAGCTACCCAGGGTGGCTCTTTTTCATCAAATCTAAGAGGTAGAGTTGCCATTACTGAGAGTTTGTAAAGAGTGACTACAGCCACAAGTGGAAGAGTAGTCTTTATGTTTGCATAGTTTGGAAAGGCTGTTTGACCTGGATTGGTCTTTTCAACTATAGCCATCCATAAACAGAGATCACAATCAACATTTTTAAAAGCAAAGGGCAATGATATAGTATCAATCATAGCAGGTTGCAACTGGAAAGGACCTTAGAGGTCATCTAGTCCATCTAGTTTACTCATTTGATAAAGATAAAGAAACTAAAGGCCAACCAGTTAAGTTCTGCTACTTGCCTCAAGTCACAGAGGTAAAGTTAAAGGTATCTTCTCATACCATTTTTTTATTGCTTTATTCATATTTTTTTTGTTTTAATGCACTGTCATTTCTGTATATAGTCCACCTTCTGCTCTAGGGATGAATCTTCACAGGTAACAAAGAAAAACAGTTAAGCAAACAGAACCAATAGATGATTGTTTGACAATGTATAAGCCATTCTGCACCAGTAGTACCTTGCCTGTTTGTGTTTGATTGAGTTGTATATTATCATCTGTCCTATAGAACTGAAACCTTTTGGAATTCTTTTTCATTATAGACTTTATAATTTTGTTCTACTAGTTATGCTTATTTTATTCTGCATCAGTTCATATAAATCTTCTGATGTGCTTCTGAATTCATCATATTCACTTTATCTTACTTTATAATGATATTCATATCTCAGAATTTCTTCAGTCATAATTAATACCCAATTTACTTCCAGTTCTCTGGTACTACAAAAAAAATGCTGCTATGAGTATTTTAGTACATTTTGTACCTTTCTGGTTTTTACTTCCTTAGGTTTATGACCAGAGGGGAGAAATCACTGAATCAAATAGTACGAATTGTCCTAAGCATTCTCAAATCAAATTATTGGTAGGAACTAGAAGAGAACCTTAGGAACAGTCATGAAACTTGGCCAAGTGACAAGGAAGCAGTTTGTTTTTTATGAATTCTAGGCTGTATGGATGAGAATTGTGCAAAGACCTACACAAAATAAAACCAAATTGGAACTAAGAATGTATTTCGTATTTCAGCCTAGAGTACTGATATTGTAAGTCTATATTAAAAGAAGGTCTCATTGAAGAGTCAGCATTGGAAAAGATTAGATTTCTTTTTGTTTTAGGAAAATCAAATTTGGTCAGACAACATTTATTATCTGCTGGTCCTTACAAGGATTTTTTAATCCTTGAAGGGTCAATTCCCTGATTTAAATGACAGTTCTCTAGGACCCAGACAATTGGCTCCTTTGCTTGATGCTATCCCCACCACAAAAAGAACAGAATGTTTTAGGAAGGCAAGGATTGCTATTCACTAACCAGAGTATTCTATGCTTCTGTATTTCAAGTACATTAAATATATTAAGGAGATTTTTTTTGTAGCAACATCACTTCAATATTTCTATTGCTTACTTTATGCAAATGTTCAAAAGTATTATAATGATACTTCATGCATCTGGTATGATAAGGAAAATGAAGGGTATCATTCTAGTGGATTTTCCAGATAAATGAAACTCAACTCTTTAGGAAGCAAAACCTTTTTTAAAAAAACATTTTAGATGAAAAGCTTTTAAAAATAGTTACACACTAATCTGACTTCTAAACAGAGTATATCTGATATGATTTAAAACCTTTCCTTATTGACTCTGGGTCATAGTTGTGAACATTAATTATTGTTTGGTGCTGTAATCAATCGACAGAAAACTCAGGTTCTATTGAAGTATATCGTACTGTTATCTCCTACGCTAAACATACTGCTAGTCATTTTCAGTTCTCACATACATTTTTTCATAGGCTTTCTCTTTTCACCCTCTCTCAGTCTCAGGCTTCCGTCACTTCTTGTTGCTGTTAATGTGTCTTGCAATGTCGCAATGTTCCTCCCCTTCAATGTATGAATCCTTTCAAATTTGTTCCTCCAATCTCCTATAAGTTGTGAAATCAGACCATCAAACTTGTTAAAATTGTGTTAAAATAAGAGTAAATAGACTTGAGTGAGGAACTCTGGTGAGAGTGGGAGTCTTAAAGAAATAAAGTGAATGAATTTTAGTGCATGATTTTTATATCTGCTATTGAGACTATTCTTCCTTTCTGTTTCTCATTGTCTTCTAAATATTAGAATTGTCAGATAAAGACTGGACAAGCAATTATTAATGAGCAATAATAATAACAATAGTAATAATAGCACAAATTGTGAGCAATATAGGGGAAAGAGACAAAGAAAGGAAAATATGTGTAGAAGAAAAAAATACAGTATAGGAAAGAGAAAAACATTGTACAGGAAGTGAGTTATGTAATAATTCATCAGTAAAACAAGCTGTCATGTCATAAGCACCCTCTCACATTATAACCACAGAAGACATTTCTATTTCCATCATTGCAGGATCTGTCAGGAAGTCATAGAAGGTTTGTTAGATCCTGACAGATGATCTTTGAGATTTGCTGGGACTGAAAAATTTATTGCTTTGAGGCCAACCTGTTTTGCTGAGTCTTTCTGAATTCATTTATCCTAGTTCTTAGATAAGAGATAGCTAACCTAGTAGAACCTGTCAGAGCTTGAGTTTTGTGGGCATACCCTTTGAGAATTCAGGTTCACCTTGACCCCATGATGAAGCATCACAGTAGGACTTTTAATGGTAGAAAGGGGGAAGAGATTTTTATGAGTTAAAAAAAGGTACTTAAAGATAACCTAAGAAAGTCATAGGTTTCAAAATGTGCAACACTTTTTAAGTAGTTTTGAATTATCCTAATTGTTCTTAGCAGACACAGAATGGACAACACCACTGAAATAATGAGTACCACAAAACTCCCCAGACTATTGAGAGTTAAAAAAATTTTTTAAATAAATTTGAAATCCATTGTAGGTCTGAATAAGGAAATTTAGTGGCATAATATTCATAGTTGATAAGAAAGACAATACTTACATTAGAAAAAGACATGGTAAACTGACGGCCCAAAAGGTCCAATGATATTTTTTTTTTTGGTAGGGCAATGAGGGTTAAGTGACTTGCCCAAGGTCACACAGCTGGTAAGTGTCAAGTGTCTGAGGCTGGATTTGAACTCAGGTCCTCCTGAATCCAAGGCCAGTGCTTTATCCACTGCGCCACCTAGCCGCCCCAATGATATGTTTTAAATGGCATGGTCACTGTGGCAAAGACCACATGTGGAACTGACATGAGTACTGAGTTACCAAGTACTCCCAAATAAATGTTTATAATACAATGCCTAGCACATAGTAGGTGCTTAACAAATGCTATTTGACCGACCGTTATGTTGTAGGAAATAACCAGCCAGTTTGTTTAGATCTCATTTGCCAGGGACTCTCCTTTTGAGGCTAATGAGAGGAAAATCAGGTCTGTCAAGTTATTTGGAAACATAAAGCTGTGATTACATTAGGAAATTAGTTTTGATATTTTTTTTAAAGATTAAGCTGGCACCAGTTTTGAGATACAAGCAAGATAGGGTCTGAGGTGATTTGATAAAATTCTTATATATCAGGAACATGTAAATGCACTGTGTACACATACCATCACTAGTCCTTGGCACTGAATCGAAACTACCTCAAATAATGTCCTCATCTCACTGGAGTTTAACCTTGCCTGAAGAACTCAATTATTTCATAAACATCCTTTTTTTAAAAATCATGAGATAGTCATATATAATTACTTTTATATTACTAAGAAACTGAATCCCCTAAATAAATAAATAATATGACTTATTTAAAGGCAACCAATGAGACTGAGAGAGCTGGGAATGGAATTCAACACTATTGACTTCAGTGTTTTAACCACTTCACCTCACTACACTTATCCCCATATTTGAAATAAAACCGAAATTTGAACATGGAGAATTGTTTGCTAAAAAAGCATCAATGTAATCCTGAAAGGTAAAGGCAGGTAGCACTGGCTCCTGAGAGCCAATTTACTATATTTTCAGTGTAAGTATTTTTACCTTGAAAATTGGCAAATGCTATAAATCAAGGTTTGATTTACTGTTTTATTGACTGTTTAGATTTAAGAAAGTGATGGAGGAAAAAAATGTTAATGGTGCAGATTAAATTTTAAAGTGTGTTGTGTATACATTGTTTGTTTTTTTCCAGAAAGCTGATTGTTAAACATTTACCAGAACACCCTTAGAGAGGTCACTACATAGACAGTTTTAGTCTTCTAGAATCCCAAGCATCCACTTAACAATTTTTAAAGACAATATGATTTGCACTGTATGTAAAATGTAAGCTGAATGTATGATCAAAAATTATATTTAAAATATACCATTAGCAGGGTTAAGAAAAAGAATGGCTGACATATTTTTTTTGCTATATTAGCACAAAGTTTGGGAGCAGCTAGGTAGTGCCATCAATAGGCCTGGACTCAGTAGGACCTGAGTTTAAATCTGGCCTCAGATACTTACTAGTTCTGTGACCTTTGGTAAGTCACTTAACCCAGTTTGCCTCAGTTTCCTTATCTGTGAAATGAGCTGAAAAAAAAAAAGTGTAAGGGGCAGCTAGGTGGTGCAGTTGATAGAGCAATGGTCCTGGATTCAAGAAGACCTGAGTTCAAATCGAGCCTCAGACACTTGACACTTACTAGCTGTGTGACCTTGGGCAAGTCACTTAACCCTCATTGCTCCGTGAAAGAAAGAAAGGAAGGAAAAAAGGAAGAAAGAAAGAAAGAAAAAAGGAAGGAAAGAAGGAAGGAAGGAAGAAAGAAAAGAGCTGAAGAAGGAAATATCAAACTACTCTAATATCTTTACCAAGAAAACCCCAAATGGGGTCAAGAAAAGACAGGCAAACAACAACAAACAACAAAGCATAAAGTGAAAAAGAATTTGGGGCCAGGGATTCAGTCACTCTGCCACCAATTTGTTGGATGACTTTTGGCCTCAAATTCCTTTGCTTGCTAATGTCTTTTCCAGAACTTTATGAGTTTAATTTTAGGGTCAGAGAATCATTGATTTAGAGCTGGAAGGGACTTCTGAGATCATTTGGCCAACCCCATCATTTTACAGATGAGGAAACTGAGGCCAGAACATAAAGTGACTCTCCTAAAGCCACAGAGAGAGTAATGAATTCAGCCTGATGTCTTAGCACCCAGAAATTTTCTTCTTACTACATTTTGTCTTACCTTAGAAGACTTCTTTTATTATTCCTTATAATTTTTCTATTTTATAGTAAGTGGTACTATCAGAAACATTCTTTTTGCATCCCACAAACCTAGGTTTGGAAAACAGTTATGAAATAGAATAACTGTGTTGATATGGGAAAATCATTTAGCTCTCTTAAGAGCCTTTCCATAAAAGAAAATATATGTTTAAAATTTGAAGTCCCACCCACAAACAAAAGTTTTGAAAAAAAAGAGAACTTCCTCCAGATTATCACCTCTCTCTAACCTGTCCTGTTTACTCCCACCAACTTTCCCTTTCCTAAATGCCTTCTCTTTGTCCCCTGGAGACCCAAACTTCTTTTGCGGGGAAACCCATTGACACTGAAGAGCCTTCCTATGTAGCAATTTGGTCTATAGAATCAAAGCAAGACTATGGTAGAATCAGAATTAGGCCTTGTCAGTTTCTTCTTCTTCCCAACCAAGGCATTCTATATATAAGTCTTATAAGTGGTGCCATCATCAAGGGAGGCAAACTTTACTATTCTGTCTTTACATATGCAGCATATCTGGGTTTGAGAAACAGTTATAGAATGGAATAGCTGTTGTGATGGAATACTAAGAAATGATGAAGAGGTTGATTTTTGGAAAAAAACACAGAAAGACTTCCATGAAATAATGAAGAGTGAAACAAGAAGAACCCAGAGAATATGGTAACAGCAATATTGTTTAAAGGATAATTGGGGGGCAGCTAGGTGGCACAGTGGATAAAGCACCGGTCCTGGATTCAGGAGGACCTGAGTTCAAATCCAGCCTCAATCACTTGACACTAGCTGTGTGACCCTGGGTGAGTCACTTAATCCTCATTGCCCCCCCCCCCAAAATGAAGGATAATTGGAATGATTAAGCTAGTCTGAGTATTTTAATATTCAAATAAACTACGAAGGACCTATGAAGGAAGATACTTTTCACCTCTAGAGAAAGAACTGATAAATAGAAGTATGCACAGTATGGTTTTATACATATCTATATCTATACCTACTTATCTACATATGTGCATATCCATATCTATCTATCTATTTATATCTGTCAAATGGTTGCCTTCTCTAGTGTGGGGTGAGGAGGAAGATGAGAGGGAGACAGTTCTTAAGTTAAATGTAACAAAAAAAAATTTTAAGTTTTTTAAAAAGAAATTTAAGGGGCAGCTAGGTAGCGCAGTGGATAGAGCACCGGCCCTGGAGTCAGGAGTACCTGAGTTCAAATCCAGCCTCAGACACTTGACACTTACTAGCTGTGTGACCCTGGGCAAGTCACTTAACCCCAATTGCCTAAATTAAAAACAAGAAACAAAAAACAAATAAAAAGAAATTTAATAGGTGTGTGAATATGGGTAAATCAGATGATTTACCGCTCTCATTTTTCTCATCTAAAAATGGGGTTGCAAACCTTAAGATGCTATATCAAATTGAGCTATGATTTATCAGATTACTATGTGCCAGGCCCTGTGCTAAGTTCTGCAGATATGATGAAAGGCAAAAACACAGTTTTTGCTCTCAAGTTCACATTGTGGTAGGGGGAAAAAAAACACAACTATGTACATCTATGATACGTACAGCGTAAATGAAAGGTAATCTTAGACTGAGGGATGTCAGGGGACCAAGAAAGGCCTCCTGTAGAAGGTGAGGTTTGAGTTGAGTCTTGAAGAAAGCCAGGGAAGACCGGAAAGCAGAGCTGAGGAGGGACAGCCAGGGAAAATGGTAAAGAGCTAGAAAATGGAGTGTCACTTTAAGGAACAAGTAGGCTGGGACAACTTGATTGTAAGGTGTGTGTTGGGAAATAAAGTATAAGAAAACTGGAAAGGTAGGAAGGGGTTTGGTTGTGAAGGACTTGAGTTGATAATCAAAGGATTTTATATTTGATCCTAGAGGTAACTGGGAGCCACTGGAGTTTATTGATTGGCAATAGGGAGCAATTTGTTGTTTTTGTTGAGTCATTTCAGTCACATTCCACTCTTTGTGACCCCATTTGGGGTTTTCTTGGCAAAGAGACTGGAGCAGTTTGCCATTTCTTTCTCCAGTTTGGGGTCATGAAGAGTTAATGACTGAACAATAACAAGAAGCAATTGTTGATGCAGGACTGGAGATCAGGAGAGAGCTTAAGGCTGGATATGCAGATCTGGTGGTCATAGGATCGTTGAATTCCTGGGATCATTAAGATTACAGTACTGAGAGAAAAGAAAACAGAAGCTAAGACAGAGCCTTGAGGGACATCCATGATTAGTGCATGTAACCTGTGTGAAGATCTAACAAAGGAGACTGTGAGAAAATGGTCAGATAGAAGAACAAGGAGAGAGAGAACCGTATCAGAAGCATCTATCCAGTAGAGAGTATTCAAGAAGAGCAGGTGATCAACAGTGTCAAAGACCAACAGACAAGAGGTCAAGAAGGATATGGGACTATGAAAAGGTCATTAGATTTGGCATTTAAAAGATCATTGGTAAGTATGGTGAGAGCAGTTTCTGTGGAATGATGAGATTGGAAGCCAAACTGAAGATAATGAGTTAGAGAAGAGTGTAGTGTAGACAACTGTCTCAACGAGTCCGGTGGAGAATGGGAGGTGAGATATAGTATTATAGCTAGCAGGGGCAACTGGATCAAGTGAGGGTTTTTCAAGGATGAGAGAGACATGGGCATGTTTATAGGCAGCAGGGGGAAAGTCAGTAGTTAAGGAAAGATTGCGAAAGAGACAGAGAGACAGAGAGAGAGAGAGAGAGAGAGAGAGAGAGAGGAGAGAGAGGATCACTGATGGACCAATCTGCTGGAGAAGATGGGATAGAATGAGATCACTTGTGCATGTTGAAAGGCAGGGATGAAAGAGGAGGTGAAGTATTGAAAATCATCTAAGTGATGTAAGCTGTACAGGAGGGAAAAAGAGGGAGCTCTGAGCTAATGCCCTCCATTTTTTTCAGTGAAATATGAAGCAAGGTTCTCTCTCAGCTCAGTACAGGTAGGGTGAGGCAGTGCCATAGGAGACCTGAGGAAGGTTAAAAAGTTTTGGAATAAACATTGCAATCAGTGGAATGGTGAATCCAATGGGGAGGTGTAAAAGGATTGTCTTTCTACATCGAGGACCCAGTTGAGATTATGTAATATAAATATGTAGTGGACCTGTCAGTATGTGACTTTCTCCCTTTCCATTTAGTATCACTGTGGGAGTATTCTCAGGCTGTGGTTTGGCAAGGCAAGATCAGCAATAGGACCAGGGGATAAGGAATTTGAATTCAACTGATTTTATCAAGGGCCTGAGATAGGAAAGGAAGAAGACTACAGGCAGAGCAGGGAGGAGAGTGGAGCTAGGGCAAGGGTGATGATCTGGGAAAGAACCAAGGGTGGACAGATAGGTCATTATGGCAAGAAAGAATAGAGTTAGCAGTTAAAAGGCACAAGGAGGGGCAGCTAGGTGGTGCAGTGGATAAAGCACCAACCCTGGCTTCAGGAGGATCTCAGTTCAAATCCAGCCTCAGACACTTGACACCTACTAGCTGTGTGACCCTGGGCAAGTCATTTAACCCTTATTGCCCCACCAGAAAAAAAAAATAAAAGGCACAAGGAAAATGGAATGACAAATGACTGTGAACAGATAAAGGAATTTCAGAGTTCATGAACATAGAATATGTAATATCAATTAATATTCTCCCCTGCCCCCACCTTCAGAACTACTGACAAAAAATGCATGGAAAAAAACACTGATGCACATGAATAGTCAACTGGTCATTCTTGAAAAACCTTTATAGTTGAAAATTCTGGACAGGCCAGTTTACTTAACAACTCGTGCATCTGGTAATGCTTGGCTTCCTTAGAATCAAGGTTCAACATAACTTCAAAGCCTCAAGAATAGCTAGTGCTCATGGCTTTAAAATTCTGTTGACTGGGGCAGCTAGGTGGTGCAGTGGATAGAGCACTGGCCCTGGAGTCAGGAGTACCTGAGTTCAAATCTGACCTCAGACACATAACACTTATTAGCTGTGTGACCCTGGGCAAGTCACTTAACCCCAATTGCCTCACTAAAAAAAAAATTTAATTCTGTTGAGTGAGTTAATGGAAATCCAATAGAAAACTTGATGCATTGTCCATTCTGTATGTCAAATCCTCTTTCCTACCTTCATAAGATCTCTCACACATGCCCCCTTTTCTCCTCTGACACTGCCACCCACCTGCTACAGCCCCTTCTCACCTCACACCTGCACTACTTCAACATCTTGCTGGTTGGTTTCCTAGCAGGCTTGACCCTGTCACACACTACCAGCTACCCCACCCCCATCCCATTCAATAAATTCTTGTGGTTTCCTATTACCTCTAGGATCAAATGCAAAATCCTCTATTTGGCTTTTAAAGCCCTTCATAACCTGGTTCTTTTTACCTTTCGAATATTCTTCTGCCCTTTCCTGATCCACATACTTTGCCATCCCTATTCCTGCTCTGGTGTTCTAGCAACAACGGCCTCCTCACTGTTGCTTAGACAGGACATCCTATCTCCTGACTGAATTTTCATTGTCTGTCCCCTATGTCTGGAATACTCTTCCCTCCTTATCTCCAATTTCTGGTTTCCTTCAAGTTTCAGTTAAAGACTCCCCTTCAAGAAGCCTTTTCTAATCCTCCTTAATCTTAGTACCTTCCCTCTGAGATCAACTCCAATCTGTCCTGTATATATCTAGTTATCTCCATTAGATTGGGAGCTCCCTGAGAGCACAGAATGTTTTTTGCCTTTCTTTGTATTACAGGGACTTAACTCTGTGCCTGGAACATAGTAGGGGCCACATTCTGTTTAACATTTCAGGAACCTTAAGAATTCAACTTACCTCTTTTTTTTCAGAGTCTTATCACCGCACTATATCTTGTTATTTCTAAGCTAAATTCCTTGAAGCTGCATATATTTTGCAGCTTCCACTTTCCAGTCTCCTGGCCAGCCCAGTTACTGTTTTGAATTCTTTCCCTCACAGCTCCTTGTGTGTACCCACTGCCATGAGAATCCATCAGGGTGTTGTGTTCTCCATGTGGAAACGTCCTTCATTGTTGCAACCGAGTTTTAGAAAGTAGCCTAAAAGGCTAAGTAACTGGACGGTGGTCACAGTCAGTGTCTATCAGCAGAATTTGAATCGAGGTCTTTCTCTATCCATGCAACATTGCTTCTCCAAAGCTACCTTTATTTTTAAAGCTCTTAAAATCTTCCGAAAAGACTACAGAAAAAGGTTTTCAATATCGCATTTAAGTAACTTAAGTTAATAAATTAAGTATGACTGCCAATCTAAGCATCCAGCCATGAGGTGTTTTCACTTAAACTTTGGAAAACTACAGGTTGTTGGGGTCCCCCCCGACCATGGAAAGCCATTGTTCGGGAGTTGAAGTGTACAATTTAGTGACATGTAAGTCGACCCAGGTACTGCAAGCCCACAATGGTGGATGAATTCCCAGAACTCTTGGGCATCATTAGTCACGTAGGTAGGTGGGTGGGGGTGAAATAGAGAGAGCCATTATTTCGGACAGGAGGACAACAACAGACTAAAGAGACGACAGTAAATAACAATAAAACAACTTTCAGGGTTTTTCGAGGACTAGGTGCTGCCCTAGGCACAAAGTAATGTATTTTGGCTCTCCCTTAGCAGTTAAACCTTTAAAAAAAAACCCCAAAACACCCAGGGATAGTTTGACAGAAACCGTGCAAAAAGTGCTTGGAGAGGCTGGGGGTGGGGGCCTAACAAGTGTGATGAGGGGCAGGGAAGAAGCAGAGCCTTGAAAAGAGAGAAAGAAAGGGAAGGCGGGGGAAATCTCTCCCAGGGTTTCAGAGATTTGCTGGGAGGGAGGTGAGTGAGAACTGCCCGAGCCAGAGGAACACAGGGAGTTGTTTGTGTGAGGGAGGAGAGCGGGGGGAGGGAAGGGTGTAGGAGAGAAAGGAGAGCGCGGGAGGAGGGTAAATGAGAAAGAGCGAGGGAGGGAGAGAGCTGGCGCAGAGTCAGCAGCCATATTGCGCGCACATGAACGCGCGCACACATCAGGGGAGAGGGGCGGGGCGGGGCGCGGTTCTCACACCCACCAGCCCTCCCTCTAGCCTGACTGCCCGCCCGGGGCCCCAGGGAGCGGAGTAGCTAGAGCAGCCGGGGTGAGAGGCACACTAGCCCACTAACTGCCGGCGGGACGGAGAAGCCGAGGGCTGTGCTTGCGCTACTCGGGTAGGACTGCTGCTCCGCTCCTCTCTACTCCCGGGAGGCGGTGGGGTGGGGGCATGGGATGGAACTGGCGAGGCCGAGAGTCTGGGGAGGGAGAGCAGACCCTGCCCGTTGCTTGGGCTTCTCTTCCCTTTCTCACTCTTTGGGTGAGGGCACTGACGACAGGTGTTGCTGGGGATTGGGAGCTATCCTCCGGGAGTGGAATGGATGACTGGGGTGGGTAGGAGGAGGCAACTTCTGCAAAAGTACCCCCACGCCCACCTTGGTGGGGAGGACCCGCAGGAGAACACTGCCTTTCTCGCTGCGCTGGGGCCGCCGCCAGGTCCTCCCGAACCCCCACCTCCAGGACGGAGCCCGGCTTCCTCGGGGTGATCAAGGAAACCTAACTTGGATTTATCTTTTTCTTTTCTTTCTTTCCTTTCACCTCTCCAATCCGCTTACCCCCAACCCCGGAGTGGGGACACAGGGGGTCTTCTAAGTACGTACCGCGCTGGGCTTCAGGACAAAGTCCAGCCGCGTGCCTTTGGCACAGAAAGTTCTTACATATAGACGCCACCTTCTGTTTGACCTAAATAAATTACAGGTTATATCGGATTTTTTTTTCTGTATTGTTGCCGCCTTCTCTTAGTGCCCACTTTAATTTTACCATTACCCCCTCCTTTTTTTAAGTGAACCCTAAAAAAATGTTAACATTTTCTTATGTTAGTGTTATACATGTTATTTTTTTAAAAATATTCATTTATGTTCCCTCTACTCTTTCTCCTCCCAGCTGCCTGGCTTGACTGCCTTTGGCCTTCCTTGACCAGGACGTCTGTCTGCCCGCCCCCGTCTTCTCCTCCCAGCCCCCCGTAGTTTACCCTTCCTAGGAGTCTTCTTTCCATTTAAAAAATATTGTTTCTTAAAGGATTTGTTGTGATTTCAGCCTGGGGGCCAACGGTTGTCGGTTGAAGTGAAACTAAGAAAGTGACTAAGCTTCCTTGAAAACGAAAGACATACTTCAAAAATCCCCCCCCTCGTCCTCCCCTCCTCTGGTCCTCCTCTGTCCCTCTCCCCTCCTTCCTGCCTTTCCCCTTCTCTGAACTACGCGGGGCTCGGTGTTTTGGCCCTCAGACGCGGGTCCACGCTCCTCGGGAGCCTTGACAAAGAAGCGAGCCTACACCTGTCCTCGCCTTTATCCAGGGTCCCGAAAGAAAGCCCGCTTTGGCAGAGTTGCCCTAGAGCCAGCCAGACAAAGAGCGGGCAACAGGTTGGCAAATCACCTGATTATTTTTTCTCTCTCCTCCCTCCCCCTTTTCCGTCTTTCCTTCCTCCCTCTCCCCTTCGATTCAATGATTCTTCCCCGGGCTCGGGAGGGATTGTCAGATAGTACATTTGGTTTTATGGGTGTGGTTGAGTAAGTGACCTTCCCTGCTGAAGGCTGGGCTTTTCCTCTCCTCCTGGGTGAGGCATTAAAAAAAAAAAAACTACCCAAAACGGTGGAGTTCCTCCATAATTACTGGCCCGGTGACTCATCCCAGTTCCTCTGTTTTTTTAAAAACCCCAGCAGTCTTGGGGCAGACTTCAGTTCCCTGTGGTGTGCCCGTGGGAGGCAGAAGGCCTTCTTTGCTTGGTAAAGGGCGCTTTCTTTTACTTTAGGGAAAGAAGAGAGCTCTTTGCATGAAAGCTTTGTTTGGAGGGATTTTAAGGAACACAACAGGAACCGAAAATGCCGAAACCAGTGAGTAACAAACTTTTATCATTTCAGTCTATTTGCTTTGGGTGCCCAACAGGTACCATGCTGGAAACGCTATGGTTATGTCTATCTGTCTGTCTGTCTGTGTGTTTGTATTTTAAATGAAAGTGACCTTGAACAAAGGGCTTGGACAATGGTGTTTGTAAGATGGGATTTTTTTTTAAAGGGGGAAAGTAAAAAGACAGAGAACCTCCCTCCCTCCCTCCTCCTCTTGTACCTTTATGTGTCAATTCTGAGAAATATCAAGGAACCACCAGGATTATGGTGTTTCAACAGTTTAGCTGTCCACAGTGTTGCAGTGCTCTGTGAAACTTCTCATTTTGAACACAGTAGTTTAGGACCGCTTTATGAGTCAGAAATCTCTTTTGGACGGTTCTTCTGGCTTCTGCATTTAAAAACTTACATGCCTGGGCTCAAAAGCACTACATCTAGGTGCCCCCCTCCCCCCCTTTTTTAAATGGTGAATTGAATCCATGAACTGCTTGGGGTGGGGGGGGGAAGGGAGTCAAAGTCACCAAAATAGAAGACCACCTGAGATCTTTAAAGGGTCTGAAATTAAATTTAGCTTCTATTTTCCTCTTTGTAATTTAAAAAGGCACTTCAAAGACAAGACTTTCTCTTACAGGTCGCTGTATAATTCCAGCCCCTTTCACATGACCCCTGTCAAATGATTAGTAAGGAAACCAGCAAAACTTCGAGGTGGCATAGTGGATAGAGTGCTGGACCTGGAGTCAGGAAGACTCATCTTCCTGAGTTAAAAGCCAGCCTCAAACCCTTACAAGCTGTGTGACCTTGGGCAAGTCAGTTTGCCTCAGTTTCCTCATCTGTAAAATGAGCTGGAGAAGGAAAATGGCAAACCACTCCGGTATCTTTGCCAAGAAAACTCTGTATGGGGTCATGAAGAGTCAGACATGACTGAAATGACAACAAAAGCAGAATTCTCATCTTTATGGGAATTTAGTAATGCACTTGAATTGCAGATGCAAGCAGTGCCCCAGTGTGGAAATACTCCTCAAGGTTCTGGTGTGTAGAGTGGGATGTGTTTGAGCTGTCAAGAAGTACTTTTTGCTGCACAGTGATTACATTGACCCCAGACATGTTGAGATCTTGATTGTTTCCTTTGTCTGAGAGGTCAGGCTTGTCTTGGTTTTCCTGCATAGTGTTGGAATGGTTCAGATTTGTCTGTGTCTGACACGTTGCTTCTTAGCAAGGCTTACATGCTTTATTGTGCTTTGCCACAAGGGGGTGGCTTAATCAGTAATCTGAAGTATACTAGAAAAAGAGAGACCAGATCATGATTTTCTCCCAAAGAGCAGCGTTTTCTTAAAAAATGGATAAATTAGCTCATTTTTGAAGCACAATGGAGAAAATATGCCTTGGCTTTTGAAAGTGACAAATGAGATGCATGGGTTTTTAAGCTTTAGTTTTGAAAACCTGTTTTTTTCTTTTTTTTTGGTGGGGCTATGAGGGTTAAGTGACTTGCCCAGGGTCACACAGCTGTCAAGTGTCTGAGGGCAGACTTGAACTCAGGTACTCCTGAATCCAAGGCCAGTGCTTTATCCACTGCGCCACCTAGCTGCCCCTTCCCCCCCCCCCCCCCCCCTTTTTTAAAGTTAGAGTTGCCTTCAGCACTGTAATTTTATTCTGTTACAGGTTTCTCTGGAAAGTCTAACATTAATTCATCCAACAGTTTTCAGTTCATAGGAGCATAGGTTTCAAGCTGGACAGGACCTTCCAACTCATACTGGGGTAGCAAGCACATTGGATAACACACTGGGCCTAGAGTCATAAAGACCTGAGTTCAAATATGGCCTTAGATACTTAGCAGTGTGATCCTGGGCAAGTCCCTTAACCTTTGCTTGCCTCAGTTTCCTTAACTGTAAGATGAGGATACTTATAGCAACCTACTTTGCAGGGTTGTTGTGGGGACCAAATGAGAAGACATTTGTTTAAAAACAATTTAACACAATGCCTGGCACATAGTAGGTACTATGTAAATGCTTATACCCTTCTCTTTCCCATTGTGTATGAAAAAAACAAGTGGTCCACTCTTTTTTTTTTTAAGTGAGGCAATTGGGGTTAAGTGACTTGCCCAGGGTCACACAACTGGTAAGTGTTAAGTGTCTGAGGTCGGATTTGAACCCAGGTACTCCTGACTCCAGGGCCGGTGCTCTATCCACTGCGCCACCTAGCTGCCCTGGTCCACTCTTCTTGTCTTTCATTTCTGATAGCCTAACATCAGTCAGTCTGCTTACATTGCCCTGGAATAGTTATTTCTCCTATAACTTATTAACTGTCAGAAAGTTGACCCCTTTGATATAATTTCCTACTGAGAACACATCTGGGAAAACATTGTGCAAAGGGTAAGTCAGGAGAGATGATTACTTGTAAAATAAATTTTTTTTTTACTGTGATTCCATTGTGGGGAGGGGATCACCAAGAGAACAAGATGAGCAAGAGTGGACCCATTTGGAATGGGGCAGAAATTCTAGCAAGAACTCTGTTGTGGATATCAAGGATGGTGGAATTTTTCCAAACACTACTCATTTCCCCATTTTTTTCCATAGCAGAATCTACATTTTTTTTTTTTGGTGGCAGACATGGCTTCACTCCAGTTTCCTTTATGCATGGATTCTTCTTTTTCTTTTCTTTTTTGTTTTGCGGGGCAATGGGGGTTAAGTGACTTGCCCAGGGTCACACAGCTAGTAAGTGTTACGTGTCTGAGGCCACATTTGAACTCAGGTCCTCCTGAATTCAGGGCCGGTGCTTTATCCACTGCGCCATCTAGCTGCCCCTGTATGCATGGATTCTTAACCTTTTTTTAAGTCATGGATTTGGCCAGTCTGGGAAATGAAGCCTGTGGACTCCATCTCTGAATAATGTTGTTTGATGCATAAAATAAAATACACAGGATTACAAAGGAAACCAATTATGTTGAATTGCAATCACAATTACTAAATTATAGATAGTTGTAGATATCTCTTGGATTGAGGTTTTCCCCTATATAATCCATACTAGTAAGCAGGTAGTTCACACTCATTGATCAGAGTTGAACATTTTGCTGGTGGTGAGGGGGGGGTCTTTTGCATTTAGTCTCTGTTCTCCCTCACCTCTCATCATCCTCACCCTCTGTACCACCAGTGCCCACCCAAAAAACACACACATACTTAAACTTATCTTAGAACCTTGTCTTATAATAGAAAAACCCATGAAGGCCTCAGGTTAGGAGCTGTTACCTTAGAGATTGATTTGATGGGTCATAAATAGAGAACCAATTTTTTTTTCCTAAACAGACTCAGTAGTTCTGTCATTTTTTAAAAAATTTATTTATTTTTGGTGAGGCAATTGGGGTTAAATGACTTGCCCAGGGTCACAAAGCTAGTAAGTGTCAAGTGTCTGAGGCCAAATTTGAACTCAGGTCTTCCTGACTCCAAGGCCAGTGCTCTATCCACTGCTGCTACCTAGCTGCCCCTCTGTCATTTTTTTTTTTAAGAAATACTTTATTGATGCTTTAAAAAAATAGATTTTGTTTCCCAATGACTCCTCCCTACCTCCATAAAACTTTTCCTTATACCAATCAGTGGAAGCAAAATGTGCAAACATGTTAGCCATGTCTGACAATTTACTCCCCATTCCACACAGATAGCCTGTCAGAGACAGGCTATGTTAATTCTTGCACCCTAAGGACTAAAGAAGGTATCATTCTGTGGATTGTCCTGTCATAAGAGTAGATCATTTTTCTTCCTATACTCAGGTTAGTATTGCTGTACTCAGAAGACCAGCATCTCATCCCTTTATAGCTGTCCTTCTTAGATGTCTTTGGTCTGAAGATGATACAGACCACCTATTTTGCGCATGCATCTGTCCACATGCCATGATGGAGAAAAATTAGTCTTGGGTTTTTCCTTGGGTAAACAGGAATTGTTTGATGAAACTCAGTGTCTATTTGGAACTGCATTGCAGTACATAAAACACTCACAGTTTTGAGTAATTTTCATTTGAGCCATTTTCATAGGTAGCCTGGAAGATGCTTAGGGTCCCCTAATGGTTTGTGGATGATCTTGCTTTACCCAATGTACGGCCATAAATGCCTAATAAATGTTAAATTGGAAGTACGGTATCTTCCATCAGGTAGTCTTTATACAGGCTTTCAGCAAAAGGTCAACAATACCTCTCATTTCTATTTAAATTAGGATTCTTTTGCTAACTATGAATTTTTGTTTTGTTGTTTGCTTATGATATTGCTAGGATGGAGGATGGGGCAAAGACATTTTCACATAAGAATAGATACATTTGGCAGCTAGGTGGTGAAGTGGATAAATCACTAGCTCTGGATTCAGAAGGACCTGAGTTCAAATATGGCCTCAGATACTTGACACTTACTAGCTGTAACCCTCATTGCCCTGAAAAAAAAAAAGTGTAAAAAGGAATAGATACATTTGAATGATTTAGATTTGAACGGGCAACCTCTGACCGTTCCCTTTCAGCTTAACAACCAAAGTCTTTTAAATTGTTAGGCCTAAACCCGATCCATGTCACTTATTCATCATTTAAACAGTTGACTAATATACATTTTTGTTTCCTGACAACTCCCATCTCCTAAAACATTCAGACTCCCCCTTTAAAGACAATGGAAGTTAAACAACTAGGATTGGAAGGATCCTGATGACATCCCAGACAGGTATACATTATTTATGTTGAAATTAATATCTAGGAGCCACAGAAATAGCCAAAAGCATTGTCACGGAACAAATGGAACAGGTCAGGGGAGTGTGCTTTCATCACCCATCATAACTTTTCTGAGATCCAGTAATGTACTTTCAATACACAATCTGCCATTTGTTCCTCTGTCATCATGGGAACCCTCAAACTGCCTTATTTTTATAAACACAATTTCTTTGCTGCCTTCCAGGTTAGGCTGACCTATTTTCTTCCCTCCCTTTCTATTCGTGGGGGTCATATATTTGCAAGAACTTGTAGGGTACAAACAAAAACTATTGTAGCCAACCTCGGAAACTGTGTTGTGCAAGAACAGAAAAGGGCATTGTCTAACTGGCCTGAAGATTTAAGGGACTAAAGGGTTTTTATCTCTAAATAGTCCAGGTAAAAACTTAGAGTGAGTTATCTCCAAGAGGCATAAAGAGATATCTGCTTTGCTTTTCAGTTTTGAAGTGTTAGGCTTGCCTTTGAGATTTTCTATCTAACACCACTTTCTTTTTCTTTTAAGTAATTATAGAATTCACCAAATCATTGAATTTCAAAGCTAGAAGATTATCTAATCCAGCCATTTTTGCAAATGAGACCCAAGAGAGAAAAAAAAATGATTTATCCAAGGTCACATAGCAAGCTTTTGGCAGATCTGGACCTAAAATTTAAGTCTTTTGATTCCTTATCTCTTAACTTCTGGTTATTTTAATCAGGTTCAGTTACAAAGTCATTTGTTTGACATTAAAAGCTAAGCAATTTAGATTACTTTGTCTCCCCATTAAAGCCTAGATACTTCTAACAGCCTTTCCCCCCCATAAATGATAATATAAAGTGTGTGTGTGTGTGTGTGTGTGTGTGTGTGTGTGTGTGTGTGTGTGTGTGTGTGTTTAGTTATGGCTAATTTGAAGCTTGATAGATATCAATATCTTTTTTTATTCTTCCCCTAAATTGTTTTGGAAGAAATGCAAGAATTCTTTTCCTACCATGGGGTAGGGAGTAAGATGGTCAAAAGTATGCCTCTTGGGTAGTAAGAAAGGCAGCCTAGAATGAAAAAAATTTTTGACCATCAATCACACTAGAATCAGCCTGGGCTTCAGGTCAGGAAAACCTAGGTTCAAATCTAGCCTGTGACCACATCTTCATAACCCTGGATGGACAACATTAGGCTTTATACACTGAATTCTAGACAGTTGCAAATCTCTTTTGGGTCTTGGTGGTGCTCATTAGGGAAGAAGAGACTGGAAATCCTGTATGAGGCATAGGAAAGAGATAATGTCATAGTCTTTCCCTTTCATAACTTTCCTTCTTTTATTCCCTTTCTCTCTTTCCACCTTCCTCTCTAATTGGTCATTCTGCTGTTGGTGAAGAGATCCTTTGCATTTAATATCTGTTCTCTTTCCCTTCTGATACCCAACCTCCTCTGCCACTCCCCCGCCCAACACACACACACACACACACACACACACACACACACACGCCTGCGCAAGCTTATTTTACAACCTTGTCTTATTTTAAAAAAAAAAAAACCTTGCAAAACAAATGGAAGAAATGATTGTATTTTCAGTATAGGGAGCAACTGCTTTTCTAGTCTACCTACCATCTCTCTCCTTTGGATAGTAGAGAAGTGTATTTTATCATCAATTTTCTGGAACAAGATTTGATTCTACTGTGTATAGTCTGAATTCTTAGGTCTTTTGTTATTTTCACTTACATTATAATAGTCATTTATATACCTTTGTTCCTGTACTTCTGCTTTCAATTCATTTAAATCTTTCCATGTTTCTTTGAATTCATCATAATTATAATTTCTTATGGTACAATAATAGTCCCTTACATTTGTATACCAGAGTTTGTCCAGCTATTCTCATACATGGACACCCATTTCATGTTTGTTTAGGTGGGACCTTCTTTTCTCTTATCTACCTCCCTGGGATATAAATCTGGTAGTGAGATCACTGGATTAAAGGGTGCAAACAGCTAAATTAACCTCTTGTAGTAAGCAAGCTGAATTGCCTTAGAGTATGAGAAGAGACTTTTTAAAGACCTTTATTGGATTCTTTTTGTTTTGGTTTTTTTTTTTTTTGTGAGGCAATTGGGATTAAGTGACTTGCCCAGGGTCACACAGCTAGTAAGTCTCAAGTGTCTGAGGTCAGATTTGAACTCAGGTCTTCCTGAATCCAGGGCCAGTGCTCTCTATCCACTGTGCCACCTAGCTGTCCCTACCTTTATTGGATTCTTGAACTGTTCCAAAAACATCTATTCATGAGAAGTGAAATTACAGACCATGGAGTATCTTTGCGGTCACTCTCTTGAAGGCAAAGGGCAGATTGAAATATCATGAATGTCATTATTGATATTTGAACATAAAATTAAATGGAGTTTGGAGAACAAAGATAGAAGAATAGATCTCAAACCAGCGCTAGACCAGTTGAGACTAAGGAAAGTATGCCCTGAGTTGAATATCTCTCTCCAAGGGAATCTGTTGTAGGACTAAGGTCTTGGTGGTTGGTTGGGGAAGAAAAGGCTAGAAATCCATAAGAAAGAGATCATCTCATAATCCTTCTCTCTGATGACTTTCCTTCTCCCATTTCCTTTCTTCCTCCCTTTCCTCTTCCCCTTTTAAGCCTCACCACTGCTTTTAACTTTTTGCCCTAAATAGCCATATATGGATGCTTGATTGGTCCAGTGAAATTAGGAAACTTTCAAACTCAGTTCATAAACTGAGTACTCTCCTTACAATTAAATTTATTTATTTATTTTTTTTGCGAGGCAATGAGGGCTAAGTGACTTGCCCAGGGTCACACAGCTAGTAAGTGTCAAGTGTCTGAGGCTGGATTTGAACTCAGGTCCTCCTGAATCCAGGGCCAGTGCTTTATCCACTGTGCCACCTAGCTGCCCCCTCAATTAAATTTCTTTATATTTGCTTTACCTGACCTGTCAGTTAGTCAAGAAACATTTATTAAGTGTCTACTGTATAGGTCAGGCACTGGGCTAAACTCTGCAAATACCAAAAGGCAAAAGCAATCCCTGCCCTCAAGGAGCTCACTATCTAATGGGGGGAGACCACAAGCAAACAAATTAGGTACAAACAATGTATATATAGGACAAATAGGAAATGATTAAGAGAAAGCACTAGAATTAGGAGGAGTTAGGAAAGGCTTACTGTAGAAGATGGGATTTTATTTGGGTCATAAAGGAAGGAGAAAATTTGGGGCTTAGGGAATCCCATTTCAACTGGATTCTCATTTTCTAAGACTAAGTGATCTGAACTCCTTTCTGTCTTTAGCACAAGTAAATAAAGGAAACTCACAGAAAAATGATGACTACTTTTTATAATTCTTAGAATGTAATCTATTTGTAGGCAGAGACTTCCATTTTTGTATTTGAGTGCCTGGCTTAATGGAAATGCTTTCTGATGGTCTCTTGAGATAGATTATTCCTATCTCAGTAGATATCAACTTTCTGCTTATCTAAAGAGAGACATTGTCATTCCAGGCTTTTGTGGGCATCCTCCCAATCCCAAATTCAGAATTTCCACAGAGATTTCGAATTAAGCACTGAAAATAACATTTTGACCCCTGTGCACAAGTTAATACCCTCCGCAAAATCTTCATGGAAAGGTTCATTTAATATTGAGAATGATTTAATAATTTTTTTTAATATGTAGCAAGACTTTAAAAGTATTGATCCATTATTTCTCTTTTCTTTTCTTTTTTTTTTCTTTTTGCGGGGCAATGAGGGTTAAGTGACTTGCCCAGGGTCACACAGCTAGTAAGTGTCAAGTGTCTGAGGCTGGATTTGAACTCAGGTCCTCCTGAATCCAGGGCCGGTGCTTTATCAACTGCGCCACCTAGCTGCCCCCCATTATTTCTCTATTTCTAGCTACCTGTTTCCAAATCATCTTTGTTTTGAAGGTGGTCTCTGTTTCAAAAATAAGACTTTATAGTTGGCTTCTTAAGAATTTTTTTAAAAAGCATTTTAGAGTAAAGGGATGTTAATATACAATACTTTGCCTATAGTTTAGAGATTATGAAACCTAGAAACTTTATCCTTTATGAATATAAGAAGAAAAGGTTTTAAGAATTGTGTTTGCATTATTGTCATACTGCATTTTACTGGAAATAGATTCCGTTTTTCTGGCACTATAAACAGACTCCAAAGAGTTTGTGTATGCATAGTTCCTGAGTTCCTTTGAACATTGGAGTGCCTAAGATTCATTGGAATCGAGGGGAAAATGTTCCTATTTTGGGAAATTTTGAATGTTCTGCTTTACTTCATAAATTTGGACAATGGAACGTCATTCCCTCTCATTCCACATTACCTCATTCCCCACTATGGGGAAGTTGGTGACCAGACTGTAAAGTATCATGGAAAATTTTAATTTCCTGTGAGCATGAAGCACATTGCCTTCTAGAAGTCTATTTTAAATCATGGGGTAAAAGATGTTGATATTTCAAAGGAACTTTACAAATTATTGATGAGAGCAGCAGTGGGTGGGGGAGTGGTCTTCAAAAACTAGTGCTTTGTTTTACATTACAGAATTCATTTCTGAATATATATCTAACCCTCATCCCTTCCCCAGCAAGCCATACTTGGCACAAAGATTAAAAAAGAAAGAGAGAACAAAGCAATTCAGCAAAACAAACCAACAGTATTGACTGCCTGGTATTATTTGTGAAATACTCTACATTCATACATCCTTAAGATCAAGTAGTAAAGTTCTAAAGAATATCCTGAAATCTTAATTCAAAAAATTGCTTGTGAACTTTATACCTGAACAGGAAATTTATCGAATGAATAATGAAATAATTAGAGTTTAGCATATCTTGGAGTGGTACCTTTAAAGTTTTCCTGCTGTCTGACTTGTTCATTTTCTTTCACATAAATTGCTGTAGTAAAATTTAAAAGGTTTTAAAAAAAACCCTATTAATTACTAATATAAAAATTAACCATACCATTCTCATAAATATGATCTGGGAACCATCAGCCTTAGGAGAAAATTGGTCTATGCACTGTCTTTGTTACTGTTGATGTTTATAACCCACTAGTGTATTCCGTGGTTTCTAATAAGAGTTAATAATTTACTTAGGATAAATGAAAACAGATTTCACTGATAGTCCATCAGAAATGCTTATCTAAAGTAACCTTCCTTTTAGAATTCTTTTTTTTTTTTTTGGTGGGGCAATGGGGGTTAAGTGACTTGCCCAAGGTCACACAGCTAGTAAGTGTCTGAGGCCGGATTTGAACTCAGGTCCTCCTGACTCCAGGGCCGGTGCTTTATCCACTGTGCCACCTAGCTGCCCCTATAAATAAAACTTTTTTTTATTAGAATTCTAAAAGGAAGGGGGGCAGCTAGGTGGCACAGTGGATAAAGCACCGGCCCTGGAGTCAGGAGGACCTGAGTTCAAATCTGGCCTCAGACACTTTATACTTGCTAACTGTGTGACCCTAGGCAAGTCACTTAATCCCAATTGCCTCACCAAAAAAAAAAAATTTATTTATGAAGCAAATGGGGATGGGATAGAAGGATAGAAGGTGGATAGGTTGGTGCCCAGGGAATTTTGTTCTTTCCATGGTGTAAGGTATTGTATTTGTTTGTTTTAATGTGACTGCTTCTCTGTGTTGAAGTAAAGTCACCTACTCTGTGTGGTTCTTTACTTCTCAAACCTCAGGGGAGGCAAGAACTATCTGATTAATGAATGAATTAGGCTCCCAGCAATTGTTGGCTGCCTCAGGTAATCTAAATATCTGGCTTTTCCATTTAAGATAAGGGGTGTCCCAAGAAACATTTTTCCCCCTTAGCAAAAAAGGGAAGAACAAGGTTCTTGTAAATTAAATTTTTTTTTGACCAAAGAACATCTGTTATAAGTTTCAGTTACATGTTAATTCTTTTTTTTGACTGGTCTTGTGCATTTTTGTAAAAAACATTCTTTCCCCTTGGTGTCAGGCTAGTGTATATAGAATCATAGATTTAGAGATGGAAGAGACAAAGATCACCTAATCCAACCCTTTACCCCCCTTCATTTTATAGTGAAGGAAACTGAGGCGCAAAAAGGGTAACTTGCTCTCAAGGTCATCCAGATAGCAAAGTGACTGAGGCAGAATTTGAACTCAGGTCTTTTGAATCCAAATCTAGCATTCTTTCCAGACTCTACACTGTAGCTACTCTGTAATTAGATAAAAGAAGTAAGGGCAGTGTCTCCTAAACTGATTTGACTACAAAGTTTTTGGGGGCTTGAAATATACTGATAGAACTTTGACATAAAGGTTGGTCTGAGGATATGGAATGGATACCCCATATGTTCTAGTGGAGCTAGAGAAATTTGGGGGATGGAAAAGAGAGAAATTAAACCTATTTTTGTAACCCTCCTCTCCTAACTCATCTGTTTCTCCCTCTCCTTTCTTTACTCCCTTCCCCTTCCCTTCTCTCCTTTCTACCCTCTCTCCCTTCCTCTGTTCCATTCTCTTTTGCCTCTCTTCTTCCTTGTCCTAAATTAAATGTTCTTGTAATATGACTCTCTTATGCATTACAGAATCATATTAGCCTTTCTAGGAAAACAGGATAACAATACACCAACTCATATTCAACTTCTGATGCGCTCTATGACCTATGAGCTTATTTATTTATTACCTTTTTTTTTTTTTTTTGGCCCTTTGGCTTGGTCCATTGGAAAAATTACTAGACTTGAAATGAGGAGAACAGTCTAGAGTCAGCATGGCATTTAAACACCCTAGCCCTCTGTTTCCTCCTCTGAATGGAATGGAAGGAAAGAGATGTGGGATAGGCAGTGGTCAAATCTTTTTTTTTTTTTTAGTGAGGCAATTGGGGTTAAGTGACTTGCCCAGGGTCACACAGCTAGTAAGTGTTATGTGTCTGAGGCCAGATTTGAACTCAGGTACTCCTGACTCCAGGGCCAGTGCTCTATCCACTGTGTCACCTAGCTGCCCCAGTAGTCAAATCTTTAAGGGCCCATCCAGTACTAAGAGTCTGTTTACATTTTTGTACCAATGTGGTTTTATTTTTGATTCTGCTGAATTCACCAATCAACTGAACACTTATTATCATTTTTTTAAAAAGAATGGATTTCTCCTTTTAATTTGCCTGAATAATGTTCAGTACTATAAGGAAGAGAAATAAGAAGAGATAAGAAATAAAAGTTTAAAAAGAATAAAAGTAAGAAAGGGAGGAAATCTAATAATAAAAGTTTTAAAATAATATAAATAATTAAAGTTTAAAAAGGAATATAGGTAATAAAAGGAAAAAAGTAGAATACAGGTAATAAAAATAGTAGAAAAAACTGAAGAGATAAAGTGAGAGAATTGGACTATTAAGAGAAACCAGTAATGCCCTGTTCCCCTTCAGATAAAATAGCAACTCTTCTGTTTGGCATTCAAAGCCTTTCACAGTCTAGCTCCACCCTGCCTTTCCAGGCTGATTACATATCATTCCCCTTCATTTGTCTTTGCTGGGACCCAACTGACTTATGGGGGTATATTCCCTGTAGATGTTCCAAATTCCTCTTCAGGGCCTAGTGTTTCCTTAGCTGTAAATGGGGATCATAATTGTACTTCCTCTTAGGGTTATTGTGAGGATCACATGAGATAGTTATAAAACACTTAGCACATAGTAAATATTTAATAGATGCTTTCGTCTTGCTTGATTGATTGTCTCAACAGAAAACAGGTAGGATTTGAGTGGAAATAGTGAATTGGAAACTTGAAGTTGAGGAAAAGAGGAAGGGAGGGAGGTACAGACATAGAAGAATAGGAAAGGTTAGTTAAAATGGGGGGAGAAGTGAAATGAAGATAGGCGGATAAGTAAGAGAGAAACAGTGGAAGAGACTAGGAGCACAAGGAGGGCACATGTGAATTAATATATGTGATTGACAGTAATAGAAGGGGAGCAATAAAAGCCCTAGACAGAAACTCAGCTCTGCCATGACTTGGCTTAGTTGTATGACTTTTGGACAAAGCCCTTCAGCTTCTGGGCCTCAATTCTTTTGTGTTTAAGATTAAGAGGTTGGACTGCCTGATTTCCAAAGAAGCTTCCAGTTCTGAAATGCTTTACTGTATTCTGTGATGCTGAGTGATTGGCTTATTTTAAAACAGATTGAAAGGGGGGTGGGGGAGGAAGAATAACACATTGAGCAGCCACATGACTACCTTTTTCTAATAGAGAAAGAAGGAAAATAAGAGAGTTAAGTGGGAGAAATGGAAAGGTTAAAAAGAGGAGCACATTTTAAACCTAAGAATATGGAGAATAGGAGAAAGAATGGGTGTGTCAGGATAGGAAAGGGCAAAGAGAAGCTTCCCTTTTGACACAGGTGTTTAGGACTGAGAAACCCAACTTAGAGCCACCTTTCTATGTGTAGCAAAATTTATAAAATCAAAGAGGAAAGACTCGTTGCTATACTTCAAGTTTTTTTTTTTAAAAAGCCAAGTTAAAATTGTTTTCCTCTGCTGATCCTTCCAAAAATTGATAAAAATAAGACTAGAGAATGCCATCTATGAATTTTTTTAAAAAAATGGAAAAGTCTAACTTCATATCCTTACCTTGCTTAAGGTAAATAACATTTTTTAAAATTCTATAAACTAGACTTTTGCCCTGACCATTGTGTAACTGTTGATTCATTCAGCTACTATCTTGGTAGCCTGATTGCTATTTCAGACCTTACCAACAATTTCCCTTTCGCATGAAGAGGTTTCGGTATGAGAACTTTCTTATCGCTTATTTATTGTAAGACAAAAACAGTCTGATAATATTTTATAAGGAGGAAGCTCCTACAGATGCTTCTGGCTTTTCTCTGTATTCATTCATTAAGAACAAAAGATCTTTTGTGATGCAGTGTTGCTTGCTAATCCCAGTTCTTGACAGGGGCACCACTTTTATACATTTTGTCGTCCTGGGGCTGCTGTGAGGGGAGGCTTTGTTTTGTTGGTGCTGAGATTATATTTCAAACAAGGTTTGAATGGGGACTCCTTGACAGAGATGGTTTGAGTATCTTGTGTCCCATTTGAGAAGATACTATACAATGACAGATTTCTGGCATATGTTAAAAGAAAGCAATTTGTACCTTCCCGGCATTTGAGTGATTTACCTGTGAAATCTTCTCAGACTTGGTACCATCCATGTAAAGTTAAATGTTTGGCCTACTGTATAATTTGTCTATAGATACATAATTTAGTAAATTCCTGACCTCAGATGGTTTAGAGTCTAACTGGAGGAAGGGGGGTGGTAATTGTGGGTGACAAGGGAAGAGAGAAAAGGGAAAAAAATCTCTTTGTTGTACTACATAGGAGGCGGTCCAAATTATCTTAAACAGTATATTTATGCATATATATGCATACATACAGGTGTGTGTGTGTGTGTGTGTATGATGGTATGAGAAATTAGGACAGGAGAGAGACCTGGGTCTAAATCTGTATCTGACACATCCTGGGCAAGTTATTATTCCCTGGAAGTTTCCATTTCTTGGGTCATCTTATCATCTGCCATCCCTGCCTTGTATCAACCACCTGTAATGGAACTTTCCCTAGGGCCAGTTGATTGGGGAATGTGAACTTACCTGACTGTCTAGCTTACATTTACACCATCCATGTTCTAAGGCTTGTATCCTTATAGCTCATCCATCCAAAATCGCCATCTTAGCATCACTTGCCATACACCCTATACATCCTTCTGCTCCCCTCCACCTCTTGCTATGGGCACAGGAATCAAATCAGCACTGCTTTTGCTTGTGTAAAAGGCTGAGGCTACCCTCTGGCTCCAATCACAATCACCATTCCTGTGAATTCCCCAAACAATAACTCCCTTCCTTGGCCACCATTCCCCTTTATAATATGCTCTCTCTCCCTATTAGAATGCAAGCTCTCTGAGGACAGGGACTATCTCCTTTTCATATTTGTTTCCCACCTAGCACATAGTTTAATAAATACTTTTTCATTTATTCGTTCACCAACAAAATCACAGGTCCAGACCCTTCCCAGAAAATGTTTCCTGCAAACTTTTTGTGGGATGAAAAATAGTTAAAATGTAGGGAAAGTTTTGTGTATGCTTCAGAAAACAGTTCAGCTATGTTTGGGGTAGAGAAAGCTTGTGGTCAGTGTTATTTGTCAGGCCATTTGCCACAAGCTTATTTCATATATCAAAATTTGGGGAAACTCATTTAGACAGTTTGCAGTATTATTTTGTCCATTATTATACCATTACCTTGTAACAAAAGCCAGATTTAAGTTTCTTATAAATGTATGCCTTATAAGGAAATTTAAGTTTATTCTTTGGGGTTTTTTAAAGCAAAAAATTTGTTTAATACCGTTCTTACCTCTGATCCTTTCAAATAGTCATACCACTTCAAATACTTTTTTTGTTTGTGTTTTGCAGGGCAATGGGGGTTAAATGGGGGTCACAGGGTCACACAGCTAGTAAGGCCCAGGGTCACACAGCTAGTAAGTGTAAAGGGTCTAAGGCCCGATTTGAACTCAGGTACTCCTGAATCCAGGGCCGGCGCTTTATCCACTGCGCCACCTAGCTGTACCTTCAAATACTTTTTTTTTTTTTAAACATAAGTTTTTTCCCTAACCTCTTCTGGCAAGGTAGCTGTGATACAGGAAAACAATGGAAGGAGCCATTGTACTTCAAATGGATTCAGGTCTGAAGACCTGAGTTCGAATCCTGTCACTACCTGTATGATTTTGGGCAAGTCACATTCCCTTGCTCACAGTTCCTATATCTTTCAAAGTTGTTTGTCTACACAGTGTTGTTATTGCATTAATTGTTCTCCTTGTTCTGCTCACTTCACTCTGTATCAGTTCATATTCACATATCATGATTTGTTTAGCCATTTCCCAATTGGTGGGTGCTCCATTCCCAATTCTTTGCTGCTGCCGAAAGACTTGTTATAAATATTCCTCTCCATATGAGCTCTTTTCCTCTTTTTAAAATTCTTTTGGAATATCTCTGGGTCACAGTTTAGTAACTTTTCAAGCACAGTTCCAAATTGCTTTCCAGAATGGCTGACCCAATTCATAGCTCCATCTACAATACATTAGTATGTCTCCTCTCCTCTCCAACAATTGTCATTTTCCTTTTTTGTCAATTTTGCCAATCCGGGGGGTCTAAAGTGGAACCCCAGAGTCCCCTTCTAGATTGATTAATTATTAAACACCTGCTTTATGATTGGCATGGTACTTTAAATGCCGTCAGATAGACACCAGAATCCTGATTTTCAATAGATTTTTATAATCTACCACAAGACCAACATATAAGAAAAAACAAGGGAAAGTCAGCCAATGAGATGTGGAGCTGTGGAAAGAGTGAAGGATTCAGAGGCAAGGGACCTGGGTTAAAATCCTAAGTTTACTTTTGTTTACTTTGTGACCCTGGGCAAGTAAGTTTAAACTTCTGGTTCTCATTTTCCTCTTTTACAAAAAGAAGGGACTAAAACAGATGTCTTTTAAGGCCCCTTTGAGCTCTACAGCCAGGACCCTAAATAAAAAACCCAACAACCATTTGGGTAGATTGACGTTCCCATGCTGTTCTTGTAGGCTGGTCTCACCTCCTCTCAGCTGATGACAAATGTCTTAAGTCAGCAGGCACTGTAGTTTTGACCACTTTTGTATTTGCTCACCCAGAGAGTAGAAAAAGGTTATGCAACCAAATTCCTTTCCATAGAAGTTAGAAAATAACCGTTTTTAGTGAGAGATTCTAAAGTATATAAGCTGGTTTATCTAGTTTTTTATTTTTAAGAGGAAAATAGGAGTTTTAGAAGAGAGGAAAAGTTTTAAATGTTAAGTTTCTGAATATTCCATAAGAATATTATGGAATATATGCCATTTATAAAAATGTATAAAAATACGCTATCAGCTTGATACCATATTGTTAACTTTCCTCAAGGGGTGGGGGAGGGGCGAGGCAAGGAGGTCAAAGGAGGGAGGGAGAGAATTTGGAACGGACAATTTTTTTAAAAAATGAATGGTAATAAGAAATGATGAGAAGGTGGATTTAGAAAAACATGGAAAGACTTGTGTGAAATATTAAAGAGTGAAGTCAACAGAACCAAGAGAAGGTTGTATACAGTAATAGCAATATTGTTCAAAGAACAACTGTAAAGGACTAAGTTATTCTGAGGATTATAAATACTTAGATCAGTTATGAAGGACCTGTGTTACCCACCTCCAGAGAAAGAACTGAGAGAGAGAGAGAGAGAGAGAGAGAGAAAGAGAATCCATGTCAAATGCAATAGGGGGAGGGAGGCAGACAGTTTGGAATTTAAAATGTAACACAAAGTAACTTTTTAAAATAAATGCTACATTTTTACATGTATTTGGAAAGTATTTAATTGAATAAATAAAAAATATTTTTTAAAATGTACTCAGCACAGAAAAATAGTGTGTGTATTTATAGTATGGAAGTATGGTTTGTCTTTTGCCTACTAGTTAAATTCAGGAAAATGTTTTTGAATTAATTTTTATATTTGATTAATCCATTGACATTTGAGGAATGACCTTGTATTTTGGGGGACGAGTTCTTAATTTTTTAAAAATGTTTAGTATTAAGTCTCTCTGGTATTCTGCAAGAGAAATTGGCAAACGTGAGCAATAGAAGACTAGCCTAAGAAGGGGGAAGATAGTGGTACCAGGTAGAAACTAGAATGTGCCCTTTGCCTTCCAGATCACTAAGTGCCTTACTGGGAATCAGTCAATCCTTGCCTTGGGCAACCTCAAAGCTATGGAAATTTAAGGGTTTTTTTTTCTCCCCTTAAAACTTGATCTCAGATAGAATCAGTTATTTCTGTGGTTCTCTGCTCTAGGAGGTCCTAGGGTGTGATAACAATCTTCATGGGGCCCTGCTTTTGTGGATCCTGGAGGTGGGGACTGGTTTGACCTCATTGCTATGTGCCTTTCTGTCCTATCCCTTCCCCTTCAGGGGAATCTCAAATTTGGAATGGAATGATTTGGAGATCTTGTCATTCCAGGGTCCTCTTTGACCTCTAGGCTCTGTGACTTCTAAGGTTGAAGACTAGCCACCTTTTTAAAAAAATCAAAAGCTAAAAGTGAATATCCCTAAGTGACAAGATTTTTTAAAAAATCAGCAGATTTATGTAAATCTGTAGTTCTCCTGGTTCTGTTTGCTTCACTCAGAATCAGTTTGTATCAATCTTTCTAGATTTTGGGGGGGGGCTAATTTTTTTTTGAAAACCTCTTTCCGATCTCTTATCCAAAAAAAATCTCTTCTTTGATTTAATTAACAAACATTTATTAAACACCTACTATGTGCCAGGCACTGCTAAATTTTCTGAGGGGAATGAAAGAAAACAAGTTAATGAATTTATCTGACATTTGGTTCTAGTTAAATAAAACACTTGGGCTTCGTACTTTTACAGAATTTCACTGTAGTCATTTAGCTAAAGCAAATTATGTTTTTGGACAGATTGCATAAACTCACATTCTTAGTTTGGGTTTGATAGAAAGATGGAAGAATAAAGACTTTCTGCCTTACTTAAAAAAAAAAAAAGTACCAAATCTTTGAGAGGTAAAACCATCTAGAATTTCCTTTTAAAGAAGAAAAAAAGTTCTCTTTCGGGTGTCACTGCTATACTTGCCACAAACAGTGCCTTATTGAGGAAGAGGCCTTTCAGAAATGGTTTAAGCTTCAAGGTTGATGAGCTCCCTCAGGGTGGGAACTGTCTTTGCCTACCTAGCTCAATGCTTGGCACCAGGTGGGTGCTCAATAAATGGCTATTGATTGATCCGGCTGTTGATTGATCCGTTTGGCTTTCTATCTTGACTTCTTCCTTCCCTGATCCAACAAAAAGGAAATAAATTAGAGACCTTCATGTTTCTTGATTTCGACTTTCTTAAATGACCAATCATGGAACCAGACCTGCAGATTTATGGGGAAAATGTCCCATTTCTGATGAGTTAGTGAAGTTTACTCTGTGTAGCTTTAACTTCCTATATTTGGGGGGAGCCTGGGCTAGGTTAGATACTGTATTTTTGGAACTCTCTATGTAATTTGCAAATCACGTACCTAAATTCACATCTGAAAAGAGCCTCAACCCAAGGGGCCCAGTTATATATGACTCAGGTAAACCTGATAACTCAGCCACCTGATAGGGGTAAAAAAGGGAAAGTGTCCTTGGAAGATTCTAGTTAATGTATTCATTTGTTTGCCTTTTAGTATAGGTTTCTACTCTTGTTGGATAATGTGACAGTGTTTATAGAAAGACAGTTCAATGGTGTTTATTTTTTTCACTTTCCCATGTCAGGTTGTACCTTGGTATTCTAGATGGGTTTTTTCTGTTGACCTTAGACAACATAATGACTGACATTCCTCATCCATTAGTGTATGGGTCCCTGTGCCCTTTCCCTCAGCCTACAGCCAGAGCCACACCTAAGAATCTTTTCACATTTTGACAACTGATGGCTTTTGAGAACAATGTCATTGAAGATTGTATGTCGTTAACAACCAAGAAAATGACCCCAAGTTTACTTTGTAGGATAGGTCTGGAATTTTTTTATAGTGTGTAAGTGTTCAGATTAAAGTAGCCTTGAAAATTTCTTGGGAAAGCAGCACAGTGGCCTGTAATTTTAAAAATTAAGAAAGAAAAAAATAGCAAGGCAATTTGACCACAAGCTGTACCTCTTTACAGCTTAAAGCAGAATCGGAAGACTCTTTTAAAGGGTGTGTGTGTGTGTGTGTGTGTGTGTGTGTGTGTGTGTGTGTGTGTGAGACAGACAGACAGAGAAAGAGACAGATATCCAAGAAACATTCAATAATCCCCTGCTTTGTGGTGGACATTGCTAGGTGCTATAATTACAAATACAAAGAAATAGGGGGCAGCTAGGTGGCGCAGTGGATAAAGCACCGGCCCTGGATTCAGGAGTACCTGAGTTCAAATCCGTCCTCAGCCACTTAACACTTACTGGCCGTGTGACCCTGGGCAAGTCACTTGACCCCCATTGCCCCACAAAAAAACCCCCCAAAAACCCACAAACCACAAATACAAAGAAATAAAATAATTCCTACTCTAAAGAATATTAGGTTATCACAGAGGAGACAAGTTATATACATAAACATATCCAGAATAGAGAATCTAACAAATAAATAATAGTAGTTAAATGCAAGTAGTTTGGCAGTTGGATTAGGGAGATGGTGGAATTGAGAACATTTCCTGTAGATTGTAGAAGATAGTGCCAGAGGTGCTTCTTGAATAGAGAGATTGTAGAAACCAGAGGTGAGCAGGGAGAGTACTCTAAGCATGGGTAACCAATTTTACATGTGTGTATACACAGACATACATTATAAAGGATACCCTGGAGTTGGGAGGACCTGGGTTCAAATCCTGCCTCGTTGCATACTTGGCTCTGTGTCCTTGGCCAGGTCATTTCATTTCTGTGCCCCCAAACAACCCTATTCTTTAAAGCATTTGAGTTGCCAGTCTGCATGATGTAGGAAATTTCCACACTAAGAATTCTCTATATGGATAAAATCATAGGGTTCTTCTGGTTTGGGTGTGTACAATGTTTAAATGCAATGTGTTGGAATAATTTATTTTTGGATTTCTCAGGATCCTCCATGACTGAAAAGATTTGTTAATGCCCTCTTCAAATAGTACTTGCTTTGTGGAATACAGTATTAATGACAAAACAAGTCCTGTTTCTGGATCCCCACTGGAAACATTTCCATGTGTAATTTTCTATCTTCATTCTGGGGTATAGAATTGTGAAGAGGATTGACATGATTAATTATTTTTGTGTCTGTAAAAATTAAGGGTGCTCATTTTAAAAGAAGAATTTTTTTCATTCAAATATTTAGTTATTACAAGTTGATTTCAAGGCTGTTAAATATAACATTAAAAAACAGCCAATACGTATTTTGAGTTGTCTGCTGAAAATACTTAGATACCAGTTAGCCCCACCTAAGTATCAGTTCTCTGGATGAAATCATGTTTGTTTTTATTTGATATTTCAAAACAGGAAATTCAAAACGCTGGCTTTGTCCCACTTATGTCATTCATTCAGCAAACATTTGTTGAGTTTAATTTTGTATTTTAAGCTTATGGGAGGGTATTAGAGGAAAGAGACAAAGGATGTGGTAACTTTGATTTAATATTTAAATTTCAGTTTACCTAAAGTTTAAATTGGAGTGATTCTACTACAAAGCTTGGTATAAATTTATCTGTGTAAAGCATCAGCAACAGCAGTTGGTTCCTTTTTTTTTTTTTTTTTTTTTTGGTGAGGCAATTGGGGTTAAGTGACTTGCCCAGGGTCACCACAGCTAGTAAGTGTTAAGTGTCTGAGGTCGGATTTGAACTCAGGTACTCCTGAATCTAGGGCCGGTGCTCTATCCACTGAACCATCTAGCTGCCCCCATGTTGGTTCCTTTTTGAAAACAAAAAAGAAAATTTTATGTGTTTTCCTGTAAACTCAAGTTTTAAGATATAAATTTAGAAAGGATGAATGATTTTTTAAAATGTGTAATAGAGGCAGCTAGGTGGCGCAGTGGATAGAACACCGGCATTGGATTCAGGAGGACCTTAGTTCAAATCCAGTCTCAGACACTTGACACTAGCTGTGTGATCCTAGGCAAGTCACTTAACCCCAATTGCCTCACCAAAAAAAGTATAATAAAATGAATTCCTAGATTTGGCTAATCTACTGTTAACTTTCAGAGAGAGAGAGGGGGAGAGACCAGAGAGAAAGAGAAATTAATTGAGATTTCTGGATTTATTCAGATTCAAATTGTTATGTATTTCCCCTGCATTCAACAGCCCTTTTCCCCTCACTAAGAGTAAATAAAGACTGAATTGTAGCTGGGAAACAATACCAGTAGTCTTGGGCTGCAAATTCTGGTTTTACATTGTCTCATTTTTGCAATTACAGGGTATGTTCATTAACAACTGGACAAATACTAACCAAAAAAAATTTTGGAGCCCCCTGACAAATGTAGAGAAGGATTTTTACTCTAGTGTAAAATGGTACTTGACCCAAGGTCGATAGATAATGTCTAGACTTTGTCAATACTCAGAAACCTTAAATAACAGTTCATAAGAGTTTTACCTGTACAGTAATCCCAATAGCATGAATCCTATCTATGTGGTCTGGATTATCTTGACCATTTTAACATTCTGCTAAAAAGAAAAAAAAAAGTAAGCAGTTATTAAGTACCTACTTCATGGGTGCTGGGTTTTGTGCTAATGGGCATATAAAGAAAGGCAAAACTAGTTCTTGCCTTCAAGGGAAGATAGATACAGGTTAAATTAAAAGTAATCACAGAGGGAGGGCTCTCATTTCTTATGATGACACAGTAGCATTCCAATTAACATTCATCTACCATAATTTATTCAGTTATTCCCAATTATGGGCACCCCCCTAATTTCTAGTTCTTTTCCTTTTTTATTTGAACTCTTTGGGGCTTACACACACACACACACACACACACACACACACACACACACACACTTTTTTTTATTTTGGTGCCAAAGGCCAAATATTGCTAAAGAATACTCTAAAGAGCTATCCTGAATTAAATAATCATATCATTAGGAAAAAAAAATTCATCAGAAAATGAAAGGAGATACCTTTTATATCTTTTCAGCATGGCTCACAAAGAACAGACCATGGTAGACTAATATTTCTAACAGGGTCACTTACCTGACTAGTAGAATAGGGAAATACCATGTAGATATAGCAAATCTTGATTGTAGCTAAGCATTTGATAAAATCTCTCAAGTGATCCTTATGGATAAGATAGGGATTTGTGAGACCACTACAGTTTTTTGGACTTGTAACTGACTGACCAGGCCAAAAAAAAAATAGCCATTAATGGGTCAGTGTTGTCATGAAGGGAAATCTACAGTCTTTGACACTATTCTGTTCGGTATTTTTATCAGTGACCTAGAAGAAGCCATATATGGCATGCCTCTCAGATTTTGGATGACAGGGTTCAAAAAAAAATCTTGACAGACTAGAACTGAACAAATCAATATGTTATGGAACTAGGGGCAGCTAGATGGCGCAGTGGATAGAGCACTGGCCCTGGATTCAGGAGTACCTGAGTTCAAATCCAGTCTCAGACACTTAACACTTACTAGCTGTGTGACCTTAGGCAAGTCACTTAACCCCAATTGCCTCCAAAAAAAATGTTATGGAACTGTGTTTTTGTGGGCATAGGAACTCCTAATACTCCAATGTTCTACTTATTTACATCTTAGAATTTTAGGGGAGTTGTCTTAGGCTCAGAAAATTTAAGTGATTTGCCCCTGATCCTAACACTAGTGAATGTCAAAGGCAGAGTTGGAACCCAGGTCTTCCTGACTCCAAGCCCATCACACTTTTTACTATATCGTGCTGCCTTCTAGGCCAAGTCAAAAAAGATGAAATTTAGTGGGGGTCGATGTAAAGTCCTAAACTTGGGTACAAAGAATCAACTGCACCAGTACAGGATAGAAGATATTAGATAGATATAGTAGTTCAGATGTAAATAATCTGGAATTTCTGTAGATCAGAAGCTCACTGGAAGTCAATAGTATGGCAGTTGAAAGAGATTGCACAATCTTAAACTGCATTGAGAGGTCCAGTACCTAGAATAAGAGTTTTGATAGTTCCATTATATACTCAACTCTGATCAGAATACATTTGGGTAACTGTCTTCATTTGTGGGTTGGGTTCCATATGAGACAACTAACTGTGTGACATGGCCACCAAAAATGGTACCACAATCTTAGGTTACTTTATCAAAACTCTAGTATTGAGAACAAGGGAGGTAGTCAGACTATATGATTGTTCAGTTCTGGATCCCACGTTTGACAAACTGATGCTGGTCTAGAGGATGATGGTCAAGATGATGGGTTGGGAGACATGCCATCTAAAGATGGATTGAAGGAATTCAGACTATTTAGCCTTCAAAATGACAAATGTTGGAGAGGATGTGGGAAAAATTGAGACCCTAATGCACCGTTGGTGGAGTTATGAACTGATCCAACCACTCTAGAGAGTAATTTGGAACTATGCCCAAAAGGTTATAAAAACCATTGCTAGGTCTGGATCCCAAAGAGATAAAAAAAAGGAAAAGGACCTATACATTACAAAAATATTTAGAGCAACTCTTTTAGATGCGGCAAAGAATTGGACATTGAGGGGATGCTCATCAATTGGGGAATATCTGAAAAAGTTGCAGTATATGATTGTGATGACATACTATCGTATTATAAGAAATGATGAGGGGCAGCTAGGTGGCGCAGTGAATAGAGCACCGGCCCTGGAGTCAGGAGTACCTGAGTTCAAATCTGGCCTCAGACACTTAACACTTACTAGCTGTGTGACCTTGGGCAAGTCACTTAACCCCAATTGCCTCACTAAAAAAAAAAAAGAAAGAAAGAAAGAAATGATGAGCAAGATACTATCAGAAAAACCTGGAAAGACTTAACATGAATTGATGCAAAGTTAAGTAAGCAGAACCAGGAGAAAATTGTATACAGTAATAGCAACATTGCATGATGATCAACTGTGAACAACTTAATATTCTCAGTAATACAGTGATCCAAAATGATTCTGAAGGACTTACGATGAAAAATGCTATCCATCTCCAGAAAAAGAAATGAAGTCTGCATGGAGATTGAAGAATGCTTTTTTTTTTTCCTTTGGGTTTTTTTTTTAATCTGTTTTCTTTCACAAAATGACTAAAATGGAAATGTGTTTTGCATGACTACACATGTGTAACCTATATTAAATTGCTTGCCTTCTCAAAGAATGGGAGGGGAGGAGAAAGAAGGAAGGAGAGAATACTTAAAAAAAATTTTTTTTTTTAGTGAGGCAATTGGGGTTAAGTGACTTGCCCAGGGTCACACAGCTAGTAAGTGTTAAGTGACTGAGGCCGGATTTGAACTCAGGTCCTCCTGAATCCAGGGCCGGTGCTCTATCCACTGCGCCACCTAGCTGCCCCTAAAAATGTTTTTTAAATTGCTTTTACCTCAGACACTTAATGAGTGCACTTAGTGAGTGCACTAGCTGTGTGACCCTGGGCAAGTCACTTAACCCCAAGTGCCTCACTAAAAAAAAAAATTGCTTTTACATGTAATTAGAAGGAAAATAAAATATTACATACATTTTAAAGGATATTTAGCCTTGAAAAGAGGGGGCTTTGGAGGACACATAATAACCATCTTCAAGCATATGAAAGTTTATGCATGGCCTCAAAGGACAGAATTAGGATCAATTAGATCTAATTGGAACTAGAGAAAGGCAGGTTTGGGCTTGATATATGGGGGGAAATTTCCTAAAAACAGAGCTACGCAAAAGTGAAGTAGACTGCCTTGGAGATAGTGGGTTTCCTTTGTCTTTAAGTAAAGATTGGGTAACCATTTCTTAGGGATGTGGAATAGGGCAATTTTCTTTACAAGTTAAACTAGATCAGAGCTTCTTAAACGGTGGGGCACAACACCCCATATGGGGTCACATAACTGAATGTGGTGATCCTGAAAAATTTGGCAACAGTAAAAGGTTATGTATACCTATTTTATATACTTAGATACCCAGGGTCGCATAAATATTTCACAGGCAAAAAGGGGTCATGAGTGGAAAAAGTTAAAGAAGCCCTGAACCAGATGGCCACTGAGAGTTTTTCAACTAAGAGATTCAGAGATCCTTGAAATGATGTATAGTTTAAATGATTTGATACTGCTTTACTCTTAGGATGCCAGGGAGCTTCAAAGAAAGAAAAGAAGCACTATGCAAGTCCCTGTAAATGATCTTTTCTGTAAGTGTTTTATATTGGCAGATAGGTACTTAATTAGAAAGGCATATTAATGCTACTTGGTTTTGTAGATGAGGAAAGCGAAACCACGTACACAAAAAAATCTTGTGATACAAATCTGATTTTTAAAGTCTCTTTTTCACATTTACCAGTGATATACTCCCTTTGGGAACATGATAACCCTGGTGGCACTTCTAATGTAGAATGACAAAGTAGCATCTGAATTTTGATTATAATGGATGGTGGCATTGGCAGTATTTTGGTGGAGATGTGATCTTTCTTTTTTGCACACTACCTCTATTGGTGTAGCTCCATGTCTTCTTGTTCTGTCCAGTTTTTTCCCATGCCCTTCCTTAAGACCCCTACTGAAGACCCATCCAACATGTTGGGAGCCTTCCTCGAGGCTTTATTTAAAATTTCAATGACACCAGTGCACACTTGTGTTATCCACCTGTAACCTCTTGAGGTCATGCCACATGACTAGCCCACCTCCCTTTCTGGTCATAAGTTTCCAGTATTGTTCTTTTGACACTTCGTGAGCAAAGATACCCCATCCATTGGGGGAGGGCTACGCAAATTGTGGTACATGAATGTAATATATTTTTAACCATAGATATATATGATAGGAGCTGTACAATGAAAGTTAGTAATTGGATTTTCACTAACAGCTCCATTTTGTTTCCTCTTTACACTATTTTATTAAATTAAAATTGTTTTTAATGAATGACCAACAGTATTGGATGTCAAAGTGAAATAGGCGAGCATTCATATTGTGAAATAGAAAATAAGCTACTGGGTTGGTTTAAAATTTTAATTGTTTCTAATTACTTAAATAGATTGGTGGCATGTGGGGAGTGAGGGGAGGGGGAGGGGGAGAGGAGGGGGAGGGGGAGAGGGAGAGGAAGCAAATGCGGAAAAACTTGCCCTAATGTTTATTGACTGACTGACTAATCTGCCCCTTTGGTTTTGAATTCATCAGAAGCACAGAAGAAAGTTGCCTACCTCCACTTTGGCATTAAATTGGCTGAAGTTTGATATCCAATTAATAATTCTGTCATGCCAGGCAGAGAGGCTGGTATTTTTGTTAGCTGAAATGCGAAGAATGAACCGTCTCAATTTGTGTTAAAGGGTCTTTGATAGCACTGGATCATGTATACTCTACAAAGAGCCCGTTGTTGAGAGAGATCAGAAATGCATTAAGATCTTGAAAGGTTAAAATATGGATTAGCATGTCATTTTACCCAGAAAATCGGTCTGAGCTAGTACCAGTATCCTGGTACCATGAAATAAATTTTAATAGAGATGGACTGACAGGGGTGGAAAGGATGATTAATACTTGGACGACACCAGAAAAGATCCTAAGAGGTTGGGGCAAGGGGCCCAAACTAACAACAAGAAACAGAAAGATAGTTATTCTTTACATTAAAAATAAGCTTTAGAAATACAGGATGGGGGACATCTGGCTTAACAGTTGGTCACAAGACACATGCCTGGGGGTTTGAATTGACTGCAAAAAATGTAGTCCAGCCTTGAGCCACATAAATACAGCTATGGTGTTCCAATCAAAGGGGTTAATTGTTCTTCTGTGTTTTCCAGTGATTATACCACAAGATTGTGTCCTTCTCTGAGAGATGACTTTTTTAGGAATGATATTACCAAACTCTGGAGTGCATTCAGAGGACAGTGGACAAGATGATGGAGTATATGGAAACTCAGAAAATGTTTAGCCTGGAGAACAATTAAGAACTAGGAATATTTGGAAGGTGGGAGAGGGATTAAGTTCTTTTATGTAGATCCAGATAGTGGAAGTGGAGCCAGTTACGGGCATTTTCTACTTGGTAACAGGGGGACCCTAAAAATCAGAGCCTGCCAAAAATCAAATTCGCCTTGTTATGTAGTAAGCTCCCTGTCACAGGAAGTGCTCAAAGTGGGTGAGTTTGCCTTGGAATGTTAGAGTATAGAGGATAGTCCTGCATAGGGTGGGAGGTTGGTTAACTCTACTCAAGACTCTTCCAGTTTAGTCACCGTGACTTAGGATGGCATAGTAAGCAAGAGCTTCATCTCAATGATGAAACCATCAACAATTTTTTCCCTTACTTCCTTCAAGATTCAAACCTCACCATGAAGAAAAAGGGGTGAATAGAGTACTGAGCGTCAGGAAGACTCATCTTCCTGAGTTCAAATCTTGCCTCAGATACTTACTAGAGGTGTGACCCTGGGCAAGTCACTTCACCCTGTTTGCCTCAGTTTATCTGTCAAATGAGCTGGAGAAGGAAATAGCAAACCACTCCAGTATCTCTGCCAAAAATACCCAAATGGGGTCAACAAAGAATCGGATGTGATTGAGCAACAACATGAAGAGAGGCTAGAGGAAAATGAGTATGAGAGATCTACTATGGCCAAGTCACCACATCATCACCAGAAAATGTTTATAGATCTGATTGATGATTGGCCTCCTTATGTCCAAACTAAGACAAATAGTATTGCATTGAAAACATATAAAACAAATTATTTCTGCCACTCAGCAGCGACAGAGATATAAAGTTGTTTTGTCTTATTTTGCTGTCTCAAGAAATAATTATAATTAAAGTAAGGGGTTCTTAATCTTTTTCTGGGTTATGGTATCCTTTAGTAGTAGTGAAACCTGTGGACTCTCTCAGAATGTTTTTAAATGCACAAAATAAAATGTGTAAGATTATCAAGGAAACCAATTATAGGAAGGAAACAGTTATAAAAAAATTTTTAGGCTCCAGGTTAAAAACATTAATGAAAAGGCATCATGTTTTTTAAAAAAAAATTTTTTAAGACAAAACAAATATCCAAATGACTTTCCCTACAAAGAACATCCCTCAACAAGTTAAGCAAAAACATCCAGTAGTAACTGGAGGTGATGGTACATGGCACTTGCTACTTTTGTAGCTTACTGATTATTAACAGAAAGGAAAAGAAGTTACACTTTAACACCAAACCATTTGGTGTTCATCTTGTCCATTGTATCTCACCTGAATCTTGTTGCCTTTTGGTCTCATTTTCATCCGTGGTGCAAATTATTTTTGTTTCTCCTTCTTTGATTCCATTTCTTACAGATTTTCTTACGTTTAGCTGAATTCTTCATATTGATCATATGACTTATGATATTACTAATAGCTAGCAATTATATACCTAGCAACTATATACTGGGCACTGTTAAACACTTTATAAACTTTATTTCATTTGATCCTCAACAACTTCCCTGAGAGGTAGGTGCTCTGATTATTCCCATTTTATAGTTGAGGAAACTGAGCTGAGACAGTTTAAGTGACTTGCCCAGTCTGAGGCTGGATTTAAACTCGCCTTCCTGACTCCAAATTCAATCCACTCAGCCACCCATCATTGTGCTCATTCCATTAGGTTCATAGACCAGAGTTTAGCCATTCCCTAATGTTGGGACACATATTTTGGTTTTGGTTTTTGTCATTGCAAACAATCCTTCTGTAAATATTTTTGTACATAGGAATTTTTTTATTCTTTTTTCATGCTCCTATTCACCTGGGAGGTAGGTAGCTGCATAACCTTAGTGGGCTCATTTGATGGCGTGCGTGTGCCATTCGTTGGGCCAACTGGCTTTGAGAATGGGTTTTTGTTCATTTGGGAATTTCTGTTTCTCACACTTCCCTTCCCCCTTTCGGAGAGCTGTTAAAAGGTTTTCCAGCCCTTTTTGTATCAGGGCATTTCTAGGTTTTGGAAAGGCCTTATCATCGAGATAGTTTAAATGTGTTAAAAGTTGCTGAAGTGGCACCTTTGAAAGGAAAGCAGGAATGTTCAGAAACAGCTTTGACATTTTAAATGATTATGAAAGGTCAAGCAACCTAATCTCGGGGGTAGTAGGATAATCCTACTCAAACTAGCTTTTGTGTAAATGCAGGTGTGATAATATGGGGATTAATATATTATCGGCTATATCTACTGCCCCAAATGCAAACATCCAAGTCCTATAATCAGAATTCCTCCTTCTATTTTAAATTACCTTTTAAATTCTTAAGTACATAAGGAATTTGGTGCCTTTGGAATGTGACTGAACGTTCCAGAGGTGCAGAGCTCTGGTAGCTAAGGGTAAAGCTGATTATTTGTCCATGAAGATTTAAAGGGGTAGTACATTTCCTTGCTTATTATTAATACAGGAATGGAAGAGGAAAGTAAAGGTAGAGGGTCTAGATTTTTTTTTTTACCTATTGAATCCTATCACTTTACCGAAAAAGAAGGTGGCAGTGTTTGGAGAGGTTATTTAAAATGCTAACCAAAATTCTTCTCAAAGCCAAATCTTAAGTCTAGTTTTTATTTAGATAAATGAGATTGGGGGTGGGGGAGTGAGGAAGAAGTAGGAATAATTTTAAAGCTAAAAAGTCCAGCAGTAAATCACATAGTACACATTTTTTTTTTTGGCCCAGCATTTCATTATAAAACTCATTACTTTGCCCTTTATGCTGCCAAGTCTTGTGGGTTTTAGATAATGCTTGAGTAAAATTTATAACCAGAATTGATTGATAAGCCAAGTTTTTTAAAGTGTTTTTTGCTGAGTTAGGAAATTATTCTTCTTCTCAAAACTCTTATCTCTACATTTGGCATTATGGGTAGAGAAGGTATTTGAGTTTGGGGTTCATTATATCATACTAGGACATAGATATCTAGAACTGGAAGGAAAGTATCTTAGATGATAGAATCCAATCTCATTTTAAGGATGAGGAAACAGGCCCAGGTCACACAGGTGGGTAGCAAGTGGCAAGGCCATTGTTCCAGATTCAACCCTCTTTCTTCCTTCCAGGTGAGGGTGTCTCAGTTGAGAGCAGTTAGTAATTCAGGGTTTCAGTTGAAAATTGTTTATGAGGACAGCATTTGTCATGTGGCTTAGTTTGGACTTTCCATTCATACCATGTTTTACAATAATCTTGACTAACTTTCAGATTTAGATGTTTTGAGGTTGTTCTCTTGGGTGGGTAGAGGGGGAAGGGGGGGGTTGAAGGGTTTTATTTATTTGTTTGTTTCTTATAATATTATAGTCATTGGCTCTTCCCAAAACAAACAAAAAAAAACCAGTTAAACAAAACTAAGTTATTCAGGACAGAAACCTCATGGCCTAATCTGACAGGGTATGGGACAAGCTGCACTTGTTGTGTACCATGCCTCTAGTGAGAGGAGGAAAGTTTATTTATTTATTTATTTTTTGGCGGGGCAATGAGGGCTAAGTGATCTGCCCGGCATCACACAGCCAGTAATTGTCAAGTGTCTGAGACTGTATTTGAACTCAGGTCCTCCTGTATCCAGGGCTGGTGCTTTATCCACTGTGCCACCTAGCTGCCCCCTCTGTAAGCTTTTCTTTTTTTTCCCCCCCATATAAATATTTTATTTTTTTCCAATTACATTTAGAGATAATTTTCGACACTTGTTTTTATAAGATTTCTAGTTTCAAATTTTTCTCCATCCCTCCCCTCCCCAAGACAGCAAGTAATCTGATATAGGTTATATACATAAACATATTTCTCCATTAGTCATGTAATGAGAGAAGAATCAGAGCAAAAAGGAAAGACCTCAAGAAAGAAAAACAACAACAACAACAAAAACAATAGAATAGAATAGTATGGTTTGATCTGCATCCAGATTCAACAGTTCTTTTTTTTTTTTCTGGATTTGGAGAGCATTTTCCATCATGAGTCCCCCAGAACTATCCTGGTCCATTGCATTGCTGAGAAGAATCAAGTCTATCACAGCTGATCAACACACAATGTTGTTAATACTGTGTACAATGTTCTCCTGGTTCTGCTCATCTCACTCAGCATCAGTTCATTCAAGTCCTTCCAGGTTTTCTGTAAGCTTTTCTTAAGCACCTGGTATGTGTCAGGTTCTTATGCTAGGCACTGAGGATTTGCAGAGTCAAAAAATGAAATGATTCCTGCTTTCAAAGAGTTTGCAGAATTGTTTAAGAATAGACAAGTTTTACCATGTTTCTTGGAACACTTCCCATTTTGTTGTTTCATTGAAGGGCCACCCATTTTAAGTTTTTACTTTTGGCATATTTGAGAGCTTTTATTACCTATGTCTATTCAAAGATCACTTTTATGAAACAAGGTTACTTTTCTTTGGCTTTATGAATATTTTATTTTATTAGTGGTTTTTTATGTAGGTTAAATTTCTTCTTAATATTTTATAGGTATAAAAGATATGTAGCTTACAAAAGGTCAGAGGTCAGTGCCTCAAGATCACAATTTTCTGCAAATGGGATCGAGCTCAGACTTCTCATTTTGGTTTTTTGTTTTTGTTTTTAACAAAAGCAACAATGAATTTGTATTCATTCATTCACAGTTCCTAGTCCCTTTGACAAGCCTGAGTCTCTCAGATGGCAGCTAACTCAGGTTGGTGGTCAGGTCTATCTATGACAGAGAAATAGGGCAAAGATTACAGGCCTCTTCATCATGCCCTGCAGCCAGCTATAATAGCAAAACAATTAAAAAAAAATCTGTAGGTCTTCAATTTTTTTTATTGGACTATATGCTTTTGGTGGTACAAGCTTTTTCATTTGACTTTTATTTCCTGGATCCATGATGATATTAAGTGTTAGATCAGACATTGAGTTTAATGAAAAAGGGTAATTTTAGCAAATTGAAGTGGAGCCAGCATTGTACACTGCTGTGTATATATACATAATAGTGTACATGGAAAGAACTATTGGGGGGGGTGAGAGGCAGGGGTAATATAGGTTTGCAGCTAAATATATGCCAAAAGAATTTCAAGGGGCAGAGAACATTAACAAATAGGGGAGGACGTAGGATTAGGAAAGGTTTCATATAAGACCTGGTAACCCACCTGAGCTATTCTTTGAAGAAAGCTGAGGGTTCCAAGCATTGGAAAGGAGATAAAAAAACCCATTTCAGAAATGAGGGACAGCCTGTACAAAGTCATGGAAGGAAGGAAATAAGCATTTGTTAAGCATTTACTATGTGCCAAGCACTGTGCTTTAAATGGTGGGGAAGGGGGTGTGTGAGAGAGGAAAAGAAAGGGAGGGAGGGAGGGAGAGACAGAAGAGGGGGAAGGGAGGCAAGAAAAGAGGAGGGAAGGAAAAAGAGGAGAAGGGGGGAGAGAGATCTCTTTTTGCTTGCATAGATAGAGCTATATATCTACATCTATATGCAAGCAAAAAGGAAGACATTCCCTGCTATTAAGGAGCTTACATTCTAATGGGGAAGATAATATACAAAAGATGGTGGGGGAGAAAAAAAAAGAAAGGGGAGTGGGTAGGGTTGAAGGGAGCCAGGTTGGGAACATGATTTTAAAGTTCAGAAACCTAGAACAGAGCTGGGAGAGTAATGAAGGATAGCTTGGGTGCCTCTGCAAAAACAAACAACAAAAAAAAGAATGCAAACAAGAGACAAAATGTAGGGTTGGGAAGGAGAAAGGGAACAGTTTTTAGGCCAGTTTGACCAGAACCAAGAGTGGGTGTAGGGGAATAATATGAAATAAGACTGAAAAGGCATCTCTGTAGATTGGTGTAATGTGTTTTAGATATGACATATCTGTTGGTCTATATATTTTAGCTGGGAGAATCAGAACTAGCGAGCTGTATAACGAATATTAGAATATTTAAATTGTGTTCATTAGGGGCACCTAGATGGCGCAGTGGTTAAAGCACCGGCCCTGGATTCAGGAGTACCTGGGTTCAAATCCAGCCTCAGACACTTGACACTTACTAGCTGTGTGACCGTGGGCAAGTCACTTAACCCCCATTGCCTAAAAAAAAAAAAAAATTGTGTTCATTACAGTTAGTTCCAAGTTGGATGTTGAAATTATCGGGAAAAAAAGAGTCTTACTCGTTAGAATTAGGTATTCATCCTCATTAGGAGGTCTGTAACTTAAATAACCTAAGATGAACAGACACTACTAAACCATTACAAACAAATAAAAATGGAACATTAAAATCCGAGATCTGTCTAGCGGTGATCTCAGTTCTGACAGATTGCTTCTGGTAATTTTCTACTAATTTTAAATTTCAATATCAAATTAAGTCCTTGATAACTATCATGTGATGGAAACCAATGATTCACTTCCTTATACTGCAAGTGGAGATAAAGGCTTGGCCGACCTTGACATTAAATTCTTTCTCATTTTTTAATTCCCTTTATAACCACCGGTTTGGAGCTTAGTTTGCAATTCAGTTTAGGTGAAAGTCTACTAGGATTATTTCTCTTTTCCCAAAAAAAAAAACCCCACTTGCTAGGTTTTTTGTATATTCAGATGTACATACAGCGGTATTTTTAAAAATCTTTGTCCAACACAAGAGCAATTTATCCCTTGCCCCATGGTCAAATGGCTAAAGGAGGATTGGCCTTCTTTATCATTCTGACCCTTTCTGACTCCTGTAAATTTGACTAATTATTTATTAACCTGGTCTCTGGGTCCATAATTAAGAGAGGGAAGGAGGAGAAAGGAGAGGAGAGGCTAAGGAGAAGGAGAACAAGAGGAAAGGGGAGAGGTGAGAGAAAGGGGAAAATTCTGTTTGGTGCAGCCTGTAATCTGTCACTCTTGGCTTATGCTATTATGCGCAATCTGGAGGCTACTTTTGTTATAGCAGTATTTGACTTTGGGGCTGGTTTTCCCATCTCTCATGTGTACTCTTAGAATTGTAAGAAGGTCAGAGAGAGAGAGAGAGAGACACCTGCTTTCTTAAGGCTTCTAGACAGACATTTTGTAGCTGTTTTATTACGTCATCAATTTGCAGTGAAAGAAACTTAGAATCCTATCTTTAATCCATTGGAATGTTTAGAAATTTGGCTAGTTTTGCTTGCTAATAAAACTTTGGTGTGCTATTTGAATTGTGGGCGTCAGATAGGGAAAGAAACATAAGAGGAAGTCTGGTTTACCTCATTCTTTTTTTATTTTGCCCAACAACAACAAAGAATTATAAGGGAACACAACTTAAAACCCCTACTTAGCAATTCTATTTTTCTTTTTTTGTTTTGTTTTGTTTTGGTTTTTTTAGTGAGGCAATTGGGGTTAAGTGACTTGCCCAGGGTCACACAGCTAGTAAGTGTTAAGTGTCTGAGGCCAGATTTGAACTCAGGTCCTCCTGACTCCAGGGCCGGTGCGCTATCCACTGCGCCACCTAGCTGCCCCGATTCTATTTTTCTTAATGTAGTGAAAAAAATTATCTTTAAATGCTCAGAAATGTAAGACTTGAGAATGTAAGCTCCTTGTAAGCAAGGAATGTTTGCCCTTTTATTGCCAGCATTTTGTACAGTGATTTGAACATAGCAGGTTCTTAACCAAACATTGCCTATGGAGCAGTGGATCCAGTTGAGCCAAATAATTGTTAGTACCATGTAGGAAGACTGTCCCTCCAAGAACTCTTGTATATGTCTTATATATGCCTAGTTATTCACAGTGTCTCCCTCATTCAGATGTGAGCCCTTTGAGGTTTAGTACTATCTTTGCCTTTATTTGTATCTCTATCACCTAAATGATGCCAAATTCATAGTAGGCACTTAATAATGCTTGTTGACTGACTCAGAGACTAGAAACAAAATGATGGGTGTCTGGTGTATTAATGCCTTTTAGCTTGGGGGAGAAAAAGATTAGTGACTTCATAAATGAAAATTGCAGTTGAGCCTCCCCTTAGTTCTAAGGGCCCCAAATCCAAAGAAACTGCACACTTGCTCCCCCTCCCCTCCTTAGCAACCTTTGTTCAGGGTACACAGTGTTAAAATTACCCAATTGACTGCCAAAACTGAGTAGTGGGATCTGCTTCAAGTTAGAGAAACTGAGCCTCCAAACTTGTCTAGACAAGTCACTTTTTTGGAGTTAATTTGCTCCCTCGGTGATTCCAGGAAAAGAAACAATGCTTTATCAGCCTCTACTTTCAGACTTTTAAATCAGTTTTTAGAAAAGCAGCTTTGCTCTAGCAATGAATGTGTTTTCCTAAAGTGAAAGGTCAGCAACTAGGTGTCTAAGCTGTGTGTGTGTGTGCGCGCATGCAATGCCTTCACTCACTCACTAACTTGGCATTGTCATCCTCAAGTGTCTTAATGCTGTATCTAAGTTTTCCAAGTCATGTTGAAGATGGATGTTTGGGAAGGGCATAACACAGCCGTAGTGGTGTCAGGAACTCCTGCACCAGATCTCTGTGGAAAGCCAGAGGTGGGGTACAAATCAAATCCTTATTTTATCTGGTTTGTTTTTCAGATCAATGTCCGTGTTACTACCATGGATGCGGAGTTGGAGTTCGCTATCCAGCCCAATACTACTGGAAAGCAACTCTTTGACCAGGTGAGTGACCTGTATGTCTTTATGAGAGTCAGAAGGGGAGAACTTGGATTTCACAAGATGAATATTTCCCCCTTTCCTGCTAAATCGATCACATTCATGGATAAGGAAGTATTTTCTATTTAAAGATTCTTATACCCTTCAATTATGTGTATATCTATCCATACATATACATATATACACATACACATTTACATACACACGTATCCATATTACATATACACACATGTATATATGTACACATACATATATACTTATATATACATAGACATATGCACATATAAACAGACATCTATTTCCTTCTTCCACAAGAAAGCTAACATTATGGTCATCTCTGAATGGTAACCTATATGAACAGCAGATATAAGAGGCAAGTTAGGCTCTGGTGTGCTTGTTGACAGCAAGTGTCGGTGAGGCCAAAGGGAATGCCTGCTCACTCCTGAACTCTCCATGGTGGAACAGGATCCTTTTAACCATGTTTGAAAATGCATGCTATCTTTACAAACCAACCAGCCTTCTTCAACCTCATTCACCTAAAGCAGAGGTTCTGAACCTTGTCTTTGTCCCAAACCCCTTTGGAAGTCTGGTGATACCCATGGAACTCCTCAGAATAAGGTTTTTAAAACATAAAATACACAAGATTGCAAAGAAAATGGATTATATTGAAATAAAGTTATTTAAATAGTTTTTTTTTTTAATTGTGATATAGTCCATGGACCGCCTGAACTCCAGGCCCGAACAGACAAAGTAAATAACACACCTGATGCTTCCAAGGAGAAATAAAGCATCTCTTTGATCCAACTCATTTGAATCCTTTGTGGTCTCCAAACTCCTTCTCTGGCCTCTTCCAAACGCACCCCATCTCTTGTTAAATTTAAGAAATATTTATTAAATTACCTTCTATGGCAAGAGAACTCTGCTAGAAAGTGGAGGAAAATGTCTGACGACTCATTCTCCTGGATCTTATGGCTTAGTAGGGGGAGGTATTCCCCAGACAGAGATTGGTAGAACAAACAGCTATGCTTAAGTGCAATTGAGAGAGTACAAAGCAAAATGCTTTGTGATGTCTAAGAGACGAAGGTTTTTACTGATAGGATAATCAAGGAATGCCTCCTGGAGGAGATGGTATTTTAATTGGCCTTTGAAGAATGGGTAGGGGGGCAGCTAGGTGGTGCAGCGGATAAAGCACTGGCCCTGGATTCAGGAGGACTTGAGTTCAAATTCGGCCTCAGATATTTGACACTTAGTAGCTGTGTGACCCTGGGCAAGTCACATAACCCTCATTGCCCTGCAAAAAAAAAAGAAAAAAAGAACAAGTAGGAATTCAAGGGTAAAGATGGAAAGACTGGACATTCTAAGCATGAGAAGTAGCATAGGGAACCGTATGGGGAAGAAAAAGGTATGTAAGGTGGACAGAACACAGTTTACCATGGCTGGAGCACAATATTCATAAAGGAAAAGAGTATTAAATAAGGCTAGAAAGGAAAGGTAGGCTCTGAATACCAGACAAATGTGCCTGAACTTTACTCAGCAGTAGAAAACCATTGAATGTGGACAATACCATAATCTAATTTAGGTATAAGGAAATTAGTCTGTAAGTGGTGTGAAGGATAGATTGAAGGGGATAAGAGGGTAGGCAGACAAAGAAGGCTCGTTAAGAGGCTACTACCATAGTTTAGGTGGGTAAATTATGGTCTTTGCCCCATTCTTTCTTCCCCACTTAAAAAAAAAATGGTGGAAAGTCCAACAAACAGGTAAACCTTTTAAAATGTCTTCACTGTTTACCTATGTCTTAGTTGATAAGCTTCCTTTGGGAGATAGCAACTTCTCTAGCATTGGAGGTCTTTAAACAGACATTGAATGGCCACTTGTCAGAGAGACTGTAGATGAGACAAATGATTTGGGCAAGAGTTGAACTGGATGACCCTTGAGGTCCATTGTAGCCCCGTGATTCTGTCTCCTAGAGGCATTGATTGAAAGCGGGAAAGAGACTTTGATCATTTAGTCCAGCCCCTTCATTTTGTACAGTATTATAAGTACTTATAGGAAATTGTGACCCCAGAAGGTTCCATGATTTGTCCAAGGTTACTGGTATGAAGCAGCAGCTAGGATTCAAACCCAGGCTCTCTGACTCCAAATTCAGTTTTCCTTTCTCTGGGCCATGTTGCTTCTAGCCCTTCCTGGTATTTTATGTGTATTGGTGCTTGATTAAAAACAATTTAATAATGTGATCAGCATGCTTGTGGTAGTTAGGATTGAATGGCCTGGGGATACTCTGAAGGCCATGTGGTCTACTGCTAAGGAGTCAAGAGACTCAGCTTTTGGTCCTAGTATTGTCACCCAAACTCAAGCACTCGGTTTCCTCTTCTGTTAAGAAGAAAAATAATATATTTCATTACTTCATAGGGTCATTGTTGAGACCAAATAAGATCATCCATACAAAGTACATTAGCACTGCCAAGCATTGTTCAGATGTGAGCCATCAAATATGTAGCATGGTAGGCAGATAGAATAATAATAATAATAATAATATAGCTAGCATTTATATAGTGCCTACTGTGTGCCAGGTGAAGAAGCAGATGGCAAACCACTCCAGTATCTTTGCCAAGAAATCCCCAAATGGGGTCATGAAGAGTTAGACTAAAATGAAATGACTCAACAACAAAACTGTGAGAACACTGGACCTCAAAGGAGTTCTGAGTTTGAACCCTGCTTCTGACACTTAATAGCTGTGTGACCCTGGGCATGTCACTTAACCACTTGTGACCCTAGTTTCTCCATTTGTAAAAATGGGTCTGATAATATCACTTGTGTAGATTGGACAGTTGTGAGGAGCAATGAAAAGATGGAGCATTTTGCAAACTTAAAGACCTGGATAAATGTTAGTCCTATGCAGGATAGTAATCTGTGCCACTCCTGGTCCTGAGCTGGAGAGAACTGAATCCATAGGAGCAGAATTCCCATCTCATAGCCTCAGCTGTAAGAGGAGAGACCATCACTCTGGTATTCCTTGCATTTCCTGTTCTGCCTCCAAGAATGGCCATGGTACTTCCTGGCACCATTTCTGTGTCCCTGAGAAAATCGATCTCTGTGATTGGCCCAGTGCATCCTTTCTATCCTTGTTTGGGACAGTTTCTAATTTCTAGATGGTTATGCTTGAGTAACTATGAATGGAAGAAATGGTGATTTAGAGAGAGTAATTTAAAGGGCTACCTCTTACCTTGTGCACTTGTAAATTATTAGCTTAGCTAACCATTCCCCTTCCCTCCCTTGTTCCACAATAATGGCTCATCCGATCTAATCTTACTATTTTAATTTCTAATTTTTAATTTCCTCTTCTAAGAGTGACTGTAAACTGTTCTCTTTCTTCTCATGTGGTGCTATTCTTTATGTTGGAAGTAAAAAAGATTTTCTGCCTCCTTGCTAAAATTAGATGCATTAACAAGTATTGAATACTTCAATGGTTTCATTTTTCGGGGGTCTAACTTTTTCCCCCCCTAATTTCTTTCAAAACTATTTTACTCTCTACTGGCCTCTAACAAAAAAGACTGTATGTAGAATGAACCTTTCAGCTCCACTAGGCAGACATGACTGAATAGTGTTCATTCTTGCTAAAAGTTTTGCCAACATGTTTTAAATGACCTTTTCAGATGGATGGGGGGGGGGGCGGGTTAGAGCCAACTAAGTCTGGCTCTAATTGCGTGGTCTCTAGTGCCTTCTTTTTTGTCATTGTGTTTGTCTTGTTTCTGTTAGGAAAAAAAAAAGCAAAAGCAACCTTGCTGTTTCACCTTTTTTTTTTTAACCACATTGTCCCAGCATCACCCTTGGATTACAGAAAAGTCTCATATGCTGTTTCCTGCCTTTAGTGGGTGACTAGGGAGGGCCACTGTGTGTATGTGTTGTTGAAGTATCCAGGTGCATAGTCATTCTTGATGTCTCTATGCTCTGTCAAGCATGTCCAGAGACTGGACTCATTCCCCGGCCATCTGCGCACCCTCATCCCTTGGCAGCGTGGTGCACGTCCACATTGATGGAGACATAGAAAATATATAATATATACATAAAGTCCCCTGTTTGGTTTTCGAGGCCCTTCATGATAACCTGGCCTTCCTAGTCTTCCCACGCCTTTCCCAACCATGTACTCTGCAGTCAGTGACATCGCCTTCCTGTTCTTGTACACAATGTGCCGGGTCACTGATCCAGGCACTTAACGCCCAGAACTCTGTCCTTCCTCATCTCTGCCTCTTGGCTTCTATACCTTCCTTCGGGTCTCAGCTGAAGTCACACTTTCTGCAGAAAATCTTTCCCAGTCCTCCCTAATCTTCAAGCCCTTCTTCTGAGACTATCTCCAGTTTATCTCATCTTTATCTTCTTTGTACACCCTATTTCCCCCATTAGATTGTGAGCTCCTTGAGAGCAGAGACTGGTTTTTTGTCTTCATATCACCAGCACTTAGCACACAGCCTGGTCCATAGCAGGTGCTTAATCAATGCTTGTTGACTTGTGCATTTATGTTGCTCTCTTCTTAAAAATAAAAAAGGGAAGGGTGATCTACACTTTGTCCACGAACTAGAGAAAAGACTGCTCTCAGGTAGAGGAGACTTCATTTTGTCTGGCCCTGTCACTAACTAGTTATTTCCTCTCCCTTTTTAGGCCTCACTTTCTCATCTAAAAAATGAGGGGGAGTAAGGCTGGGTGACCTTTAAGTTCCCAGCCACAGTATTCTATGGTATCTTTCTATGCTTCTGTATCACCACTACCCAACTCCTTTCCATCTTCTTTGCCCAAACAGTGGGAATATCATCCCATGGTCTGTTTTGAGCTTGTGAAAGAGAGAAGGTGGGGAAAGAGAATCTCATTTTGCAAGAGCAGTTAGAGGAAATGAATTCCACCAGTAAGTAGCAAACCCCAGGTTAGTCCAGAATCCAGTAGTGGCACGGGACCAGATATACTGAACAAAAAAAAGAAAACAAAGGACCCTTGCCATCTCGTGTGTTTCTGAAATTTGTGCCCAGAATAGAGAGGGGCCAGGTGTGTGGAGGGGTGACAGAAACAATATCAGTGTGCTTTCCTCTCTGCCTTCTCTCCAAAGCCTCTTCTGGCTTAAAACCAAGGAGAGGGGGCAGCTAGGTGGCAAAGTGGATAAAGCACTGGCCCTGGATTCAGGAAGACCTGAGTTCAAATCCAGCCTCAGACACTTGACACTTACTGGCTGTGTGACCCTGGGCAAGTCACTTAACCCTCATTGCCCCCCCCCCCAAAGGGAGGGAAAAAAAGAACTAAATCTATAGTTCCAAGTTGAAAAAGTGTTTTGTTTTAGCACTTTTCCAGAAAGGTGATGAAGTATAATTTTCTTTTTATCAGGTATCTTGCAAACCATCCGTCATTCACCTCTCTCTGGTGCCCATAGCTGAATTTAGACAGCAAAGAGAAATTTGCCTTAGATTCTATGCCTGTAGAAATCTCGTTCTAGCTGTTCATGTGCTTTCCTCATTGGTCTGCTGCAGCTTTTGACTATGAGAATGGTTTCTGAAACCTCTTTGAGAATTCAGGAACTGCACAGTGGCCTAATTGGTCACAGTGGAACATTCTTTTGTGGCACTTTCAGTGTTAAGAGTGCTGAACTTGGAGCCAGAAACTTAGGGTCCCAGACCTGACACTTAGCTACATGTGGGTCTGCAGGCCCTTCTCTTAACTTTAAAATATCTAGCATTTCTAGAATTCTTTAAGGTTTGCAGAGCACTTTACATGTGTTATCTCATTTGCTCCTTACAACAGTCCTGTGAGGTGTAGGTGCTATTACTATCCTCATTTTAGAGATAACAGAACTGAGGCTTACACAGGTTAAGTAACACAGCTCGTAGGCAGGATTTTATCTCAGGACTTCCTTATTCCAAGTCCAGCCCTTTATGCCACCTAGCTGTGAATGGCAGCCTTAATATCTTCCCCTCTACAGTGGGGGTCCTAATGCCCCACACAGCCCATCACCCCTTGGTAAAGTTGTTTATTATTGTTACCATCCTCCTCTTTGTAGTAACAGTATCACTCTATGACAGGCTCTACACATGCTTTGTGTTTCTTAAAATCATGTTCCAGAATCCAGCCATCTCTTAAAATATTGCTTCCAAAGCCTGTTGCAGACTCTTAGTCTCCCTTTTTTACAAGCATACTATGAATTTACAGCCATAGTTTAAAAAATATATGTCCATATATCCCCAGGGTATGTACAGGTATAACACTCCCATCCTCTAATGAATTCTTTAGGAACTGAATACTTAGCCAGTTCCTCTTCTTTTCCTAGTTTGAATGCTCTACAGCATCTTCTCTTTTTTTTTTTCCTTTCCTTTCCTTTTTTTTTTTTAAATTTTTTTTTGTGGGGCAATGGGGGTTAAGTGACTTGCCCAGGGTCACACAGCTAGCAAGTGTCTGAGGCCAGATTTGAACTCAGGTCCTCCTGAATCCAAGATCGGTACTTTATCCATTGCACCACCTAGCTGCCCTCTCTACAGCATCTTCTTATATGGATGGGTGAGATTTAACACATCACAGACAATTCCCCTGATATGGCAGAGAGGAGGCCTGTACTTAGTGGCCTCTATATTCTGATATGTGTCGCTGAGCTGGGATGGCTGTATTCTTTTTTTTTTTTTTTTTTTAGTGAGGCAATTGGGGTTACGTGACTTGTCCGGGGTCACACAGCTAGTAAGTTTTAAGTGTCTGAGGCCGGATTTGAACTCAGGTACTCCTGAATCCAGGGCCGGTGCTCTATCCACTGAGCCACCTAGCTGCCCCAGGGATGGCTGTATTCTAGCTCTGCCTTCTAAGCGTGAGCTTGGCTAAGAGAGATTCATCACCATGTGGGCTACAGGGTGACAATCTGGTCAGCCTCAGCCACTCTTAAATATTTTCTGCTGAGTAATGGAAAAATTGTAGTCTCTCTCAGGAGAAGTAGCCAGGGCTAGCAAGATTCCTGATTCTCTCCTTTCTCCCAACATTGCTAAAATATTGTTGGAGACCACGAATGAGGTCAGATAGAAGGGCATTGCCACTTGCAAAAAGGAGAAACCTCCTTATTGGTTTTGTCACTCCTCCTCCTCCTTTTCCTCTTACTACTCCCCCCCACTCCTCCCCCTCTTCCTCTTCCCCCCCACTACTATTCCCATTACTCCTACTCCTATTACCACTACCACAGCTATTAGTACTATAATAACAACTACTACTACTACTACTACCACTACCACAATTACTACTACTACCTCCTCCACCACCACTAGCTAGCATTTATATAATAGCCCTTTAAGGTTTGCAGAGTGCTTTACAAATACTATCTCATGGGGCAGCTAGGTGGCACAGTGGATAGAGCACCGGCCCTGGAGTCAGGAGGACCTGAGTTCAAATCCAACCTCAGACACTTAACACTTACTGGCTGTGTGACCCTGGGCAAGTTGCCTCACCAAAAAAACCCCAAAACAAATACCATCTCATGATCATCCCAACAACCCTGGGAAGCAGGTGCTATTATTCCCATTTTATAGAAGAAGAAGCTAAAGTAGAGCTTTAGTGACCTTGCCCAGGCTCACACAACTGGTAAGTGTCTGAGGTTAGATTTGAACTCAGGACCAATATTCTGTCCACTGTTCTTACTAGCTGCCTCATATCATGCTCATGGTCACCCTACCATGACATGTTTTGCAGGGGCCATGGGAGAAGATGGATAGAACTGGATGTAGAATACTCCTCAAATCAGAGGTTAGGTAAATGAATGTGTTAAGTAAAATTTGTAGTATTTGGTCCCCTAGGATACTAGGTGGGTAACAAGTATGCCCTTGTTCAGTTGGCTTGAGCAGGCTGCTACAGGAAGCTTTCCCATCCACGTCTCCAGTATTATGCTTTAATGTGTAGCTTGTCAACCTTGGACCCATCCCCAAAAGGAGTCATTTCAGTTATTGGAGGCAAATTTCCAGAAATGAATAGAAGCTGTACTATAGAAAAAGGCTTCTATGGAACGGATGCCAGCTTCTTCATAGCTGCTTTAAGTCCCAGTTGCCCATCTCCCCAGAGAGAGAATGTTATCTAAATTTTCTTAACTCTTAACTGTTTCTTGGATATTTTTCTTCCAAATTTTGATGCTGGTGGATTTTAATTGATTTGAGGGAGAAGGTGGAATTTGACATTTGTCAAAAAATAGGAGACAAGGTTATTAAAAGTGGGATTTTGCTCTGATTTTGTTTTAGACTATTGAGTCAAGGGAACTCTTGTCTTCTGTGGATGGGAGAGACTGTGTATTAGAGGAGAGGGAGAATATTAGAATAATACTCTGAAATAACAGAATTCGACCTGGCTAATAAGGTTTAGAATAGCTTTTTTTTTATTCAGGGCTTACAGGAGGCTGGTGCATTGATTGGGCTTATGTATTTAGTATTCTTGAAATCACTCACAAGTATTGACTAAGTTCAGGGTCCATTTTATGTAAACCTGTTTGTTCATTCACAATTTCATTCTACCATGAAGTAGATAATCTGAATTAGAAAAAATGTCTTGGGTGAGGCTAAGTAAACAACCGAAAGAGATAAAGAGAGAGAGAGAGAGTGAGTGAGTGTGTGTGTGTGTGTGTGTGTGTGTGTGTGTGTGTGTGTGTGTGTGTGTGTGTAGGGGGTTATTACATAACTCTGCTACCCTGTAGTTAAAAAAGGGGGTGGGGGGGCAGCTAAGTGGTGAAATGTATAGAGTGCTGGGGCCTGGAATCTGGAAGACTTATCTTTGTGAGTTTAAATCTGGCCTTGGGACACTGACTAGCTGTGTGACCCTGAACAAGTCACTTAACCTTGTTTCTTTCAGTTTCCTCATCTGTAAAATGAGCTGGAGAAGGAAATGACAAACCACTCCAGGATCTTTGCCAAGGAAACACCAAATGGAATCACAAAGAGTCAGGCACAACTGAACAACAACAACAAAAATTTTTTTAGACATTCACAAACCTCTAGAGGAGAGAGAACTGAGAGTATCTAGTATGTAAGCCCATGTAGTTAGGATAGTGAGAAGAAAATAAATAACTAGGGAGTCATATACATTCTTTTTTTTTTTTTTTTTGCGGGGCAATTGGGGTTAAGTGACTTGCCCAGGGTCACACAGCTAGTAAGTGTTAAGTGTCTGAGGTCGGATTTGAACTCAGGTCCTCCTGAATCCAGGGCCGGTGCTCTATCCACTGCACCACCTAGCTGCCCCCATATACATTCTTTTAACTTAGGTACTGAAGAAAGTTAGAAATGGTTGCCCTCCACCTTTTCCTTAATATGGTACTTATGACTATGATTGTTTTATGTACGTCTGTTAAAAAATAATGTCTTTGGGGGCAGCTGGGTGGCGTGTGGATAAAGCACTGGCCCTGCCTGGATTCGAGAGGACCTGAGTTCAGATCCAGCCTCAGACACTTGACATTAGCTGTGTGTCCCTGGGAAAGTCACTTAACCCTCATTGCCCTGCCCCCCCCCAAAAAAAAGCCTTTTTTATGTATAATTGATACTACATTTCTTGACTTCCCAATGGGTAGGAAAGGAGCGAGAGGGAGAAGATTCAGAGCTCCAATTTTTTTTAGAAAAAGAATTTTTAAAATAAAAAATATTCTTGAAGAAATTAGGATAACAAAAAAAGAAATACTGCAGTTTGAACAATCCTTAAGTTCAAACAGTGTGTGTGTGTGTGTGTGTGTGTGTGTGTGTGTGTGTGTGTGTGTGTGTGTTTCAAAGATGCTTTTTTTTTTTTCTAGATAGAATCTTAAAATTTTAGGACCCTGGGGATTCTAAACACCTCCCTTTGAAGATATGGGGATGAAGCCAGAATAGTAAAAGAAAACTCACCCAACATTACACATACACAGCAAATCATTGATAGAGTGAATCTTAGTCACCACCTTTCAGTCTGTGGCTTGGTGCTTTAGTTCATAGACTTCGAAATTGGGACCACAAATTGTTTTCCCTAAGAAGGAAGACTTTTCTAAGTTTATAATAATTTCAGAATGCCTATTGACCTAATGGAACATGCCTTGAGAGTGCTTTATGGGATAAAGTAACTACCACTGAAGTGTGTCCCAGAATTAGGGCTAGAAAGGGTCACAGAAGGGAATTAGTCCTGTTCTTACTTCACGTCAGTCTTGTCGACAGTATTCATAATGTGTGGTCTTCTACCTTCTGCTTAAATACTTCCAGCAACAGGAAACTCATTCCTTAAAGGAGCTGGAAGGAACCTTAGAGGTAATTATGCCTAAACCTCTTGCTTCGACAGATAAGGAAGCTGAGACCCAGAAAACGAATTAACTTGCTTAAAGTTAAAACTCAAAAGTAGCATAGCTTGGATTCCTTACAAGATATGACATGCATACATAAACAGTTAACGAACATGTCTGCTTTTAGATTCGGTGGATTCAAGAATTATAATCTAATTGCTAGTAGGGGTGGCACAGTGGATAGAGCACCCACCCTGGAGTCAGGAGGACCTGAGTTCAAATTCGGCCTCAGACACTTAACACTTACTAGCTGCGTGACCCTGGGCAAGTCACTTAACCCCAATTGCCTCACCAAAAAACAAAAACAAAGAATGTGCTAGGCACTGTTGAGCTAAGCTTTTTTTTTTTTAACCAAATATTATCTTATTTGATCCTCACAACCCTAGCAAGTTAGGTGTTACTATCCTCCTGAGGCAAACAGAGGTTAAATAGTTTGCCCACAGTGTCTGACTGAGGCCAGATTGGAACTCACATCTTCTTAATTCCCAGCCTACCACTCTATATACACTGCCTTTAGAGAGCTCTCTAGAGTCCTAAGAAGTTCACCCAGCCGGCAAGTGTCAGAGTTGGGACTTAAACCCAGATTTTCCTGGCTTCAAGGTCAGCTCCAACTACTAGTCCATCCTACTTCTCAGACAGAATGAAAATCCCAAAAGATCTTGATATGTTAGCTGGTTAGGCTAAACCTAGCAAGGTGAAATTATTTAACAGGGATAAAGTTTGTATGCTTGTTTAAAAAAATCACATGGGCAAGTATGGGGGAGAGTCATCATAACCTTGAACATAATCTTTGAAATCTGGATTTGTGTTCATTTCCCTTTTCATTTTGGGTTCCTATGAAATTTAAAAAAAAAAAAAAAAGTCTGATTTTCTGTGTCATAGATTGATCACTGCCTCCCCAAATCCTACAACTTTTTCTGTTTTATTTAAATCCCATGTTAAACTACAAATGTTCTTTATTTTTAAGAAAATGTCTTTGCTACTGAATGATCACTAAAATGGAGAAAAAGTCCCTTCACTCTCTGGGGGTAGTTTACTCATCTGTAAGATGACAGTGGTGGATTAGGTGACCTCTGAGGGCCTGCCTAACTCTAGCTGTCTGTGAGCTTTGCACATCAGATTTCAGTTTAAAATATAAATACTTGGTTTGGGATTTCTATCATGGGTAGCTGGGGACCTTTTTTTTTTCTTTCACAATCTAAAAGAAACCACAAAGTGTGTGGGAGTCCCCCAGAAAAATCGAGCAGTTTTTGAGATTGTCAGCATGTATTCGTAGCCTGGCCTGGCCTGACTGACCACAGGTCACATTTTCCAGATGTCCCTAGTGGAATATGCTGAATGGATGGCCTACAGTTGCCCCTGCCCCGCCCCCCCCCCTCCAACCATTCATGTGCACAGTAGTAGCTGGCACAACATTCTCTATGAATCAGATTGCAAGATACTTTCTTTTCTTCAAAAGCACCATAAAGAATTTTTAAAATGACTCATCAGGCTAATGAAGAACAGGCTCTTAGTTTAAGGCAGGATTAAATCCTTCCCCTCCTCCACACCATGATATGAAGTTCCTGGCACTGGTTGGTCATTATTTCACATCCTAGGAACCCAGAAGCCAAAAATCTGCCTGTCACCCTGTGGTGAATATAGAACTTAAGTTTGCCTCTCTCCCAACCCTGATTGCAACCCTGTTGCATCACCACCCTGGAAATGAGCCACCATCTTGTTTCCTGACTTTCAGACAATTGCTTCTTCACTTCCCTATCCTTAGCTGTCAGATTTCTGGACCGACTATTGACAAGCAGAGCCACGAACAGACGTACACAAGAGTTTCTTAGACCTGTGGAGCAAGTGAGCCAGTCAGACTGGTTATTCCCTTGGGAATTGGGCTAACTCTAGGAAAGCTGGATCATATGATGACTACCTGGTATTTCTGCCCATTTGGGAGAGGCATCCCTCTATAATTGGTTTCTACATTTATATTTCCAGGTTGTTAAGACCATTGGCCTTCGGGAAGTATGGTACTTTGGCCTCCAGTATGTGGATAATAAAGGATTTCCAACCTGGTTGAAGCTTGATAAAAAGGTAAATGAGGGTTAACTATTTACAGATTGTTAATCTGGGTGTGTTGGCTTGCTGATTTGACATTGATTGTTGATGTGGGAAACCTGAATACTTTATTTTAAAAAAAATTAGACTTGCAGATTTCCAGAGAACTGGAAGTCCTTGGAACTAGGTATCATGTATCTTAACTCCCTGCTTCACTGAGTCAATGGTGTTTCATTGTTTAGCTATTATTTGACCTTAGGTTTATTGGTCAGTTTATTTGTTTTAATTAGAATATACCAGAGAAGCTAATTTGCTTCTGGGAAGACTAAAAAAGCAACAACTGGGTTTTAAAAATATATATTTGGTAAAAACACATTAACTTTGTGCCTCTTTCTCAAGTTAACTTAATTATGCCCAAGTGCTTAAGAAAAGTTGTTCTTATTTTTAGCAGACCTGGGATAATGTAAACTTAACATGAATATGAATGTTCTCCCCCTAAACCACTTCTTAAGGTACAAATCCTCCAACAGCTTGTTTCCTCAAAGTTTAGCATAATATAGAATTTGGGTTGCCCATCTACCCACAGCATGGGGAAAGAGGAGTCATTAGGTTTAAATATCAAGTTCTAGAGCCCAGGACAAGCATGCTGGGAAGTTCTCATGATGCTAGTGTACTGGGGGAATTTCCAAAGCCTTTGGGTCTTGAGGTCCCTCTCCTGGCCTCAATTTCCTCATCTGTAAAATAAGAGCAATTGGGCTGGGCTAAATCTATGACCCTGTGATCACCGTTTGGAAGTAAGGTTTGGCCAGAAGAAGACACAAGTCATAATTGGCCTTTGCTGGGTTGGATCCCTGATGAATGTCTAGCAAAGCACAAAGGCTGAGCTTTTCCCTGATTTTTTTTTTTTGGCTTAATATACTCAAAAGGCCTTTTTTTTGCAAGGCAATGAGGGTTAAGTGACTTGCCCAGGGTCACACAGCTAGTAAGTGTCATGTGTCTGAGGTCGGATTTGAACTCAGGTCCTCCTGAATCCAGGGCTAGTTCTCTATCCGCTGCACCACCTAGCTGCCCCCCAAAAGCCTTTTAAAGAATCTCATCCTGAAAATTCTAACCTTAGGAGACCCATTTGTATGTGTTATTGTTGCACAGATAGTGTGTTCTGACATCTAGAACTTTGTCATTTGAATTCTCAGTAGGTTTTGTTTCTCTCGTCCAGGTCTCTGCTCAGGAGGTCAGAAAGGAGAGCCCCCTCCAGTTCAAATTCCGGGCCAAATTCTACCCAGAGGATGTGCCTGAGGAACTGATTCAGGACATCACCCAGAAGCTGTTCTTCCTGCAAGTGAAAGATGGAATCCTCAGTGATGAAATCTACTGCCCACCTGAGACTGCTGTTCTTCTTGGGTCCTATGCCGTGCAAGCCAAGTTTGGCGATTATAATAAGGATGTGCACAAGGCTGGGTACCTCAGCTCCGAACGTTTGATCCCTCAAAGGTAACCCCAGGCTGCACTATCCACCTGCCCTTCATTATCCATTCACTCCCCTGTGTCATCCTGGATATCCCGTACTATCAGAGATAATATCGGGAGTGGCACGGCCAGGGTTGGGACACCAGTAACTTCTAGGGTTTGTACATTTTTTAAATGAGTCACTCTGGACTTTTGACTCTCCCAGCCCACAAAGTGTACTTTGTGAAGAGCTTGATGACTGCTTTTAGCATAGTTTCAGGTAGTAGGAGGAAAAAAAATAATCAGAAAGAAAAAATATTCTGTCCTCATGGAAATATAGAGGGTGGGAAGTAGGTGTGGCTTCCCCTTCTACTCATCGCTGAATGTGTGTTGAATCCCTCAAGTGGAATATAAATTCCTTACATTGGGGTATCCCTAGTGCCAGGCACAGTCCCTTAGACATTTTTAATGCTTAATAAATGTTGGATTGAATTAACTTAGTCACATTTCTTCTAAGAGGGTAGCACTCTGAAATAATGATAGTGGGGCCCCCTTAAATCCCTGCTTAGCCCCTCTGTTAATTTGCTTTGCTTAATCTAGTACCTACACACACAGCTATCTGTGTGTTTTATGTTCTGTCCTCTCTTGAGAAAAAAAAAAGACATTGCAGAACACTGAAGTTTTTCAACCAAGATTAGGGCAGGTTTGGGCCGATAATCACGAATAGCGATCTCAATTCTGTATCTCTCTGTTCTGACTCCAGTGCAACATGTTCCAAGGCATCTTAGACTTTTATCTGAAGGAAAGCAAGAATTTTCCTGGAAGTGGGAATGAGAGGCAGATTTCATAGCTTTCAGCATCCCTTAATTTAAAAAGATAGAGAAAAAAATGAAGGAGGAGAGGAAGGAAGGAAGAAATGTCAGTTCCCTTCTTTTTGTATTCCAGAGTAATGGACCAGCACAAGCTCTCCAGAGAACAGTGGGAGGATCGGATCCAGGTGTGGCACGCTGAACACCGTGGGATGCTCAAGTGAGTTGTAGCACAAACTGGTATTTAGGTCATCAGCAGCTCTTCCAGTTAATCTTCTTTACCATGTGACTTCGGTTAGGAATCTCAGAGTAATTAGCTCTAGGAGGCTTTTGAACTGTTTTTCAGTTCTGATGCCTAATAAGGTATTAAAAGTTTTCATGTAACTGGTGGGGCATTTGTTTTTGTTGTTTTTTTTTTATTTATTTTTCATAATTAAATTGTAGCCTTGACACGTAAGCCTTGGAAAGCTTTTTCCCAGGCTACCTTTCCTTCCTTGGTACTTTTTTAGGGAAGGAAAAAAACATCTAAAGAGCTCAAATGATACAGAAGCTGCTTTCCCCCCATCTCCCCCCCAAAAAAACCCAAACCATTATTGCCCTGTTTTTCTCAGCTGCTTAAGTGGCCTTGGTTTGCTCATGCATGGATACAAGGTAGTTGCCTCCTCATGGGTTTTTATTGGACAAGACAGAACCCCCAAAAGGCACATTCATCTTAGAGAAACAAAAATGTCGCATGGAGGTGAGATGTCCAGACACCCTTGTTTGTTTAAATAAATCTTCTCGGGGCCTTTTGTTACTGCATTACAGTCATTTCTGGAAATCTCATCCCCACTGGAACAAAGGAAACCAGTTAAACAAAAACACCCCACTACAGTGGTCCTCCAAGTCCTAGCAGATGTGGTGGTTCTTTTAAATGGTGCGCTACTTTGTTTCTTAGTGCAATTTATCATCCCTCTTTCTCTATGTTGGCAGCATTTTGTTGTTGAAAGCCAGGCTCAGAGTTTGGAAGGGTCTTGCTTATGAGGTTGCGGGCAGCCATAGCTTGTGGCACCTGCATGGCTGAACCCATCTGACCCAAGTAGATGTCCACCTTGGGGGGGGGTGGACAAGCAAGAGAGTGGTCTTCGGGGGCAGCTAGGTGGCACAGTGGATAGAGCAGTGGATTCAGGAAGACCTGAGTTCAAATACGGCCTCAGACACTTGACACTTACTAGCTGTGACCCTGGGCAAGTCACTTAATCCCTGTTGCCCCACAAAACAACAAAAAAAAGAGAGTGGTCTGCAATAATAAATGAGGAAAGCAGTGGGCACCCTGGAATCACCATGGAGGCCAGAGAAGAAATAATCTGCTAAGTCAGCTAAAATAGTGCCTCATCACTTAATAAAGACCTTTTTTGTCTAGTCGATAAAGACATCAACGAGGTTCTGTCTTGATTTGTCAAGTGAGCAATCCTTTACGAAGTTAGGGATGGGCAACATCATTCATACTGGGTCTTCAAAGTTATAGCAGTCCTCCCCTCTGTTCTTTTCCACCATTGATTCCTGCCCACCTGGGATTCTTGCTATTCTGATGCCCTCACTTCATTCTTCCTGAGTGCTATGGAGAGAGGGGGTGGGTGAAGAATGACCAGTAAAGGAAGAAGTGCCAAAATCATCCTTGGGATTACAATGTGAAATTAATTTTATACTAATCTAATGTGTGTGTGTGTGTGTGTTTTAATCTCCCCTAACTAGAGATAATGCTATGCTGGAGTATTTGAAGATTGCTCAGGACTTGGAGATGTATGGGATCAATTATTTTGAGATAAAAAACAAAAAAGGAACAGACCTTTGGCTCGGAGTGGATGCCCTTGGGCTGAATATTTACGAGAAGGATGATAAGTGAGTTGAAACTTTTCTGTTTTTGAGTTGATGAGGTAGTAGGAGTGGGGAACAGATGGGAAACCAGCACTCTCAAATGGGGCTGAATGAAGGTCTTGATTCAGCTTTGAGATGATCCAGGGAAAGGGCTGTTATTGAAGATCTCTTCTCTGTTGATGTTGGCTCTGTATGGAGCGGTGGGGGGAAATACAATATATTCATTAGAGTTTAGATAATATTCTGTAGACCCATTTGTTTGAAGGAGGGAATAAAGAAGAGTAGCCCTAGGGGGCCTGTGGAATGGGGCAAAAGAGGGGGGGTGGGGCAGGTGGATCATCACTGCAATGTTTGCCTGCACCTTTCATTCTCCATGGAATAGGGTTTGACCACAAAAACTTATAGGTACAGCTGCCACCCAGGCAGTTTCTGCAAAGCATACCGTCTGAAGGCTTCCTACAAGATCAACCCTTAGATCAAATTTCTGCTAATGCAGTTAAACAACATTTATTAAGCACCTGCTATGTGCCAGGCATTGTACTAAATTCTGGGGATACAAAAAGAAGCCAAAGATAATCCCTACGCTCAAGGAATTGACAATCTAACATTCAGAGGGTTATCAGAGACCTTTAAGGCTATATAAATGATTGCATTAATAGATTATACTCACTTAATCTAAACCCTCTAAACTTTGGGAGTTACTCATTTGCTCTCCATTTGTTATTTAGCTTATGGGGGCCAGGACTGTTTGGTTTTTGTCTTTGTGTCTCCAGTGGTGGAGAGGCAGCATGGCAGAGGAGATAGCAGACTGGCCTCAGAATCAGAAAGTACTGGGTTCAGGTCCTGACTGTAAAGAAATGGCTGCTTGTCACTTAAGCTTTCGGTGCTCTGCAGATGTTCATTTACATTGCTAGAGGGAGTTTTCTCACTGGAAATCCCCTATATTGATGCAATAATAATTTTTTTCTGTTCATTCATTCAATGAAATACAAGTCTGGACCCAAACCCAAGTGTTTAGCACTGTGTTGCCTTGCATATAGTAGACACTGAATTATGCTTATTCTCTTCACTTCGCCCTAATAATAGTGGATGGAAGTTATAAAGAGGCGGAGTTAGGCTTGATTGAAACAATAAGGAAGAACTTTTAGCAGTACTGTCCAAAGTGAAATGTCTTTCCTTCTTGGGAGCTCTTCATGCAAAAGCTTTTTGGGGCATATTTGAGGTGGGTTGTCAATCAAATACAGGTGAGATTCAGTGGTCTCTGAAGTCCCATCTGCATCTGAGATTCTTTGATGCTGTGAGAGCTACAGACCACAGTGATTTGGGGTACAAAGGGTGGGGAGGGAACAAGATGTAGATGATAACACCCTGTTGTCCTCCAGTAGCTCAGAGCTATGTTACCCTTAGAGTTGGGGTGGGGGGCTATTGGGAGCATGAGTTCCTAGTAAACCTCTACTTTCTCAGTTTCTTCATCTGTAAAATGGGGGTAATAATAGCACCTACCACCCAGGGTTAGCTAATGACTGTAAATCACTTACCTGGCTTCTATATTGTTACTGTTACTGATATTATTATGATGTTAGTTATCATTTTTGTTATTCCTTCAGAAAAGTCACTCAGTCACTAAGCATTTATTTAAATACATGCTATGTACTAAGCACCTTGCTAAGTGCTAGGAATACAAAGAAAGGCAAAAAATGAAAATAATCCCCCAAAGCTAGTCCCTGCTCTCAAAGAGCTCACAGTCCACTGGGGGAGACAACATGAAAACATCGATGTACAAACGAGTTTGAGGCTCAGAGACTTGATTTACATGTGGTCCTATAGCCTTCTGAATCACAACTCCCGATTCCTACTGATTCACTGTTCTGGGGGTGGTATGGTGTAATGGGACAAGTCTGGGAGACTTGAGTTGAATCCTGGCACTGACAGTAATTGTCAAGCCTATAAACCTTTCAGGGCCTTAGTTACCTTATCTGTCTAATGGGAATAATAATACTTGTACTGACTTCTCAGGGTTGTTGAGGGGGAAGAGTCCTTTGACATACATAAGGCTTCAGAAATTTGAGTTATTACCGCTCTACGGCCATTTTAGGAACACCCCACTCCTCTAGCTCTGTGCTCTTCTGTAAAATGAGGGTGTTGGCTAAGGTAGATCCCTCCAGCCTTAGTCCTAAAGGTACCACGCCTTTAGAACCACTCAGGTCCTTTCCCTGCTCCTCCCAATTTTTGCTGTGAATAAATTAATAGGATCTTAGATTTAGAACTGAAAGAGATGTATAGAGGTCCTTGAGTTCCAACCCCCTTATTTTACAAATATCCCAGAGTCACCCAGGCATAAATGACATTTGAATCCAGGTCCTCTGATTCCAAAGCCTACGTCTGTACCATGCATACTCCCTCTCGGTCACTCCCATCTGTTACCCTCCACACTAAAACAGTTACAAGAGAGCTTCATTGTCCCTGGTCTAAATGTCATGGAGGAGCAGAGGGGGACAATTTTCAATTTCATCATTTGGTTTGGTTTAATCAGGTGTTGAGGGACAAATGTCTTGATTTTTCTATTTCATTGTGAGGGAGACCCAAGTTAGGGAATAATGGCTTTGAGGCTGAACCATCCTCCTGTTATCTCCATTCTAAGGAGGACAGGACACAGAAGGAAAGGGAAAACTCAGAGTACCCATCATGGGACTGGAAGAGTGACACTGCCTCTTGTCTTTAAGCTTCGTTTCTTGAATGGTGAGGTTTTGTCATGGAGCCACAGTTATCCAAACAGGTTATTCAAGCTGCCTATAATAACCATAGGCAGGAACTTGCTGATGTCAGCTCATAACTGCCCCCAAACCACAGGCGTTTCTGTCTTTTCCTGAGTAAGAGTCTGAGCCCCATTCAGACCTCCTTTCTGTTCTCTGCTCTCTCTAGTCTCCCTGCTTGGCGGTTTCACCAATGCTTCTGTTATTTGGTTTGTATTTTCCTCAAGTTGAAAAGCTTTAACAGCAGGGTGAGCGTGCTTCTTCTGCCTCTTTTTCTCTCCTCTCTCCTGAGACACACCTTACTTTTTTTATTTCTAAACCCGCCCTTCACTGGAATCAGCCTGGTGACCAAAGTTCTTTTCCTACTGAACTGAGTTGAGAAGTCAGTGAGTGAACGTCTGTGAAGTACCTACTATGTGTCAGGCACTATGCTAAGCCCTTGGAAACTTGGTCACTGGTATAAGCAAAGGGATTAAAAATCAGGCTTGAGGAGCATTGAGAGCTCCCTAAAGTTAGGTTATGTTAAACAGTAAATTTCTCATACATACATATACATATACAAACATATATATATCTCTCTATACATATATGCCATTGCTAATAGAGAGGCAGCAGTACATAGTGGATAAAGAACTAGCTTTGGACTCAGGAAAAGTCTAGGTTTCAAACTTGCCTCTGATACATACTGCACAACTGTGTGACCCTGATCAGTGCTCTAGACAATTCTTTTCTTTTTTTGTTTGTTTTTTTTTAAATTTTTGCAGGGCAATGAGGGTTAACTGACTTGCCCAGGGTCACACAGCTAGTTAAGTGTCAAGTATCTGAGGCTGGATTTGAACTCCTGAATCCAAGGCCAGTGCTTTATCCACTGCGCCACCTAGCTGCCCCAACAATTCTTAACACTAGAAGTTACGGAACTGTTGCTAACATGCATGGGTAGGAGGGCTTTCAGTGGTAGTACCAGTGAACTCAGGTCTAGACCACAAGAACCCTGACCATTGCCAGTAGTCATGTTGAGCGAAATGTTTGGAATTCATTGCTCCAACAACAAAGACATTCAGATAAAGGAAAAATGAGTTGAACCTGTTGATAGCTATGTTATTATTAATAATAATGGCTATGATGCTAATATCTGGCGTATAAATGGCACTTGAAACAGGTGACCCTTTATAAATATCTCACCACAACCTTGGGAGATAGAAGTTGTTGTTATTTACATTTTATAGATGAGGAGATGAAAGTTAAATAACTTGCCCAGGGTCACCCAACAAATGTTAGGGTTTGAACTCAGTCATGTCTTCCTAACTCCAGGGCCAGCTCTGGCAGTACCTTGTACTACCTGGCTGCCTCTAAAAGCAAATACGTAGGGACGTCACTGAGACCCACCTGCTGCCCTTGTTAATGCTACTTGTACTTTCCTTTGAAAATGGCTACTCAGGGGCAGCTAGGTGGCACAGTGGATAGAGCACCGGCCCTGGATTCAAGAGTACCTGAGTTCAAATCTGGTCTCAGACACTTAACACTTACTAGCTGTGTGACCCTGGGAAAGTCACTTAACCCCAATTGCCCTACAAAAAGAAAATGGCTACTCAGTTGTTTTTACCCCATTAGGTTGTAAATTCCTTGAGGGCAATTCTTTTGCCCTTTTTTTATATCCCTAGCACTTAGCACAGTGCCTGGCACAAAGTAGGTGTGTAATAAATGTTTATTATGGGGCGGCTAGGTGGCGCGGTGGATAAAGCACCGGCCCTGGATTCAGGAGTACCTGAGTTCAAATCCAGCCTCAGACATTTGACACTTACTAGCTGTGTGACCCTGGGCAAGTCACTTAACCCCCATTGCCCCACCAAAAAAAAAACAAACCCAAATGTTTATTACATTGAATTTTATAGTGCAGACTGCCTCAGTATATGTCATTGGATGTACCTCCTAAGAGCCATGAGCCTCAAAGAGGATTGAATAGGCAAATAGCCAGTTTCATATACCAGTAGACCATCATGTAAATTAGCTTCAACACCTCATCCTCTTTTTTTTTCTTTCTAAAATTTGAACGAGATTTTTGTTTCTTGCTTATATATAAAATTGCGATTATTGCCCTAGATCCAACAACCCAACTTTATTCAAGAGTGTTGGATTGGAGTCCTCTAGAGCACAGCTTCTTAAACTGTGAACCACAACCCCATATGGCGTCATGTAACTGAATGTGGGGGGGTTGTGGGAAATTTGGCAACAGCAAAAGGTTATGTATACCTATTTTATATACCCGGGGTTGTGTAAAAATTTCTCAGGTGAAAAGGAATCGTGAGTGGAAAAAGTTTAAGAAGCCCTGCTCTAGAGAACCAAGATTCAGGGCCCCTCCTTGTCATTTGCAACCTGTGTTCACTAAAAACCTCTCTGCTTCTCCATCTTTGGTTAAAAAAAATAGGGGTGGGAAGTTGGGCTTAATCTTTAAGGTCCCTTTTCACTCTTAAATCAATGATCCTATATCCATGCTTCATGATTCCCACTCATTAACTCTGTTACACATTATGATATGACCACTTTTTTAAAGCATCTGATTGGGCAGGGATGAGATTTCTAGCAGTAGAACTTTGGGCCTCTTCTTAATACAAGCCATTTATAAATATAAACTCCTTTTTTTTAAGGCAATGGGGATTAAGTGACTTTCCCAGGGTCACACAGCTAGTAAGTGTCAAGTGTCTGAGGCCAGATTTGAACTCAGGTACTCCTGAATCCTGGGCTGGTGCTTTAACCACTGTATCATCTAGCTGCCCCGCTATAAACTCCTTTTTAAAAAAAACAATCCTTCCAAACTTTGTTCTGTTTTTTTCCAAGCTATGGCTAAGAGTTATATTGGCTCCTGAAATAGCATTTTTTTAAAGATATGGCTGCCATGATCATGTCCTCTACTTTGGACATTGAAACCATGCTCATAAATGGTTATGGGCTGTAATTCATACTTGTTCATGGGTTTTTTTTCAAAAGGGCAGGCCACAGATAAAGGGTGCTACCAGTCATCAGAGATCCACTGATGGCAAGCTGCCCAGACCCACGACCAAGTAACAGGAAAGATGATGGCACTATCCCGATGAGCTAATTTTTCCAAGAATAGCAACAGAAATTCCGTATGTTTGAGAAGAGGGAGTATGTAATAATAGGAATACATAGAAACCAGCCGTTTCCTGATCCCACGGCATTAATTATGCCATTGCAAATTGAGCAACACTGGTATGGTTCATTGTTTCTCATTACCAGCTCTGATGTGGGCTTCCCACAGAAACTCCACAGGCAGTGACTATATGTATGTATGATGAAGGCAAGAGGTTAAATCAGGTGTTCCCTTTAAGCTCCTTCTACCTGTTATGCTGATTCATACCATTGACAAATATAGGTTGTTGACACCCTGTGTTTATGCATACATAGAAGAAAATGAGTTTCCTTCTTTAGATCTTAATATATTATGCCCAGATTAAAACAAAGTACTTAAATCTATTCATCCTACCCCGAGGGACTTTGGGCAAATCACTTACCCTTCCCATTTCCTGGTTTCCCCACCAGCAAAATGAGGCAGTTAGAAAAGATGATCTCGGGGCAGCTAGGTGGTGCAGTGGATAGAGCACCGGCCCTGGAGTCAGGAGTACCTGGGTTCAAATCCGGCCTCAGACACTTAACACTTACTAGCTGTGTGACCCTGGGCAAGTCACTTGACCCCAATTGCCTCACTAAAAAGAAAAAGAAAAGAAAAGATCATCTCCAAGGTCTCTTTGATTCTATGATCCTTTCCCTTACTATGGGTGATATGTTAGCCACGTTTCTAAATGGAGATTATTTCTACCTTTGTCTTTTAGACAAACAATACTCATAAGGAATTAAATTATTTTTTTGTTACATTTTAAGTTCTGAACTGTCTCCCAACCTCTACCTACACTAAAGAAGGCCATCATTTCACATACATTCATACACACACACACACACACACACACACACACACACACACGTAAAATCATACTATGCATACTTCTATTGATCCCTTCTTTCTCTGGAGGTAGATAGCAATTCCCTTCATAGACCCTTTGTAACAGACTTGAGTATTTCTAATTCTCAGAATAACTTAGTCGTTCATAGTTACTCTTTGAATAATATTGTTATTGCCATGTAAGATGTTTTCTTGGTTCTGCTCATTTCGCTCTTCGGTATTTTGTGCAAGTCTTTCCGTGTTTTTCTAAAATCAACCAGCTCATCATTTCTTACAGCACAATAGTATTCCATCACAGTCGTATACCACAACTTGTTCCACCATTCTCCAGTTGTTAGGCATCCCCTCAATTTCCAGTTCTTCACCACCACAAAGAGAGCTGCTATAAACATTTCAGAACATAGAGGCCCATTTCCTTTTTCCTGGGTAGAAGGGTATACTCAGGTTTTTATAGCTTTGAGGCATAATTTCAGATTGCTCTCAGATGGTCAGATCAGTTCACAATTGTGCCAACAGTGTATCACTGTCCCAGAGGTCTTGAACTTAATGGCTGCTATGTGAGTAGAGAGAAGAGAATGGGTATGAAAGATGGTCAAGTATAGCATCAGCAAACATTTGCATTAGATTGGATATGGGAATTGAGGGACAGTGACTACCCAAAGATGATTCCAAGGTTGCAAATCAAACTGACTTAAAAAGATGGTGGTGGGGCGGCTAGGTGGCGCAGTGGATAAAGCACCGGCCCTGGAGTCAGGAGGACCTGAGTTCAAATCCGGCCTCAGACACTTAACACTTATTAGCTGTGTGACCCTGGGCAAGTCACTTAACCCCCATTACCCCGCAAAAACAAACAAAACAAACAAACAAACAAACAAAGATGGTGGTGCCTTCAAGAGAAATATGAAAGTTTGAATGAGAAGGGTAGGGGTTAAAAGGGAGATAATGAGTTCCATTTTGGTACATGTTTAGTTTGAGATGCTTATTGGACATCTGGATAGAGATGTCCGGGAGATATTTGTTGGTGTAGAACTGATATAACATTTGGGAGATTTGGGGAATCATCTGTAGAGAAATGACTGGGCTGTACTCAGTAGACTCATAAGTGCGTATTAACCTTTTTTTTCCCTCTTTTTATTTTTTTAGATTGACCCCCAAGATTGGCTTCCCTTGGAGTGAAATCAGAAACATCTCTTTCAATGACAAAAAGTTTGTCATTAAACCCATTGACAAGAAGGCACCTGTAAGTTAACTTGGGTTTGAGGTACTTTTTTATTTTTAGTCCACCAAGCAAAAATGAGGTTCTGAGACTGCTCTGACATTTGAGAAGGAGCTGGTGACTTAGCCTATTCACTTGTGTGGGGAGAATAATACTACCACAGTTATATAGAAAGGGCTTCTTGTGCTGCATGACTGCTCATTATGGTATGAGGATGAAGTGGAAAACATACACTAATGGAGAGCTAAGCATCCCCATTAACCTAGTTTTTGGTTCAGAATGGCCTTTTTCTTCTTAATGAATCATTGCCTCTCTAGGCAGAGTTTTTCTAAATGATCAGTATCCTCTTGTGGTACGTGGGGCCTCAGGGATGATAATTCATAACTGTTGGTCTTGCTGGAGGTTGGGAACCACTCTTTCCACTGGGCATCTGTGTTGAAGTGCCATGGACTCAAGTGGATTTTGGACTATGAGGCCTCCAGCAACAAACCTTTGAACATTTTGCTTTTGGAGGCAACTTGACTAAGTTAAGAAGAACCAGACTTATAGTTTGGGTTTCACTTTGGAAAAATCTGGTTGTAAAAGAGGAAAGAAAACCTCCCGGTTTCTCTGTATGGTGGGTCCCAAGGGGTTGGCTTATGCTTTGACTAGAGCAGGGATTCCTAACCTAGACCCCTTTGTTGGCCTAGTCAGAGATTATTCTCAGAATAATGTCTTTCAGTGTATAAAGTAAAACACAAAGGAAACCAATGATATTGAAATAAATGTGATCCCCGCCCCCATTCAAATTAACAGACCCCCTAAAAACTATCCATGGAACTCTTGAGGATCCACGAACTCCAATTTAGATGGATATGGCTTCTTCCAACTACATGAGCTCTGATCTGTGACTGGTGTATATTGAGATAATGTTTTATTTGGGTTTGTTTATTGTGCATTCTTTCCTAAGACATGGGCAAATTTTTGCTTAGTGCTTCTCTGAACTTTTAAATCCAACATATGATGTGCATTTTATTTATTATTTAATTATTGAGCATTCTATTTTATTATTAATCATGCTCTATTAAATTTGTTATCTAATATGCATTAGTAATTATTTAACAAATAAACATCTGGCAGCTGAAAACTGCTTATAATCCTCCCATGAACAAAGCCAGTTCCTTTAATGCCCGTTTTGTATTTTACCAAAATTGTAACGAAGGAAAAAGACTTGGTGTCCTTGTGTGATTTTGGTTCCTTAGTTACAGCATTAAGCTTATGAAGGCAAACGTGGGCTGTGGTCCATGCCTTGGGTATTTATTTACCCTCTTGAGATTTGGGTATTGCTTAGGAATGGTAACCCGCTCAAGAAAGAACACAGTGCTATTGTCAAATTACTTTTTTCTCTTCGTGTCAGCACAGCAGAATTGAAAATCAGCATGTCTTGACATAGTTGGTGAAGGTATTTTCTTCTTTATTGAAAATCCTTCCTGCTGTTTGGGAACTCCACTGTTAGTAACATAGTTATTTAAAATTAAAGCAGTATTTAATGCCAGGATATCAGCTCCACAGGAGCAGTCCACATTAATTTACAGCATCCCTCTGAGCAAGGTTAGTGGAAGTTTAGTGGTATTATTCATGATGGAAACTGAGGGAGGGAAAGCAAAACTGGGAAAGTCATTAGGGTACTGTGTAAATTGCAGAACTGGAAATTTGAACCCAAGCTCTTCAGTTTCTACTTCTAGTTCTCTATGTGGACCACATTCCTTAGGGTTTCCTCCCTCCCTCCCGTCCTTCCTTTCTTCCTTTTCTTTCATCCTACCTTCATTTTCTTTCTTCCTTCTCTTCCCAGAAGATTGTTTCAGATTTGGAGTATACATTATAATAATGACCCTTCAGACCAAGTCATGTGTACTACCTCTCACTGTTGCCTAGGTGATTTCTCCACCACCACCACCCCCCCAGCTCTTTTTGTGGCTTTTTACAACATCAAGATGAGTCAGTATGGAGATAGACCATCTCCTTTCAAAGCTTTTGCATAGTGGGCAGTGGAAAGTAAGGTTTTTGAGTTTAGCTCTTTATCTCAAAGATACAAAAATAGAATCTCGGAGATGAACATTGTGCATGCCATGGTAAGATTCCTGATCTCGACTGGCTTATGCAGAGTCCAAGTACACAAGGTCCAGTAAGTTTCCCTGTCTGCGTACAAATGAGCCATTGTCTTGCAGCCACAGAAAGTTGCAACAGACATTTTTCCCCCAGTCATGCTTTTGCTAATGACGAGGCATTTCCTTATTAAAAGTCAGCTGCTCAGCACAGCTCCTCAGCTTACAAATGTGTTATATTTCACTGAACCACTGAGAACAGGCCAGGTGAGGGGTACCTGCCTGTAGAGCCTAACTCCTTTTGACAAAGGTGGGGGTTTCCTTCCTTAGTATAGATGTTCTGTCTTCTTTCTAGTCAGTTTATTAGAGAGAATTCTGACTATGCCACATGTAAGATGCCCTCAGGAGAGATGGACTCTCTGTTTAAAAAAAAAAAAAAATGAAAAAGGCAGTTATCCTGCTGGCTTCAGAGTTTGAGTAGCAGTACCTGAGTACTAAGCAGTGCTAACCAGTTAACAACTTTTGACCCTTTGTTCCAAAAGGGAAAACTTTTCATTATTCTAGAGGCACCCTGTTCCTGGCTTGGCTCTGACACAGCAGTGAACTTTGAAGTCTGTGGTTACCATTACAAGGGCACATCTAGGCTGCTGCCACATTTTTTGGGGAGGTCTGAGACCAAGAAACTTGTTACAAAACCAGAAAAGAGCCCATGGCTATACTCATTGGCATGAGAAGGGTAACCTAGGAGAATAACCCAGAAATTTCCTAGTGGCTTGGGACCATCCTATTTTTGAGAATGTTTCTCTAATTCCTTTTCCTTCTTAAGTGGTTGTCTTCAAGCTCCTGGATTCACTTTCCATGGATTTTCCTATCTGGAAGTCCCTTTCCCAAGGACAGTGTTAGTCCCTCTAAGTGAATGTAGAAAGCATGTCCTAGGTATCTGGAGAGATTATAAGAAAAGCATGTTGGGTAGTTTTGCCTCCAGAGGTTTCTATTGTGTGTTTGCTCAACTCTTCTACTTCAGGTCAAAGACTGGTCAATCCCCTAATCGCTCTAGGGGACTGGCTGCCATAGAGGTGCAACGTTGGTTCTTGGAAGCCTTTTAGTTAATAAAAAGTCTCATGTCAGTCCTTAGTTCTGGTCCATTTGTGCTTTTTTTTTTTTAAGACTAGGTAGTTCTTTGCATATTCTCATTAGTCACTCTTAGGGCTCATTTATGACACATGACCATGAAGCTATAATACAATCTTATTGTGTAATAAAATGTAGGTAGGTAATAAAAATACCTGTTTTCACCCAGCTTCTCAGACACCAACTCAGGAAGCCTAATGACTTAATCCAAGTATTTGAAACTCCAGAAAGAGATTTTCCCAAGAAAGATCAGGAGTGAGAGCTTTCTGGGATTGGTGTTACAATAACATCTAGCCCCTTATTACCAGCACATAGAATTTTTTTAAAAAATATTTTTAAAAAGAATCTAAATAGACTTCTATGTGATTGGTTGCTTCTCTCTATTTCTGATATTGCCAATAATGTCTCAGTCTAGTAGTAATTTGTATGGTGTAGATCTTTCCATCTCATTAGGTACCTTGTATTTCCTCAGATGGTGTGTGTGTGTGTGTGTGTGTGTGTGTGTGTGTGTGTGTGTGTGTGTGTGTATACAACCCTGTGGTTATAAGGAGAAGTAGAAAAGGAACTAGACTGAAGTGTTTTTACCTTAATATGGTTGTTTCTGTAACTAAAACATTAGTCACTACTCTCTACTTCTTCCTTTCAGTCAAACTGAGCCTGATGCTAGGATAGGGTCGGAAGTTGGAAAACAGGTGCTTTTAGATGTCTGTCCCTGCCTTAATTAGAGCACAACATTCCTTTCTGGCTCTTAAAATTCTGATTAAGGAATCCCTTTCCTGCTAAAGAACGAAGACAGTTACTTACTGAGCAAGCATCCATTATACGTAGAACATGTTAAGGTTGTATTGAGGTAAAATAGAAATCAAAGAGGGTCCCTTGTCCTCAAGAAGCCACAGTCAAACAGAGGACATTTCCCTGTGAATTTTGTGAGCTTGCTCACTCTCATCCCAGAGAGTTTAGGTTTCCTAATAGTGGAAGAAACCCAGTAAGAAATTCCACTTCTCTCTCTCCATCTGTTGCTTTGGGGTTGGCGCCATTTTCCTCCCTCCGGAAAGCAGGAGAGCTTCTCTTGCATCCATACCCCTTTCAGTCTCTTAGCATCTTAAGAGACGCTTGTGATTTAGAAGACAGAAAAGGGATTGAAGATCACAAGAGGAATTCTGTTTTGTCTTGTAGGACTTTATATTTTACGCACCTCGACTCCGGATTAATAAGCGGATCCTTCAGCTTTGTATGGGGAACCACGAGCTGTACATGCGCCGTAGAAAGCCAGACACCATTGAGGTACAGCAGATGAAAGCCCAAGCACGAGAAGAGAAGCACCAGAAACAACTGGAGAGGTGAGCTGTGGGGGCCAAGGAAGGGCCTGCGGTGCACCTGGTGTGCAAGGATAGAGAATGAGATCAGAATGAAGCTAGAGATATCCCGATGTGGATTGTGGGATCATGGATTTAAAACTTGGAGGCTATCTCAAAACCAGCCTTCTCCTTTGACAGATATCATCCTAACACTGCTTTCTCTCTCCCTCCCAACACACACACACACACACACACACACACACACACACACACACACACACACACACACCCCGCCTTTTAGCCCTCTTTTGTGTTTTGTCTTCCTCTATTACAATGTAAGCTTCTTGAAGGTAGGGGCTAACTTCCTGCTTGTATACATATCCCCTAGGCTTAGCACAGTGTCCTGCATATAGGAAGCATCCAATAAAGGCTTCTAGCCAAACATATCTAGAACATAGACAGGCCTGCTCACTGAACTCAAGGAGTCAGGAGACTGGAATGCCAGTCATGACAACACCACTAAATAGTTATGTGGTCTTGGGAGCACCCTAGACCTTGTTTGCTAGTTGGTAAAATGGAGCCGCTCTGATTTTCTCTGAGTAACGTAGGGATGTTCATGTCTCTGGGACTGGAAACCCATTGGCAATCACCACCGTCCAGAAGAGCCACATGCCTACCATATGCCCTATGGTATCTACTGTGATTTAATATTCTAAACCAGGGGGCAGCTAGGTGGCACACTGGATAAAGCACCAGCCTTGGATTCAGGAGGACCTGAGTTCAAATCTGGCCTCAGACACTTGACCCTTAACTAGCTGTGTGACCTTGGGCAAGTCACTTAACCCTCATTGCCCCATCCAAAAAACAAACAAAACAAAACAAAAAATATTCTAAACCAAAGATATGGGACTTGAGAGCTAACTCCTTCTGACTGCCCTGGAAGCTGAATGCCCAAAGATAGGAGATGAGAGAGTGTAGGAAGGTCTAAGGATCACTTTAATTACAGACCGAGATGAGGGTGGGCTTTATTGGCGAGGTTGGTTTTGAAATGGGGGTGTCCTTCCACACTCAGGAGAAAAGACACGAAGGGCCACAGGGCATGTGAGAAAGGAAAGTATCCCACAGGGTTGAGAAGAATCAAGGTTTCTGTGGTTTTCCTTCTCAAGCTGAAGCTTCTCTCTCCCCCTTCCTCTTGCCAATAGGCAGCAGCTGGAAACTGAGAAGAAGAGAAGAGAGACTGTTGAACGGGAGAAGGAGCAGATGTTGCGAGAGAAGGAAGAGCTGATGATGAGGCTTCAGGACTATGAACAGAAGACCAGGAAAGCAGAGAAGGGTAAGGAGGCTTCCAGCATATGTACAGTTGAGCTATCCTCTGTCATGGGGAGCGGAGCGGTGGAAAGAGACGGGGGAGGAGAGACAGACAGAGAAGAAAGATAAAGACGAAAAGGAGAAAGAGGAGAAGCAACTAGGAAAGAAAAACAGGAAGAGAGGGAAGAAAGAGAGAGCAACAGAAGGAAGGAGAGAGAAAGAAAGACACAAAAGTAAAACAGATGGGAGAGAAGAGAAGAAGGAGAGACAGAGACGGGGACAGCATCCTGTACATGTCTTCTTTGTACATAGTTGCTTACGTGCTGTCTTCTAGCTCAGTTTATGGGCCCCATCAGGGCAGGGACTGTTCACGCATCTATTTGTATCCCCAGAGTTTAGCACAGTGCCTAACACATAGTGGACATTTAATAAATGCTCCTTGACCTGTTGTTGACTTGAAAGAGGCGTGGTGTTATGAACTTGGATCTTAGGGTCAAAAAGACTGAGTTGGAGGCCCAGCTGGTATTTACTACCTGTGTAGGCAGGGTCACTTCACTTCTGAGCCTTGTTTTTTCCTATTGTAAAATGGGTAATTGTACTCACAGGCTTGTTTGGCAGAGAATTCTTCATTAAATCTTATCAGTCATGTCTGAAAATGAGGTATTATTTTCTAAGAATAGATATCCCCTCTCTTTAAACACACACACAAACACACACAAATCTTTTATAAGTTCCACATAAATTTGAGTGTGTTTGCCTTATAAAAAGATTCTTTGCTATGCAAAGAACTTCACTACAGGATTTATTGTGCATTCAAGTGCTTTGTCAGGACTTTGGTTTGTTCACATTTGTGTATAGTAAGGGGGGTGTGTGTGTGTGTGTGTACACATACACACATATAGGATATTTATATAATAACTATATAAGATATGCACATATACATACATGAAGATATATAATATCTTATAGTTATACACACATACATACACACACATAATTGCCATAGATGCCTACTGTATTAATTACAGACATCAGAATAAGTGTACTTTTGTAAATGGGCTAGTAAGTACACATGACCAAGATAAGATTTCATACGCTTGTAGATTGAGAGCTGGAAAAGACCTTGGAAGTTTTCAGGTCCAACCCTCTCATTTTACAGAGGAGGAACCTAAGGCCCAATTGTTAAATGCCTTTCCCATGACCCCGCAGCTAGTAAGTGTCAGAGTTGGGATTCGAACACAGGTGCCTGTGGCTCCATGCTATTTTGTGGGAGGCTTTTGTTGTTATTTCTGAAAGCCTTTCGTTGGTGATGATGGGAAGAGAATAAGTGTGTTCCTACCATGTTTTTCTGGGAGAAATCAGCTAATGATAGCTCATGGCCTGGGAAAAGGGTAGCCACTCTGCTGACTTTGGCTACTTACGATCGTGGGCTGGGTTTTCTTGTTTGTTTTTTGTAGAGCTCTCCGATCAGATCCAGAAAGCCATTCAGCTGGAAGAAGAGAGGAAAAGAGCCCAGGAAGAGGCTGAGCGCCTTGAGGCTGACCGTGTGGCTGCTCTGCGGGCCAAGGAAGAACTGGAGAGACAAGCTGTGGATCAGATAAAGAGCCAGGAGCAGCTGGTAGGAATTAACCTGAGTTTCAAGATGCTAAATTATAAAGGGGCTGCCACTTAGGATGAAAAAAAAAGTGACACCTGCCTTATAATCATTTTTATCTGGGTTTTGTAACATGATCCCCTTTGAAATAAAGAATCAATGGGGGTGGAGAGTGTTAGAGTACATCTAGGAGGGTGTCTCATCTTCTTAGAATAGAACTTGCTGGGGCCCGAGATCGTCCTTGGTGTAGAAGAATCAGAGGAAAGTGAAAAGGTGTTGGACTGGGGGAAACACAATCTCTCCAAGATGCCCTTGGGTGTCTGAATGGCCTCTGTTAGCCAAAGGGAGGAGGGAGGGAGGGAGGGAGGGAGGGAGGGAGGGAGGGAGGTGGGGGAGAGAGAGAGAGAGAGAGAGAGAGAGAGAGAGAGAGAGAGAGAATATGAAAGAATGAGTGTGAGTGAGTTTTTGGTCACAATAGACACCATTCACCAAAACATGCAATCCTGGTTCTGGATGTTCATTCACAAAAGGACTCTGTGGAAGGGATTCCTGGTATAATTTTAGTCCTTTCTCACCAGGCTGCAGAACTTGCTGAATACACCGCCAAGATTGCTCTCCTAGAAGAGGCCAGGAGGCGCAAAGAGGATGAGGTTGAAGAATGGCAGCTCAGGGTAAGGGGGGAGGGGCTTCCCTTCTTCTTCATTGTCCCGGCCACCCCCAACGCTCACTAGCAAGGGAGGGGAGGCAGCTCGTTCTGGGTGCTTGAAGCCCAGCCAGGAATCCCTTGTCCATCTCTTGTGTCCAGCATTTAAATGGAGAACGGTGTCAGAGCAGAATGGGCATGTTCCCATTCAAACGGGCTGGGACATTTCACAACCTCAGATGTTACTGTATTACCCAAGCAGAAATCCTTACTGGAATGACTAAATGGACTAGATTAGCCAAAGAATAAGGAACTTATTATTTGGTTTCCACCTACTTTGCTTTGGGTTTTGCCAAGTCCCTTTTAAAGGTCTTACATGCTTTGCACTGTTTAACTCTGATCAAAACTGGTTTTGACAAGGAATTTAATTTTGAATCCAGCTTTTCTCTTCACAGGGGCCCCTGACAGAATCTCCCTTCTTTCTTGTATTATAGAATCATAGCATTCCAGGGATGGAAGGCACCTCTGAGGTGCTCTGATTTAATTCCATCCTGGAGCTGGAGTGTGTCTGCCCACCCACCCCTCAATAATAATCCTAACAAGTGGTTATCCAACTTCCAAATGAAGACCTCCAGTGATGAGCCCCCTACCTCTTGAGGCAGGAAATTAGGAAATGTTAACTAGGGAAAATTGGTTAGGATATAATGAGGAAATTAATGATCAAGAAAATAATAGCAATTCCTAAATGTCCATAGTCTCTGTTTCATATGCTTCACTTGCTCTCATGGAAGGCAGGCATCTGATACTCTAAATCTAGGTCCCACCCAAGGAGGCATTTTAAGAAGTCTCTTCCCCTCACATCTATGCCATCTAGTCCCCTCTCTTCCAACACCACCCTTCATCTTGTTCCACAGCCTTTCATCTCTTGTTCTCCTGGCTGGTTTCTCGGTTCATTTTAATTTAAGGCACATTTATTAAATACATCCTCTGTTCAGAGTATCATGATAAATAAAGTGGGTGGGAGTGGGGTGTTTAGTAAGATGCAGTTCTTGCCCTCATGTAGCTTCTGGTCTAGTAGAGGATTACGACATCCACATGAATAATTATGATCAATAAATCCATCAGAGCAGGGCAAGTAAGGGCTTTGTAGGGAAAGGGGAGGAGGTCATTACCGACTGAGATGAGGAGGGGGCTGTTGCTTCTCCTTTACCCTCTCATCTTTTGACCCTGAAAACACCATATATATAATATTCTGGTCCAGACTCACTTTACTTCCATCTTGTTAGCAAAATCCTTCATCTCAACCACAACCGTAGAGTGGAGATGGCTGGTCACTATGCAAATAATTATGGGCATAGGGCCTAAGGAAAAATAGTGTCTAGATATTTTAAATTAGCTGTTATGGCATTACTCCAAATATCAAGAAAACGGTGATTGCTGCAATGCTAGGAATAAAAGGAGAAAAACCATTTTTTCTAAGCCTCAGATAACTCCTGACTCTCTTTCTTAGATAAAAACAAGGAGTTGGGGGAGGGGGGGGCAGGCGAATCATTTCTTACTCTTTTAGCAAGGCTCTGGGGTTCTTAAAGGAAGAACTCTGTAGGGAAAACCAGGCCAGACCACAAGGATCCTGTTGGAGGTTGGAGGGGAGGGGATCTCATATTTGTTAATTTGTTTTTAAAGGCCAGGGAAGCCCAAGATGATCTTGTCAAGACCAAGGAAGAGCTTCACCAGGTGATGACTGCCCCTCCACCGCCACCACCTCCTGTGTATGAGCCCGTGAACTACCACGTGCACGAGAACTTGCAGGATGAAGGGACTGAGGACAGTGGTTACAGTGCCGAGTTCTCCAGCGAGGGCATCATGGACGACCGAAATGAAGAGGAACGTATCACTGAAGCTGAGAAGAATAAGCGTGTGCAGATTCAGCTGCAGGTCAGAGCAGAGGTGTTGGTGGAGGCTGTTAGATTATTAAAGTCAGAGAGCTATGAAAAGGGGAGCTGTGTGTGCCCACCTTCTGCCCATCACTTTCTAAAAATGGCAACAATTTTTTTATTGGTTCCCCACCACTTTTTTTTTTCTTAAACAAAATCTCAGCCCCATTCATAAGATAGAGATGGCTGCCTACCATGCAAATTATGATGGAGCTTATCAAAATTAAATAAATAAACGAATGAATTGGTGAAAAAGGAAGGTTTTTTTGGGGGGGGGGACATGTGTTTCCAAATATATTTTTTCCTCCCCATCCAGTTAATGATTCCTTGTTAACACAGATTTTAAAAGAGGGGGACTGAATTTTAATAAAATAATATTTTTTATAAAATTTAATGTTTATAAAATTTTAACTTTTTAAGAAATAATTTTTATTTTTTAAAGACTTGGGGGGAGCTTTAAACAAAAAGTAAAAATAATTTTTTAAGTAGAGGAAAAAAGAAAAGGAGCGGGAAACACTTCCCCAAAACCAGCAGGGCCCCCATCTGATGTCATATGCCATAGTGTCATGCTTTTCCTCTCCATGTGCAGTGAAGGCCCTTCTCTTTTCTGAATGTAGCCCATGCAATTTCTCTTGAGCTGGTAGAGATAACAAGCAGACCAGCAGTGACCTCCTACTTTAGCAATGGCTTCTCTGCTTTGCTTGTTCTTTCTCGATTGCCGAGAGAGCCCAAGCTGTCTAGTCACTCATCTGGGATGTCTAAAAGTCAGCTGTCATGTTTGGGCCTTAAAGCAGCAGCATCGTTAGTGCCAGAGCTGGGGGTCAGGAACACCTTGGTTTGAATCCTGCCTCAGATACCAGCTACGTGGCCCCAAGCAAGCCCCTTAACCTGTTTCCTCATCTCTAAAATGAGAATGATATTCCCTGTAGAGGGCAGCTAGGTGGCACAGTGGATAGAGTGCTGGATCTGGAGTCAGAAGACCTGAGTTCAAATCTGTCCTCAGACACTAGCTGTGTGACCCTGGGCAAGTCACTTCACCCGGTTTGCCTCAGTTTCCTCATCTGTCGAATGAACTAGAGAAGGAAATGGCAAACCACTCCCAGTATCTCTTCCAAGAGAACCCCAAATGGGGTCGCTAAGAGTCTGACACAACTGAACCTTAACAACAAATCCCTGTAGACTATAATTCATTTGCTGCAATCAAATGAGATATTTTGAAGCACCACCATGTCATTTACCTGACCATGTTTCTTAACATTTCAGACACTGACAAACGAGCTGTCCCAGGCCAGGGATGAGAATAAGAGGACCCACAATGACATCATCCACAACGAGAACATGAGACAAGGACGGGACAAGTACAAGACCCTGAGACAGATCCGGCAGGGCAACACAAAGCAGAGAATCGACGAGTTCGAAGCCATGTAAAAACGCACTGTGCAGCTAAGAGGGCAGGACTATGGGAAAAGGCAGATCTGAACACATTGACTTTTCTGAGGGGGGTCACTGTATGACAAGTCAAAAATATGTCTTTTTTAGTATCCTATCAATCTAGAAATTCCCTACCATATTCCAGGTTCTCTGATGGAGAGAGTAACTATTCGGTGGGGATATTCTTGGGGGTGGGGGGAGCAGGGTAGGTAGTGGGGTTGGAGAGATACCTAGAGAACTTCCCCTTTGTATGCTAGTGCCAAACAGGCCTGCAGCAGGATGGGTGTGTGAGAATGGGTGCCTATAAAGCCGATAAAGTGGTAGACAGCACTTCCAGCTAGGATGTGTGATGCATCGAGATTGAGCGTAATTAAAGAAAACCACATTGTGGCCAGACACAGTGCCATTCCTTGATTGTCTTCTCTCTGTGTTGGGTTTTGTTTTTGTTTTTTTAATTCAAAGAAATTAGCCTAAGAAGTGCCTCCTTCACTTTCCATCCTATGCAAGACCTATCCATGTTTCTAAAGTGCTGATTTTGAAAGATTTGTCTATTTAAAAAAAAAGGAATCCCCTCCTTCCTCAAAATGATCTCTTTTTCCCGCTTCAGGTAACTTGGTTTAGTTTAAAAAAAAAAAAAAACAGCAAACATTCCTGCAGTGATCCCTCAGAAGGAACAATATAAGAACACACTCTGATACCTTATTTTGCATGACAAGTTAGGTTTACTTTGGATTTCTATTCACCTAATGTGTTATACTCTGGCTTAATTAATGATCAGCAATAGAGTGTAGTATTTATATATAAATATAAGTGATAATAAATATGGGTTGTAACATTAGTTTTAAAAAGGGAAAGTTTTGTTCTGTATATTTTGTTACCTTTTACAGAATAATAAAGGAATTAAATATAAAAAAAACACTTAGACAAGGTACTTAAATCTAATGTACTGTGATGGGAGTCGGGAGACTGATTACTCGATGTAATCACGTTTGTAAAATGATTTTTTTTTATTTGTGCTCTTCTTGCATGTGATTCATTATATATACACACACACATATATATATATATATAAACACTTTACTTTTTTTCTAACAGAGCTTCTAATTTTTTAAGAGACAATGTTGATTAATAACAATTCAGACTCCAGTCATGAAGGGACTGTTTAATCCTGTGTGTCATCTTTGTATTCTGACAAGGAAAACGTTACTATGACCTACTTCCCTTCCCTATCTCATCTCTGGAAAGCCATTAGCTCATCAGCTGTGGTGCACTGTCAGCCCTGCTTCCTCACCGACTCCCTCCTCGTGCTTTGTCTTTTTTAAGTTAAAACATCATATGCAGATGTCTTCTGCACTTCATACACTCAAAATAAAAGATCTGCAAGGTGATGCATAGCATTTGATGTTTGATTGCCTCTTGGGGTGGGGGGGGGGGAGTCCCTTTTATTGACCTGAGTGTGGTTTTTGCCAAATATCAGTGCTCTATTAGGGATTGGACCCAGCTGGATTGTGATGGATGCACATCGGAGTTTCAGAGGTGGAAAGGAGTTCTATGGCTATCACAATGCACACAACAAAGGATTATCTAACCCTTGGCTGAAGACCTCTGGTGATGGGGCATCTAGTGCTTCCTAAGGTGGTAGCCAATTCCACATTGGTCTAACCCTTAATTATAGCTAGGTCTCAATTAGTGGTAATAATGAATGCTCCCTAATGTAATCATATATATTTGAATTTGTACTATTTAAAGTTATGATTATAATTAGGGGGTGGCTAGGTGGTGCAGTGGATAGAGCACTTGACCTGGAATCGGGAAGATCTGGGTTCAAATGTGGCATTAGACACTCTGTGATCCTTAAAGTGCTTAGCACAAGGACTATATAAAGGTTTGTTATTATTATTTAAAACATGCAATTGGTTCTACCCTAATGGAGATCTGTAGGACAAATTTTTTTTAAAATGTGACAGGGGCCCACCTGTAGTGCATTTCTGGATAGCATAGGTTCTTAATATTACATGAATTTGAAAGTGAAAGGTGGCTCATTAGTGCTTGATTGTGTTTGGGGATAAAGAGTAAGAAAAAATGCCCCTACAAAGAACCATCCATGGCACTGTAGATTGAATATTCAGAAAGTTTTCTTCCCTTTCAAATGTTCATAATAAAAGTTACCTTGGGCCTCTGTCAATTACATATTTGGATGTTTTGCTAGTGAGATCACAATGGTTATTGGACATTTATTGATATTCAACCACTTCCCAATGGGCCTCTTACCAGTACAATCTTGCCTGTGAGAAGAGATCAGTGACTTGAGATTTACTTAGATGATAACATTATTTTCACTCATCAATAATGACTGGCAAGCTAAAGTTAAATATACACAGAAAAGATTATGAAAATTAGTTCTCCACATGCATCAGGGGTTGGTGATTGTTCACATTTATACTTGGGAAAGTAAATGTGTTGAGAGGGACCGCACATGCTAGCTGGGATTTTTGTGTGCCCCCGACTTTTAGGCTGTTGTAGGAATGTATTCCACAGTCCTTTATAAAAAGAAATTGATTTATCTTTGCCAAGTGCTGCTTTAGTTTAATATCATTTTTGTCCATAAATTCAACCCGGAAAGGACTTTAGGACATAAAATTTTAATTGTAAGGATAAGGTCTAAGCCACACTGGTTCTTCAATTTGAGCTGTTGTTGGCTGAATGAGGTAAGAAAGGTTTTCAATGAAGGCTTCTTGACTATTACAAAGTTAGATGATCAAGGAGTAGCATGGTATGGTGGATAGAGAGGGGGGCCTCTAGAGTCAAAAAGATGGTGATTCAAGCCTCTTTCATATGCTGGCTGTATGACCCTGGGCATGCCACCCATTTGCAAAATGGTAGGGGATTGGGACAGCTAGGTGGCACAGTGGATAGAGCAAAGGCCCTGGATTCAGGAAGACCTGAGTTCAAATCCCACCTCAGACAGTTAACAATTACTAGCTGTGTGACTCTAGGCAAGTCACTTAACCCCAATTGCCTCACCAAAAAAAAAGAAGAAGAAAAAATGGTAGGGGATAGATCTTATGATCGCTACAATCCCTTGTAGCCATAAATATGCACTCCTATAACTTTACCTCTCTGTGGATCAGTTTCCTCCATGAAATGAGGGAGTTGGATGGATTTGGTGGGCTCTTGATCTGTGATCCCTCCAGCAACAGCAGATCTGCATTGGTTGGGGGCGTTTCCTCACTGTTATTTCTATATGCCAATATAGAAAAAAGAGTTTCATGCATTAGGTATATACATTAGGGAACAGAAGAATCCTAGGCTCAGTATTGACCAGTATTTAGCCATCCCTTTTCCATAGAACAAAGCTTCTTAAACTGTGGATTGTGACCCCATAGAGGGTTGTGTAGCTGAATGTGGGGAGTTGAGAAAAATTTAGCATTAAATGTTTAATTTGTATACCTATTTTATATACTCATATCCCTGGGGTCCAGTTAAAATTTCTCAGGTGAAAAAGAGCTGTGAATGGAAGGAGTTTAAGAAGCCCTGGCCTTAGAAGAAGCACACGGTTTGAGGGACTCATTACAAAGTTGATGTAAGAAAGGAGAGGAACAAAAAAGTCAGTGCATTGATTGACTCTTCATGAAGTATAGAAGATGACAAAGAGGCAGAGGGGCAAATGTTAATTGGGACCATTTCCTTTAATAAGACATGTTTCTATGGAATAACTTTCTTCTCCAAAAATACTTAATCATATTTATCTAGTATATCTGTTCCCCTTACGAAGTCATTTCTGAATTGCCATTCATTTGAATTGAGGGAAAGAGTGGATTTTTTTCCTTTTTTTTTTAATTAAGAAAATAATCCTTTAATAGCCAACCCTAAAACAAAAAGCAAATACTGTAGCTCATGCTTAGATCAGGGGGTTTTTTAGATTAGATTTTTTTTCTTTAGAAGATTTAAGTAATTTAAATTGTTTAAATACTTTACTGTATTATCCCTTAGTAATAAATAGGTCTTAAGCTTTGCAATAACCATTTTTAGATACCCTAGAAGCAAGTTAAATAACCTATTATTGAGGAAGAAGTTTGTTTTTTGCAGCAGCAGCAGCAGCAGCAGCAGCAGCAGCAGCAGCAGCAGCAGCAGCAGCAGCAGCAGCAGCAGCAGCAGCAGCAGCAGCAGCAGCAGCAGCAGCAGCAGGAGGTCATAGTTATAGTTGTAGTAGTATTTGTGATAATAGTACTGGTAGTGGCATCTTAAGGTTTACAAAGCCCTTTATCTAATTTAAGGCTCAGAAAGCCCTGGGGAGTATCAGTATCTTTATTTCACAGATGAGAAAACAGACTCTGAAAGGTTAAAAGACTTTAAAAAATGTAGTTACTGAAAGTAACACAGCTTAAGCTGTGTGAAGTATCCATATGTGATTCTTTCAAAAGGACCCATTTATGCTGAACCTGACCTCACCCAGCAAATGATCATTGAAGTCAGACCATGGTTTATCCCAGACAGTTCATTCATTGCTCCAGCCAAGAAGTGGGTCACACCATCGAGAACAAAGGATGTCTCTGCCCAATGAGGGCAGACTCTCCCTCACAACTGGAACTTTCAGGTTTAGCTTTTTTTGATCTTGGAGAATGAGACAATTATCCCTCCCTCCTCCCCCAAGCAAGGAAACTAGGAGGGAGGGTGTCAGAGAAAGAGTCAAACACTTTACTACTAAGATACAACAGGGTACTGGAGCAACCTCCCCGCCTCGGTCCTGTGTGTAGGCAGTTGTTCCTTATTGCAAAACAGGAAACATTCAAATATATTGCTAAGTCCATTATGAAAGAGGTTGTCAAGCCATGTGAACTAGAATGGAAATCCTACCAAGGGACTATAACGTGATCTCATTAAACCTTTGTTACTTGACCTCCCATCCTAATCTAGAGATTTATTCTTAGAGACAAATTCTCTTTCATGGGAGATTAAAGATCCATTTGGCTCTCTGGATACATACTTTAGTCTAGTTCCTTCAGAGCTGTTCATTACCCTCCCACGAGGCGCCCAGCTGGAGCCCAGCTAACCCAGGGAGCTCTTGCCTTTGGGATTTGACAATTCAGCATTTATGGTTGATGTTTTCACTTCAGCTTTGGAGATAATCAACCTTGCCCAGGGTGCATAGGACAGAATGCCAAGTGTCATTAATTTTACTGTCAAGGCAAGGCTGGGAAGGGAGGGGATGCTTGGGAAAGTACTGGGCCACACATGAATATATTCAGTCAATCAACAGGCATTTATTAAGTAGCTGCCGTGTGTCAGGCACCGAGGATAAAAGACAAAGAATGAACCGATCCCTCCTCTCAAAGAGTTTACATTCTAAGAGGAGACAGTGTATCTTAAATATGGGCAGGAGAAATATGAAGATAAATTAAGCTAGTTTGGGGGACTAGTAGTTTCAAGAGGGCTCAGCAAAGGGTTCATGGAGAAGGTGATGGTTGAAGGAAGAGGGAGAGATTCCATGAGGGGGGGGTTAGGAGGGATTGCTTTCCCAACATCAGGAACAGGCACTGCAAAGGCAAGGGGGTTGGAGACTAGAGATGGTGTGTTGTGTGAAGAACAGGGAGCAGGCTGAAATGAACCCCCCCCCATGAAACCTTCCCTTTATAAATGTTGCTTTACCACCACCACCTTTTCCTGAGTCCCCTTGAAATTACTAGTGTCCTCCATCCTAGAGAAAGTAATAACGTGACTAGAAACATAGGTTGGTGCTAGGTTGTGAAGGGCTTCGAAAGCTAAGTGGACTTCATATGTGATCCTAGAGGCAATAGGGAGTCATTGGAATTGATTGAGTGAGTCACATAGTAAGGCCAGGCACTCTACCCACTATAGAGCCCTGCTAGGTCAGGACTTGGCCACAAACCAAGGCAAAAGCCTGAATTATGCTCCTACAAAGCCATTCCCTCACCTCCCTCCCTCCTCAGAGCTAAGAAGGAGGCTTCCATATTCCATTGCATTTCTGCAAATTCTCCATAATCTCATTGCCAGCATTTATTTCACACACATGGACACATGAACTTCAAGAAAATGCAGTAACTTACCAAGACCAGCACTCATGGTCATGCTAGGTACTGGTTGTTTACCTCTATGATTTGCCGGGTCACCTGAGTCGCAGCCCCAAGAGGAAGGGCCAACTGACCAGATGCGTTTGAGCTGCGTGATAGAACCTGCCTATTTATTGCAAGAGAAAAACTGGAGTCATAAAACTAAAGCCGAAGGTATTTATGATTAGCACTGTCACAGGCCCTATATTACCAGGCTCCCAGAGCAGCAGAGATCTCAACCATAAGGAAGTCCCTGGGCTCCTAGGCATTTTCCATTCAATTGAACAACCAGTTATTGAACACCTACTATCTCCCATATTGCCCCGAGGCACTAGGGATGCAGAGAACCAGACAACCCAGACCTCAAGAAGCTGTTAGAGAGAGATAAGCAGGGACTGCTAGGTGGCACAGTAGATAGAGCACTGACCCTGGATTCAGGAGGACCTGAGTTCAAATCCAGCCTCAGACACTTGACACTACCTGCGTGACTCTGGCCAAGTCACTTAACCCCCATTGCCTGCAAAAAAAAAGAGAGAGATAAGCAGGCTGATAGGGGACACAGGAAGGTCCTGGAGAGTTTGCCCATGAGCTCTGAGCTCCTCTGGTTTAAACAGTAGCAGAAGCCCTCAGGGATCTGTCAGGGCCACCATCACCCAGGGCCTCTCACAGACTTTGTCCCCACCAAGTTAGCGTTACTGCTGCAGCTTGGCCAAATATTCCCTTACTCTGCCCCCCTGAGTACTGAACTCCTCATAGCCCAGACTTGGAGACTCTATTATTCATAACTGGCACCACTGACCATTGAAGAATCCTTCAGCAGGAGACCTCCAAAGGTCTTCCAACCCTCCCACCCCTCCACCTGTGCACCTAACCCAAGGAAGAGCAAACCTTTAAGTAAATCATTTTTTGTTTGTTTGTTTGTTTGTTTGGCTTTTTTTTAGTGAGGCAACTGGGGTTAAGTGACTTGCCCAGGGTCACACAGCTAGTAAGTGTTAGGCATCTGAGGTCGGATTTGAACTCAGGTACTCCTGACTCCAGGGCCAGTGCTCTATCCACTGCGCCACCTAGCTGTGTGACCCTGGGCAAGTCACTTAACCCCAATTGCCTCACTAATAATAATAATAATAATAATAATAATAGGGGGCAGCTAGGTGGTGCAGCGGATAAAGCACCAGTCCTGGATTCAGGAGGACCTGAGTTCAAATTTGACCTCAGACACTTGACACTTACTAGCTGTGTGACCCTGGGCAAGTCACTTAACCCTCATTGCTCCACAAAAATAATAATAATAATAAACATTTTTATGAGTTCCAAATTCTATCCCTCCCTCTCCTTCCCCCCTCCCTGAGGCAGTAAGCAGATATAGGTTATACATGTGCAATTATATAAAACATTACCATACAAGTCATTTTGTATAAGAAAACTTGAATACAAGAAAAAAAATGAAAGAAAGTGAAAAATAGTAAATCATTTTAAAATGCATGAGTACCAAATGGCACAGGATATGGGTACACATATATGTTTATACACATACATTTTATGTTTATATGGCACATATAAATATATATTATATATTAAATACAAATAAAATATAAACATATATAAATATCTTATATTTATATTCTCATGGCAAAGGACACAGGCAATAGATACATATGCATATGTGTGTGTGTGTGTGTGTGTGTGTGTGTGTTCTCCATGCAGTTTGCTCCAATTATGGTAGTTGTCTGAAAGCAATTAAAGGTTTGTCATTTGGGCACCTGGGAAGCACCATGGTGCATAGAGCACCAGGCCTAGAGTCAGAGAGTCTCATCTTCCTGAGTTCAAATCCAGCCTCACACACTTACTAGCTGTGTGACCCTGGGCCAGTCACTTAGCCCTGTCTTCCTCAGTTTCCTCATCTGTAAAATGAGCTGGAGAAGAAATAGCAAACCACTTCAATATCTGCAAAAAAACCAAACCAAATGGAGTCATGAAGAGCGAGGTACAAGTGAACAACAACAAACATGGAAAAGAGGGCTTAGACTTATCTGCTGGACGCTTAAAAAAAAAAAAGGTGAATGAGAAACAAGAGCTAGAAGCCAGCGAGGCAGATTTGGCCTTGACAGAAGGGAAAACCATTAGGCAATGAGAGTGCTCCCAAAGCGTAACGTGGTCATGGGTTGCTTTGGCAGAGATTTTTAAGCAGAGGCTAGATAACCACTTGTTGGGTCTTCCGTAGAAGGAATTCTTTTTTCCCCCCAAATAATAGACGTTTTCATTTAAGTTTTAGTTCCACATTTTCCCCTCCTTCTGTCCCTCCCCTCTCACGTCCCCAAGGTAATAAACAATCAGATATAGGTCATACATGTACAATTATAGAAAACAATACCATATTAGTCATTTTGTATAAAAAAACTTGAAGAAAAGGAAAAAATGAAAAAAAGTGAAAAACAGCAAGCTTCAGTCTGTGTTCCATCAATATCAGTTTTTTCTTTGGAGGTGGATACTATGCTTCATCATTAGTCCTTTGGGATTGTCTTAGATCATTGTACTGCTGAGAATAGTTAAGTCTTTCACAGTTCTTCATCAAACAATATTGCTGTCTTCATGCACAATGTTCTCTTGGTTCTCCTCACTTCACTAAGCATCGGTTCATACAAGTCTTTCCAGGCCTTTCTGAAATCATCCTGCTTGCTATTTCTTATAGTACAATAATATTCCATCACCATCATATACCACAGCTTGTTTAGCCATTCCCCAATTGATGGGCATCCCTTTGATTTCCAAATCTTAGCCACCACAAAAAGAGCTGCTATAAATATTTTTGTACAAATAGGTCTTTTTCTCTTTTGGGGGATGTCTTTGGGATATAAACCTAGCAGTGGTATTGTTGGATCAAAGGGTATGCCAGTTCTATAGCCCTTTGGGCATAGTTCCAAATTGGGTAGAGGGAATTCTTATGAAGGTATAGACTGAACTAAATGGCACCAGAGTCCATTCTGGGAGGGCACAATACCCCTGCCATTCAATAACTACCTGCCTTTGAAATAAATATGGGTCTATGGTTTCTGAAGGGCTCAGTTGGCTCTCCAGGGCAGGAGCACAGGGGTCCCCAAAAATGATGCTGCTCCTCAAAAGTATAGAGGAAGGAGGCTGGGGTGATGATGTTTGACACCAGGACCACCTGTCCCACCCTCCGTACTCTCCCTGGCCTTATGCGCCACTATTCTAGGCTTAGGCTAAAGAGCTTGCTCAGGTGATTTAGACTAGCGTGTGATTGGTCTCTGTCGATCCAGGAACTCTGGCACCAGGAACACTCAACCCTTCTCCTCCCAGCTAAGCCTTCTCCAGTCCTAGACCACCCCCAAGGGCTTCAGCTTGAGGTCCACCTTCCAGGAAGCCTTCTTGGGCATGGTGGTCCACTCTGGTCTCTCCCTACCTAGTACCCTCTATCTTGTCCGCACCCTTCAGAGAATGCCTTTCAAATCAATCAAGAAAAATTACTCCTAGAATTGGACTGACCCTTAGCAAGTAGAGATTTTTGTACCTGAGGCAAACACCAAAAGTGAACAAAAACAGAGAGGAAGGAGAGAGGAGGAGAAACTCTCATGCATGGAGTTAGAGACAGTGATTGTTAGGGATGCTGCCCACCTCTCCCCTCCTAAGCAGATCCAGAAGGCCATTAGATAGTTTCCTATTTAAACCGACCTAAGTACCTGGTTATCAAGGATAATTAGTTGTGTTTTCACACTTCCCTGATTACTAGGGGATCGTGTGTAAATGTTTATAGCGACCAGATTCTTGAAGCTAACCCCACCACACCCCCAAACCTCAAAGTATTATGTTAGACCTGGAAGGGATTTTAGGGATCATTTCATAATAACAGTAGCTAGCATTTCTATAATGCTTTACAAATATTATCTCATTTTATCCTCACAAAACCCCTGGGAGGTAGGTGCTATTATTATCTCCATTTCACGATCAGGCAACTGAGGCAGACAGAGATTAAGTGACTTGCCCAGAACCACACAACTGGCACTTTTCTGAAGCCTGATTACTGATTCTGGGTCTAATATTCTATTCACTGCACCCCGGCTGGCTGACTCAAGTCCTTGGCTTTACAGAGAAGGAAACTGAGATCCTCCTGAAGGCAGAGAAGCAGGTTCGTTCAGCTCTTATCCGTTAAGTCTGAGCTTCTGTGAAGTCAAATGGAGCTTCAATCTCAGATTCACGGATGGTTAGAGCTGGAAGGGACCGTAGAGAACGCTTCACCCAGCCTTTTCATTTTACAGAGCTGATACCTAGAATTAGTATCAGAGCAATGGCTGAAACCTGGTTCTCCCAAGTCCCAGGCAATCCCGCTTTTTTAGTCAGGTTTTGGAAATGTGACTTCCCCATGGGAGTCAGGCAGTCACTCACCCTGGTATCATGACAGGGTGGCAGCTAGGTGGTGTAATAGATAAAGCATGGCTCTGAATTTGGGAGGACCTGAGTTCAAATCTGGCCTTAGATGCTCACTAGCTGTGTGATCCTGGGCAAGTCACTTAACCCCAATTGCCGTAAACATCCAGAGTCATCTCCAGTTGTCTTGATATATATCTTGCCGCTGGACCCAGATGGCTCTGGAGGAGACAGTGAGGATGGTGACCTTGCACAGCCTTCCCTCACTTAAATACAATTCACTGCAAGTCATTAATCACCCTGATGTCATGGTTCTTTTCGAGAACAAAGGACAAATAGCAACAACAACATGATGGGCAAGCAGCTAGGCAGAGAAGGGTCTCCTCCACTCTCTCCCTCTCCACCTTCCCTCTCCCTTCAAAAATGTCTTCCCTACAGTGTTTCAGCTCCCTTTTTATGTGTTGCTTTCACTCACTAGAATGTAAGTTCTCTGAGGGCAGGGACTATTTCTTTTTGTTTGTATTTGTATTCCTAGCACTTAGTTCACTGCCCCTGGAACACAGTAAATGCTCTATCACTATCTATCCATCTACGCATCCATTTATTTGTCGGTCAATGGCTCCCCATTATCAACCAGATAAAGTCCAAAATCCTTTAGCATGACATTCACGGTCCTTGAAGATGTGGGTCCACTACCTTTTCAACTTTATTTCACACTACCAGTATTGGCCTCAAAATCAGGGGGACCTGGATTAAAAATCTATACAGGTACATGTACTGGCTGTATATATGGTCCTGGGCAGGTCACTTAACCTCTTAGTGATCCAGGTGACTTCCTAAGGCGACTTGCATTGGACCCATACTGTTACTCTGCTACGTAAAAATACAAACAAGCAAGATTGTTCCTGCACTCAAAGAGTTTATATTCTAGTAAGGGAAGAACACATACTGGAGAGCTGGACAATGGGGAGGATTCAGAATAGTGTAGAAATGGTCAGGGAGTGGCACGACTTGGGGGTGGGGGGAGAGATCTCAAGGGCAGAGCTGTGGGGAGGAGGGGAAGGTCTGGGCACAAAATGAGAAAATGGATATAAAGCAAACTTGCAAACTTCAGAACACTACATAAATGTGAGTTGTTGTTACTGTTATTATGAGCCTGCATCCACTAGCTTCTAATCTGGTGATGACTTCATTTCCTGAGCTTTCTGCTATACTCCTACTGAGCTCAAGCAATGACTATAGAGAGCAGCACAGAAGTGAGTTGGTATATATTTAACAACCAGGCTCTCCAAGAAAAAAAAACCCAAAACAGTTTACAAAAATTATAAACTTTCAAGTTTAATGTGCATTATTAAGATTTATTTAAGTCTAGAGCAAAGGTGTCTAACTCACAACCTGCAGCCTATAAGCTGCTGCAGAACTCCCAAGTATGGACCAAACTAGGTTAAAATGTCATTAGAGGGGGCAGCTAGGTGGCGAAGTGGATAAAGCACCAGCCCTGAATTTAGGAGGATCTAAATTCAAATCTGACCTCAGACACGTAACACTTACAAGCTGTGTGACCTTGGGCAAGTCACTTAACCCTCATTACCCTGTAAAAAAAAAATTGTTGATTTAAAAAAATGTCTGGAAAATGTTTGACAAAATAAATTTAAAAATACAATATAGGAGGCAGCTAGGTGGCGCAGTGGATAGAGCACTGGCCCTGGAGTCAGGAGGACCTGAGTTCAAATCCAGCCTCAGACACTTAACACTTACTAGCTGTGTGACCCTGGGCAAGTCACTTCACCCCAATTGCCTCACTAAAAAAAAAAAAACTAAACTAAACTAAAAATACAATATAAATAATTGTAGCCAATCTCTGACATGTAAAAGCTCACAGTGAAAATTTAACAATGAGCTCTCTAAAACCCTCGGGATTTGGATCCAGAACAGTCCTGCCTATATCTACTCTCTGCCCCCCCCACCCCCATTTCACCTACTGAAATTCATATTATATTATACTACATATAGTAATCATATATTACAGCATGGCATAACATAATATTTTTGTTGTTTAGTCATTTTCAGTAGTGTTCAACTCTTTGTGACTCTCTTTAGGATTTTCTTAGCAAAGATGCTGGAGTGGTTTGCCATTTCCTTCTCCAGTTCTTTTTATTTTTTGGCAGGGCCATGGGGGTTAAGTGACTTGCCCAGGGTCACATAGCTAGTAAGTGCCAAGTGCCTGAGGCCAGATTGGAACTCAGGTCCTCCTGAATCCAGGGTCTGTGCTTTATCCACTGCGTCACCTAGTTGCCCCTCAGTTCATTTTACAGATGAGGAAACTGAGGCAAACAGGGTGAATTGACTTGCCCAAGGTCACACATCTAGTAAGTATCTGAGGTCAGATTTGAACTTTCTTTTTTTTTTTTTTTAGTGAGGCAATTGGGGTTAAGTGACTTGCCTAGGGTCACACAGCTAGTAAGTGTTAAGTGTCTGAGGCTAGATTTGAACTCAGGTACTCCTGACTCCAGGGCCAGTGCTCTATCCACTGCGCCACCTAGCTGCCCCAGATTTGAACTTTCAAAGATGGGTCTTCCTGATTCTAGGACCAGCACTCTATCCACTGTGTCACCTGGCTGCCTTAAATTGTATTCTATTGTGTTATGTTGTGTTATGTCATATCATTGTGTTATATCATGTCATGCTGTTATGTTACATTACTTTATACTATGTTATGTTATGTCACATTCTATATTCCCTCATATTAAAATATTTACCTTCCCTTCCACCAAAATCCAGCTCAAATACCACCTCCTCCATGAAACTTTCCCTGGAACATCTACCTAAGAACGATCTCTTCGTGTGAACTCCCAAATCCACTTATCACCCTCAATGTTCTGTTGATCAGGACACAACTTAGGTCTCCTGCCAGAGTCTAAACTTTTCAAAAGTAAGAACCATATCTTTGAGGGAGCAGCTAGGCAGGATAGTAGATAAAACACTGAACCAGGAGTCAGGAAGATGAGTTCAAATATGGTTACAAATATTTATTGTGTGACCCTGGACAAGTCACTTAACTACTGTCTGCCTCAGTTTCTTCATCTGTAAAATGGGAATAATTGTAACACTTACTTCCCAGAGGATGAGAGGATAAAGTGAAATCATATGTGTAAAATGCTTTGTAAAGTCTAAAGCGCTATATAAATTTTAGCTATTGTTATTATTTGTCATTTTTGAACCCCAGGTCTACCACAGTACCTTGCACATTGTACTTTACATCATCATCACTAGAGATCACCTTATTTTTGTCAACAAGAAGAGTGAAGGGGTAACGTGAGGGCCAAGGTCCCAAAAGGAGAGAATAGCAGAGCCAGGTTCTGGTCACAAGTCCTCCAACTTCAGATTCAGTGCTCTTTCCACAGTAAATACTATGCTGCCTCCAAAAAAAAAAAAAGTATATTTAGTTGAATGGATAATTTCATGAACACAGGTGGCTAGAAGCCTTGATTAGAAATGAGGGCAGAGTTCCAGCAGTTAGGGAATGAGATGACCATCTTCTGGCAAATGAGCCACATTCCATCCTACCCCCTCAACTTTTAAGAATGTTCTCAGAAGGGGCAGCTAGGTGGCACAGTGAATAGAGCACTGGCCCTGGAGTCAGGAGGATTTGAGTTCAAATCCGGCCTCAGACACTTGACACTTACTAGCTGTGTGACCCTGGGCAAGTCACTTAACCCCAACTGCCTCACCAAAAAAAAAAAAAAAAAAAAGAATGTTCTCAGAAGCCTTGGTCCATGAGCCTACTCCATGGCCCCCATCTAAGCCATCAATTCACAAACCATGAATAGGACCACCTTGAATACATTTATAAGCAGGCCAAGGTTTGGGAGAGTGGGCAAAGGGTTAAGGAAGGAAGATGACTAAATTGAGGAAAGTGGGTTCTTTGCTCATCATAGCCCTTTACTACTTTTGGAGGATATCTGACTTTCCCTACTCCTTTCTCCCAACAGAATTTCACTACTCTGTGTAGTGGTGACTTCGAATTGGAAACATTGTGATAGCCAGAAGTAGATGAAGCCATACTTCTAATAACAACTAGCCACTTTTTAAAGGAACATTTGGGGTGCTGGGGTAGTGTTGTGGGTTCAGTCATGCTAGAAAAGGGGGAGACTCTGGCCCTAACCACCCTGATTCTTCACCCTAGTCATCTTCTACCGTGAGCTATCACTCTACTACTATCCCCTCCAAAATGGGCCTCCAGAGGCCAAGCCCACCCAGGAGGAGCTCAGCCTCTCAGTTTTGGACTCCCTGGGACAATGTCTCTGTACTCCAATCATCTTCTGTCCTGTTCCCTCCTTTCTCCCATCCAAATTTCCATCTCTTACTTTGGGAACTGTAATCACATCAACAGCACCATTGCTTCTAGGGAGGGCTTTCAATAAAGTGTCCACCTTGCAGATCAAAGTATACTATTTTCACTTTATTTGTTGTTATGTTATCTTTCTTGTGGTTTTTCCCTTTTGTTCTGATTCTTCTTTTACAACATGACTGATATGGAAATATGTATAGCATGATTATACATATATATATATATATATATATGATTGTTTGCTGTCTTGTAGAGGGGGAAGAGAAGGGAAGAAGGGAGAAAAACTTGGAAAATAAATGAAAATACTATCCAAAAAGAAAAAAAAAGTCCCCACTTGTTCTACTCACCATCCCTGTGACTTCCCAAACCAAAGAACCTTTCCCTGACTACTACTCCCCCATACATGCTGTTCCCATCTGAGGTGGGAGCATATAGGGGTGGCAGATTTGCTTCCTAGCAGCACTGGCCAGCAGAAGAACATGGGACAAGGCACTCTGATTGGGATGATGGGGCACCACAGAGAAGAAATGCAGTTGGGATGGGAAGGAAGTCTGCCCTCCCCCTCCCAGGGAGGAAGTACCCCACCTCGGGGCAAAGCTCTATTTGCCTAGTGTTAGTTAAAGCTCTGCTGCTTCTAGTTTCTTTGAAGTAAGTCCCATTAGCCTTTTCTGCCTGCTCAGAGGGGAGACAAACCTGAATCACAGCTCCAGGGCACTGTTTATTGGTAAAAGTCATTTTCTTTCTGTTGGTCAATAATGGGGCATTCATTCACTCATTCATTCAGCAATTTGCTCAGGAAACTGTGGAAGCTGCTTCAAGGCTGAGGCCCATTTCAGAATCCTTTTCTCATTGGTGGGTTCCTCCAAAGGCCTCCATTTTGGAGAGGAGCCAAGGTTGGTCAACTTTCATTCCACTCTTGGCTATGCTTCTGACTTTGCACTTCAAATGTATATTCCACCTTCATTCCTCCAACCCCCTTTGCATTTCACCCCCTCTTGTGTGTTGTCTTCCCCATTAGAATGAAAGCTCCTTCAGGGTAGGGACCATCTTTCCTTTTTGCCCAGCACTCTCATTGTAGGTGCTTAATAAACACTTGTTGCCTTGACTATTAAGTGCCTGCTGGGAGTGGGGGCAGGAATATAGAGGATGGGCCAACAAAAGTCACAACGTTTTAATAACTTTCTGAAAAATTATTTTTTATTTTTTTGCCATTTCTGAGATATCATTTTTCACACATGATGTGAATTCATTTCCTGTATATACTGTATATGATGCTACAGTATTGTAAATTAAAAACAAAAAAAAATAAAGGAGTTAGTAAATATTCAGACCCCTTCGTGACTTTTGGCCCACCCTGTAGAAATAAATAACTTCTCTCACATCGATTTTTTTTTAACTTTGTGTTCCAAATTCTCTTCCTCCCTCCCTTCCCACCCCTCCTTAAGAACTCATGCAATTCAATACAAGTTATACACGTGCAGTTGTGCAAAACATTTCCACATTAGAAGTAACAAAAAAATATATACTTCAATCTGTATTCAGATACCATCAGTTCTTTCTCTGTAGATGGATTACATTTTTCATAAGTCCTTCTGATAGCATCCTGCTCATCATTTCTTACACCACAATAGTGCTCCATCCTAATCTCATCCCACAATTTGTTCAGCCATTCCCCAATTGATAGGCATCACCCCAATTTTGAATGATGACTTCTCTCAGGGAATGAGTTCACAATCTGGAAGGTAAGCTAAAATATGTACTTGGTCAAACAAAATACAAATTAGAACATGATGAGTGTATCAGAGGCATTTCCAATGATCCGATGAAGAGAAAACAAGGTTGTTTTTTGGGGGGGAGGGACATATAAAAGAGACTGCATAGATGAAATGGTAGACTTTTATTCTGAAATTAACACCAAATAAAACAGGCATTTCTAAATGCACAGTAGAGGATTGTACATGGAATTTCAGATATCTGTTACGCAAAGTTTGCTTTTCTTTAAATATGTAAAAAGTACAACCTGTGACTTTCAAAGCTGTTCTGTTCAACTGTGTTTTTCTGAACTTCCACTCTTTTTTCTACATTTTTAAAAAATGGCCTTTTCATCCTTCTTTCTTTGAAAAAAAAAAAGTAAAATCTTGATCAATCAAAACACAAATAAAGTCTATAGATTATCCAGTTTCCTAGTTTCTCCTCTAACCACCCAGGATCTGCCCTTCTAAGTGCCATTCTATCAGCTATGTGGCAGCTCCTGTAGAGGGAAGGAAGGGTCAAAGAGAAAGATCAAATCAAAGCAATGTTAATGAATGGAAGAGCTTGACACTGATTGGGGTGGGAGGGGGGAGGGAGGAAGCCAGAATGTGGGATTACCCACGGGTTCAGTTATTCATGAAGGGTCTCCGGAAAACCTCTCCCTGGGCTCATCACCCAGACTGGAAGGCAAGGACAGCTGAACATCAGGGGCACAGCTCCTGGCACTTTGTTGGTGGTGGAGGTTGTGCATTTAGTAACATCAGGACATTCTTTAGATGCTAACTATTGAGATGTCTTGATGGTAGAAATTGGCCCTGGGGGTGTAGAAAGAAATCTGAGATTCTCACTAACAAGAATAAAAGAACAAGAGTGTGAATCATATTAAGATGAAATATAGGGGCAGCTAGGTGACGCAGTGGATAAAGCGCTGGCTCTGGATTCAGGAGTACCTGAGTTCAAATCCAGCCTCAGACACTTGACACTTACTAGCTGTGTGACCCTGGGCACGTGACTTAACCCCCATTGCCCCACCCCCTCAAAAAGATGAAATGTAATAAGAAAAAAATGTAATGTGTGTCATGGATTTTTTTAAAAAATGAAATTTACAAGTATAAGATGTGGAAAACATAACCAGATAGTAGTTTATCTGACAAAGATCAGGGCGGGGAGAGGGGGGATGGTGGGGGTGGCACTTGGTAGACTACAAGGTCAATATGCATCAACAGCATGATGCTGCAGCCAAAAAAAAAAACACAAACCTGATTCAATCACGTGTCCTCTGCCCTGGTCGGCCCATATTGGGAACACTGTGTTCAGATGGGGGACCAGATTTTTAAGGACATTGACAGGCACATCCAGAAGAGGGGAAGCAGAATGATGAACGGCTACAAGGTCATATCATATGAGGGTCAATTGAAGGAACCAGGGATGTTTAACTTGAAGAAGAGAAGGCAGGAGGAGATAGGGTAGCTATCTTTGAGTATCAGAAGGCTGTCACTTGCTCTACTTGACCTCAGAGAGTAAAATTATAAACACTGGACGCAAGGTGCAGAAAGCCTGATTTAGGCTTGATGTTGGGGGAAAAGCCCCAGCAAACAGAACAACAACGTCAAGGTGGAAATGGGTGGGCAGCCTTGGGTGGAATGGCTTCCCCATTCCTGGAGCTCTTGAAGCAAGGCCGAATGAGCACTCGCAGGCTATGTGTGTTTGAGAGGACATTCTTCAGGTATAGGTTGGACTAGACAGCTTCTGAGTTCTCTTCCAACTCTGAGAGTCTGCGATTCTGTGATGCTGTGAAGGAGAGGGAGAGAAAATCACAGCATGAATCAGAATCAGTCCATGGGATTAAAGGTGTGCCCTGGATTGATGGAGCCCCGGAGCAAGAAAGTGAAGGATTCGAAGCCTTCCCCAAAAGAAGAGTATGGGGAGATTCAGGGGGAGCAGAGGCTGTCTACTGAACACTACGTATAAAACCTTGATGATCTTTTTTTTTTTTTTTTGGTGAGGCAATTGGGGTTAAGTGACTTGCCCAGGTTCACACAGCTAGTAAGTGTCAAGTGTCTGAGGCTGGATTTGAACTCAGGTCCTCCTGAATCCAGGGCCAGTGCTCTATCCACTGTGCCACCTAGCTGCCCCTTAAACCTTGATGATCTTAATGGGTTCTTAGGAGGTGATACTTGTTTGGACGAGCAATAGTAAGAGAACCCAGCCACATTCTATATAGCAAAATGGCATATTTCTGGGCTCTCTCTAGTTTCTCTATGGGAAGAGTATGTTTAAAGGGGTGCAAGCAGATTTAGATCTTAGGGTTCATGTAGGTAAAAGCAGTAGTGTAGATGCAACCACCAGTGTGTATGATAGTCGGGGTCCAACATACCCCAGCTCTTTATCTCCCCCATCTTCATTCTCACCTCCACACTCAGACCTTTTTTTTTTTTAAGTACTGGTCAGATCAATATTCATCAGAGTGGAAACTCCCTCAGGAATACTGAGTAGTAATCTGTCTGCAATTTAGAGTCTTAAGGAGTTGCCTGGGGACCCTGAGGGTTTAGATGACTTGTCCAAGGTCACACAATTAATTTGTGTCAGAGGCTGGGCTTGAACCCTGGTCTTCCTGATTAATGAATGTGCCTTTTGACTTCTCACAAGGTTGTTCTCTTCAAGATTGAAATAACGGAGGGCTGGGTGTCTTTTCAAGTTGACAGTGGGAATAAAGGATAAAAAGCTTGTTGAGAACTGACCCTCTTCTGCCAAATATGCAGCATCTCTATCCTTCCCTCAGCTTCTACCTCGATGCCTTAGTCCACGGATCTACTCCATGGCCCATGCCCCTTAGCTCAGGCCTCTTTTATTCTGGAAGGCATGAAACAACTTGCTCAGTGAGTGACATTTGGAAGAGAAACACCCTGGAGTGCTGTGCCATAAGCTAGAAGATGAGAGAAAAGGAGCTGCACTTAGTTTTCTGTGTGTATCCATTTCCATAGGAGCCCTCCTCTATACCACAGGAGTTCTCTGTGCTGGGTCAACCTGGGAGAGGCCTGTATCCCCCTTACACCACCAGTCTGAAGCGTTTCTTCCCTGGTGAGCTTTCTAACTGATTGGAATTGTTCAAGTTTCACCTCTTTGCATGAAAAACATTCCTTTGCCTCTGCTCTTTATGAGCTATGAGCCATGTATTTGCTCACTTTGATGACTGTTCTGTCCCTTGCCAGGTCTTTGTGAGTTTAGCCTGTGTTTAATTGTCTCTCTTAGCACCCTTGTCCGGGAAAATGCCCCAGACACCTTAGAAGCTCCAGGATTAATGGGATTAATGAATTCCACTCCCTTTGAAGTGGTGGTGGTCCCTATTCGAAATCAGAAGCAGGAGCCTGTCATCTTTAGCCTTTCTTCTATTTTGGTGTTAATGTTTACCAACCTTCTAGCCAGTGGATAATCTAACTAAACACAATTGACCCCGAAAGGATTTGAGTGCCAGTAACCAGTCATTTGCCACCTGTTAAGGTATCATTAAGGGGCAGCTAGGTGGCGAAGTGGATAGAGCACCAGCTGTGTGACCTTAGGCGAGTCACTTAACCCCAATTGCCTCACTAAAAAAAAAAAAAAAAAAGGTATCATTAATTTCTTTTTTGGTTGATATTGTTTGGAATTCACCATGCTGGACTTGGAGTCAAGAACTTCTGAGTTCAAACTCTCCTCAGACACATGCTAGGTGTGTGACCCTGGGCAAATCACTTAACTCTGCCTTAGTTTCTTCATCTGTAAATCCAAATCTCTAGGTATGAACAGCTTTTTTCACTACTAATTCTGAAATAGCTACCTCTCCAGCTCAACGTTCTAGACTCGGTTTTCTAAAGATTATTTGCTCTAATTAGCATTTGAAAGAAAATAATGATTAATAATGGATTTCTTGGGGGGACCCAGAGATCAGTTCCTCAGTCCTTTCTCCCCCCACTCCAGAAAATTCAGATCTTGCTTGGGACAAAGCCAAAGCAGCAAAAGAAATGGAGATAAGACTTTTTTTGTCTAGCTCAGTGAAGGCCCACACCTAGATAATGGACTTTGCCTTAGGCAACTTGAGTGAAGGTCTTCTCCAGGTCCTACCGTATATTTTAATTTAGGCCTCCCTTCAGTCATTATCAACTGATGGAATTGAATGATGCTGAACAATTAGCTTTGATTAATGCATAGTGACCTACCTTTATCAAAAGAGAATAAAACCCTCTCTCGGCTTTCTAGGCTGGCATTGGGCTCTCTCTCTCAGGACTCCCTCTTCTGACCTCTTGTTGAGACCATGTGCTATCTCTCTGAGAGATAGCATGGGTCTTCTGGGACTTTTCTCCTGCTCCTGTTCCTGCTAACTACCACGGGGTCAATTCTTTACTGGTATGTATAATATTTTTTTGTTGTTTTTGTTTTTTTGGTGAGGCAATTGGGGTTAAGTGACTTGCCGAGGGTCACACAGCTAGTAAGTGTTAAGTGTCTGAGGCCGGATTTGAACTCAGGTCCTCCTGACGCCAGGCCGGTGCTCTATCCACTGTGCCACCTAGCTGCCCCCTTGGTATGTATAATATTAATGAATAATAAATGCTTATTGCCAAAACTGGTGGAATAGCAATTAATTAAAAAAAAAACAGTTTTAGGGGCAGCTAGGTGGTCCAGGAAGACCTGAGTTCAAATCCAGCCTCAGACACTTGACATTTAGTAGCTGTGTGACCTTGGGCAAGTCACTTAACCCTCATTGCCTCACAAAAACCCCAAAACACCAGTTTTATTTAAAATTATTAAAAAAGGGGCAGCTAGGTGGTGCAGTGGATAGAGCACCGGCCCTGGACTCAGGAGCACCTGAGTTCAAATCCGGCCTCAGACACTTAACACTTACTAGCTGTGTGACCCTGGGCAAGTCACTTAACCCCAATTGCCTCACACACAAAAAAATTTATTAAAAAAACCATATTTCATTCATTACTTTAAAGTTATTGTTCTAGGGTACATTTGGGACTGAATTTCAGATTATAACAACTGAGTAGAATCAGTGATACATAATCTTTACCTCCATGACCGAGGGGTAAATTGAATATTGCCTCAAGGTCTTCTCATACCTAGGATTCCAGGCTATGGCCTTTAGGAATTTCAGGGAAGGGTGGGGTGATCATCACCGGCCAATATTGACTAACTGCAACTGAAATTTGGAAGGAGGTTCAGGAAATTGAGTAAGGTGCCAAAAGGAAGTCTTCGACAGGAAACATGTGGGTTCTACTGCGGTAGAGACCTTACTCTCACACAGTTTCTTAATCAAATAATTAAAGAAATAAATAAGACCCTTGCTAAATGGAACCCCCCCCCCCACCTTCATTATCTATCACAGCACACTCAGCATAAACTCCTGAGGATCTGTGTCACATCTGTTTTGTGTGTCACACTAAGTTTGCTTAAAAAAAAAAAAGGAACTAGGAAGATATTCAAATATTTAAACAAAACCTTAGCAATGATTTTTTTTAAATCACAAAGTAAACCAGCTCTGTAAGACCTTACTATGCTGTCTGACAGTTTTAGCATTATTCTGCCTACAGAATTTAAATGAGAGCCCTTGCCAGTTGAGCCTTCCACGAAGGAAGAGATTGAGATCCCACCTCTTCCCAGTAACACTTTCAGCCCCCAGACCCTCTGAAGAGTTGGTTTTAGGAGAGTTTTTTTTTTTCTACCACATGATATAAATCACATCGGACCCAGGGATCACCTTAGCTTTGAGCTGATACCAGTGGAATGATTGTGCATTACTGTCTTCAAAGTTCCAGGAAGCCAGAGGAATCAAAACTTCTCCCAGAAACATCTTCCGGGTGAGTGTTCCCAAGTGCCACACGGAGACCTGGAGCAGCCGGGTCTGCAGCTGGGAATACTCCACACGATACTGCAAAACATAGTGATATGGGAGAATGACCTCCAAGGGTCTCTTTGCAGCCAGGAAGGCACACATAATACTTCGCACCCACTCAACACCAAGACCAGGGTCCAGAATAGAGAGGAGAACAATTGTTCACGATCACGATTGGGATGTGCTGTCAGAGGATAAAGAGAATAGCTGCCCGGGGCCTGCCTGTACAAGGCCTCACAAGGCACAAACCCTCCCATTGCTTCCCAGGTGTCAAATTTCCATTCCAGACCTGTACAGTCAAGCTCAGGATCTGGAAGAAGCAGAGGTTTACTGTACTAAATTGGCATCCTCTGCTCCAAATAGGATTCTTTGCTCTGGTTCCTTGACCCTTCCCCAGGATGAGGTTCTTTCCTGGCAAGTCTAGCAATCCAATCCAATCCAATCCGAGACGTATTTATTAAGCACCTGCTAGGGGTACAAGATTGTTCTAAGATCCGGGGATAGAAAAAACTCCCCACAAAAACCAAAAGTCAGTTTTTGCCCTCAAGGAATTTAATGCTCTAGAGGAATCAGACATTAAAGCCAACAGCTTGGAAAGGTGCCTTAGGACTTGAAATGGGCAAAAAAGAAAAACAACCCACACAAGAAGTAGATTCTTTGAACCATAGGCCTGGGCCTTTGACTTCCAATTATGTATGAATAAATGAAAGTGTATTCTTAATCATTTTCTGGATGTCAAGCACAGTGCTAAGCTCTGATGTCACAAGGACAAAAGTAAGATAGTCCCTGCCCTCAAGGAGTTTACATCTATAGGAAAATGGTGGCCAGGGAAGGGCTTTTTAAGTTTAGGAAGTAAAAAAGACAGCAAACAGATATAGGGAAATTAGCACAACCTTTCCAGGAAAGCTAAGGAAGGGGATAGGGTATGTAAAGGAAGCCTTTGGGTAGAATAGAAGGTTCTTGAAGGTAAGGACTGTTTTATTTTTGTTTTCACATATCCCATGATGAGGCCATACCAATGACAGCAAAGTGGCTCAGTGTAGATGAAGCGCTGGGCTTGAAATCAGGGAGACTTGAATTCAAATCCCACTTCAGACACTAACTGTGTGACCCTTTGGCAAGTCACTTAACATCTGTCTGCCTCAGTTTCTTCATCTGTAAAGTGGGTATAATAATTGCATCTACCTCTCAGGGCTGCTGTGAGGATCAAATGAGATCATATTTGTAAAGCACTTAGCACACTGCCTGACACATAGTAGGCATTTAATAAGTCCTTCCTTCCTTCTTTCCTTCTTTCCTCCCTTCCTTTCATTCTTCCTCCATCCCTCCTTCCCTCCCTCCCTCCCTCCTTCCCTCCTTCCTTCCTTCCAATTACAAGTACAGTGCCTAGTACATAACATGTGCTTAATAGATACCTGTTGATTGGTTGATTACAAATGAAGAAACTGCAGTGCAAAGAGATTAACATAACTTACCCATTGCCATACAGGCAGTAAGTGGTAATGGTGAGATATAAAGTCATTTTCTGGAACCAAATAATGAGCTCTGAGGAAAGCTAGGGATTCTAAGAGGTGAGGATAAGGAGGGAGTGCATTACAGACATGGGGGATGGCTAGCACAATGGCATGAAGATAGGGGATGGAGCCTTATATGTGAGGAATAAGAAAAAGACCAGCTTGGCTGGACCATAGAGTTCATGAAGTGGAGTAATGTGTGATAAAGATTGCAAATCCAATCGTTCTGCTGTAGGCCTCTTTTGAATATCTGAAGGTAGTTATAATATCCTTGTTAATATTTCTTTTTATAGCTCAAGCATTCCTAGTTCTTTTCATTGGATCTTGGACAGCATGGTTTCAAGTTCCACCACCATCATGGCTGACTTCCTCTGCACATGCTCCAATTTGTCAATGTCCTTCCCAAAATGGGGAATACAGAACTGAACTCGATGTGTGGCTTACCTGGGAAGTGAACAGCAGGACTGAAACCTCCCTTGTTCTATTATTCTCTTAATGAAAATTAAAATTGCATTAGTTTTTGGGCTGCCATGATATGCTGTTGACTCATATGGAGTTTGTGGTCTTCTAAGAACTGGATCTTTATCACATGAATTGTCATCTAGGCACATCTCCCCATCCAGCACTTATGTAGTTGATTGGGGGTGGGAGGGCAGTGAGGGTTAAGTGACTTGTCCAGTGTCACACAGCTAGTAAGTGTCAAGTGTCTGAGGCTGGATTTGAACTCAGGTCCTCCTAAATCCACTGCCCCATGCAGTTGACTTTTTTAACCTGTGTACTTGTCTTTATTAAATTTCATCTTATTACATTCAATTATCATTCCAGCATTTCAAGATCTTTTGGGATCTCACTTTTGCTATAAAATGTACTAGCTATCCCTTCCTGGTTTTGTGCCATCCATAAATCCGATGACCATATCATCTATAACTTCATTCAAAGCACTTTTAAAAATGTTGAATAGTCATTGTGTGTTGATTAACTGTGATAGACTTGACTCTTCTCAGCAATACAATGGTCCAATATAGTTCCAAAGGACTCATGATGGAAAATGCTCTCCAAATCCAGAAAAAAAAAGAACTGTGGAATCTAGATGCAGATTGAAGAATACTATTTCTATTTTTTTTTTCGTTTTCCTTTTTTGAGGTTTTTCCTTTTTGCTCTGATTCTTCTTTCACAACATGACTAATACAGAAATATGTTTAATGTGATTGTACATAAATAACCTATATCAGACTGCTTGCTGTCTTGGGGAGGAGGGAGGGAGGGGAGGGAAGGAGAAAAATTTTAAACTAAAAATCTTACAAAAACAAATATTGAAAATGATTTCTACATGTAACTGAAAAATAATAAAATACCTTTTTTTTTTTGGCAGGGCAATGGGGGTTAAGTGACTTGCCCAGGGTCACACAGCTAGTAAGTGTCAAGTGTCTGAGACTGGATTTGAACTCAGGTCCTCCTGAATCCAGGGCTGTTTCTTTATATAACTGCATCACCTAGCCGCCCCATAAAATACTTTTATGAAAAAAAATGTTGAACAGAACAGGGTGAGGAGGGTGAAACCCCATGGCACAAAAGTAGAGGCCTCCCTCTAGTCCAGTGCTGATCAATTAATTAATTCCCTGGGCCTGGATATTTATCCTGAACACACCCACCTGTACTCTAATCTAGACCACATCTTTCCACAGAAATCAGTTGAACCCTGGACTTGTATCCCATTCAGTATCAGAAGAAAATTGTCAGAGCCTCAGGTTTCCTATCTGTAAAATGGGAAAAATAATACTCACACTACTTACTTCATAGGGTCGTGAGGAAAGCCCTGCGTGAAGTGCTATAAGAACTGCTGTTCTTACTAACCCGTAACTCATGTGTCATGTATTCTCATTAACAGTTATCTTATTTAACATGTATTTAACAGTCTCACAGTGCACTGCTTGAGAAAAACTTTGATATTCACCAAGATTCAACAAGTCAAAGGAACTTTTTTAAATTTGCCCCTTGCCCATTTCAGAGATGGATGATGGGATCCAGCCAGGTTCTCTTTTTTACCCTTCCCTCCCCCCAACTCCCGGAGAAATTATTAACTAAACATTGTTCCCAAGTTCAGTGGACACTGAACTTTTCTTGAACAAAGGCTGAGATTTTTTTCCCCCAACTTGCAACTTATTGACAGAGGTTTACAGATATCTATTAGGTTGGTTGTTGGGTGCTGTTTTTTAATTTTAATTTTAATTTAACTGATTCATGGACTTGGAAAAACCCATTAGTTTGACTTTGACCATGTAGAAGTGGGGCCTGGAGCAGCAAAGGGACTATAGTCTTTGGTTGTTTTTTGTTTTTGTTTTTGGCGGGGCAGTGGGGGTTAAGTGACTTGTCCAGGGTCACACAGCTAGTAAGTGTCAAGTGTTTGAAACCGGATTTGAACTCAGGTCTTTCTGAATCCAGGTCCTGTATTCTATCTACTGTACCACCTGCTGCCCCCTATAGTCTTTGAATAAATGTTGATCCTGCCTGTACCTTCAAAGTCTCATGAAAGAGAGGATCCACGGTGTTCTTTTTGATACTTGTCTTCCTCTTGGCCTGAGAGCCTTTATCGGGTAGCAGATAGGTCTTTATATAGCTGGGGACCAAAAAAGGAGAGAAGAAAGAAAAAAGTCAGGACTCTTCTACATGACATTCCAAAAAGGTTGAACACCAAGTAATGAATGACAAACCTTCTCCCCACCTCTTACCTCTTATCCTTTGCTTCTTCAAACCTTTTCTAATTTTTGTTTGTTTGTTTTTTAGTGAGGCAAATGGGGTTAAGTGACTTGCCCAGGGTCACATAGCTAGTAAGTGTTAAGTGTCTGAGGCCGGATTTGAACTCAGGTCCTCCTGACTCCAGGGTCAGTGCTTTATCCACTGCATCACCTAGCTGCCCAAACCTTTTCTAATTTTTAAAGTGAATTCTGAGCCAAGGGGTGTAATTGGTGCCCAACAGTTACATGTGGCTATTCCCATATAAGCTGCTTGAAACCTGAAGCCCATTTGGTTTCAAACTTATTTTCGCTAAACTTGGATAGAACAAAAACTCTTTGAAATGCTTTCTAAGTAACACATGCATACAGAAACGCCTTGTGTCCTGCTTTCTACAGGAATGGCACATTATGTGGGCTGTGTGTTCTCCTAGTCTAATCCCCTTATTTTATTTTATTTTATCTTATTTTATTTTAATATTTTGTTGATATTATTTTTCCACACCTCCCAGTAACTTCCCAATGACAACCCCTCAAGAAACCCTTTCTATATAACAATGAAATGCAGTTACTCATAGGACAGCATATGCCTCATTGCACACCTATAGTGTTACCACCTTTCTGACAAGAGGTGGAAGCACATCATGCTGGTTGGACAATTGCTTTAGGCTTGGTTGTTCTTGCACACACTCAAGATTTAACACTAGACAAATCAGGAGCCCATAGATTTTGATTGTAATATTTTATTTATTATTATATTTTATTTTGAAATAGATTTGCATCCTATAGGTTTCTTTGCCTCATAGATTTTTAAAAAGTGCACTGTTTTAAAAATACTGGGGCAGCTAGGTGGTGCAGTAGATAGAGCACTGGCCCTGGAATCAGGAGGACTTGAGTTCAAATTCGGCCTCAGACACTTAACACTTACTAGCTGTATCACCCTGGGCAAGTCACTTAACCCCAATTGCCTCACTAAAAAACAAAACAAACAAAAAAACATTGAAAAATACTACCTAGTTTTTTTTTTAGTTTGAATAGAATTTTATTTTCCAAAATATATGTAAAACAAATTTTAACATCAGTTTTTTAAAAAAATTGTTCCAACTTCTCTTCCTCCTCCATTCCCACCCCCCACCCACTAGAACTCAAGCATTTCAAAATAAGTTATACGTGAGTAGTCACGGAAAACATTCCCACATTAGCTAGGTTGTGAGAGAAAACAATCAAAAACCTCCCAAAACTTCTGACTGAGGAATTGTCAAAGAGAAAAAAAATTTACTACCTAGTTATTTATATAGTACTTCAAGGTTTGCAAAGAGCTTTATACAAGTTGACTCATTTGAACCTCACAACCCTGCAAAGCAGGTGCTATTATTAGCCTTATTTTACAGATAAGGAAACTGAGGTAAAGAGCTATTAAGTGACTTGTCCATGGTCACACAGCTAATGTCAGGGTCAAGATGTGAATTCTGGTCTCTTCTGACTCTTCTGACTTTTTCTATGATATGATGCTGCTTAATGCTAAAAGGGTATTCACTTTGATATCAAAGATAAAAGAAAGCAATTTCCCAGTCAAATAGTAAAGTGAGGAGTGCAAAGGATTATTCTACTGAGGATGGTGGTCAGCTGTTTCTCCTTTCTCACAGCCCCGCAGAGGACCAAATGAGGGAGAACTGCAATACAAGAGATTTGAGTAGATTAGGAAGAACTGCTGACCACATGTTTACTTAGGAATGTTGTGGAATCTCCTCTGGGGGTTTGAGAAGAGAATAAATTCTTGTGTGTTTGGGAGTCACTATGCCTGGGGCCAGCGGGGGAGGAAAGAGAGTTGGAAGCACCCACATACACACCCTTGCCCTCAGGCTCTGGCTCCTCTCCACTTTCCTTTTACTCTAGCAGAGAATGGGGGCATATAATTAGAGCCAAACACATCTCTCTCTCTCCCTGTCTATCAGAGCTCTGTCCTTAGTACCCCATATGCTGAGTCACTCTGTGGGGACTGACATTAGGAGCCAGGGCACTCCCCAGGTTATCATTCCAATACTCCTTGAATGAAGGTTTCCCTGAGGGGAGCAAGGCCAGAAATGCACCCTCAAATTGCTTGGGGAATTCACACCCCACCTCACCCACCCCAACTCACAGGCACTGATTCACATATTTCAGTGAATGTGCCCTTCATTGCAAATCTTACTGCTAGCACACACCTGCTTTCACTCAGAATTGCTCTCCCTCAAGACAACTCTGAAGGTCTTATGAAAAATGCAATCCATCTACAGAGAGAGAATTGATGGTATCTCAATACAGATTGAAGTATAATTTTTTTTGTTAGTTCCTTTATCCAAAGTTTTGTTTTTGTCTGTTTTCTTTCACAACCTGGCTAATGTGGAAATGTTTTGCATGACTGCTCATGTATAGTTTTTATTGAATTGCTTGAGTTCTTGCAGGGGGAGGGGGGGAAGGGAGGGAGAGAATTTGGAACACAAAGTTTTAAAAAAATTGATGTCAAAATTTGCATTTTACATGTAATTTAGGAAAATAAAATTCTAAATAAAAAAAAAGAATTGCTCTCCCTGATTCCACACACATTCTATCCTTTTCTCAATCTGTTCACAACATACTCTGTCATAAATACTCAGAGATAGCTTCCAACCATATAACTCCATCAATTACCAGTGCATGGAGGACCTCTGCTGCTGATCTTATAGCATTGGGCAGGATGAAGTATATTAGTTGCTACTATGGACAACTGTCGATCCTTCTCAGATACCTGTTGTTTGTCTTTCAAGTTGGGTGTACTTAAAGGCTAAAGGTGGGGCTAGAAGACTGAGTCTTAAATTTTCCAACAATTACCTCCCAGCCACTAAAAATGGAAAGAACAGCTACTATTTACAAAAAAATCTCAACAAAGTGCTTTATTTCCCAATTATGTTTTTGGGGTTTTTTTTGCAGGCCAATGGGGGTTAAGTGACTTACTCAGGGTCACATAGCTAGTAACTATCAAGTGTCTGAGGCCAAATTTGAACTCAGGTACTCCTGAATCCAAGGCCCGTGCTTTATCCACTGCACCACCTAGCTGCCCCCCCCCCTGCCTTTTTTGTTTTTTTGTTGGTTTTTTTTGCAGGGCAATGGGGGCTAAGTGACTTGCCCAGGGTCACACAGCTAGTAAGTGTCAAATGTCTGAGGCCGGATTTGAACTCAGGTACTCCTAACTCCAGGGCCGGTGCTCTATCCACTGCACCACCTAGCTGCTCTCAACGAAGTGCTTTATAAGAGTTGATAATCCCCCTCTATCTCAGGCTTAAAACAAAAAGCAGACAAAATAAAATATAGGAGTTTTCAAAATATGGTCTGGAGGCAGCCCTGGATTCAGGAGGACCTGAGTTCAAATCCAGCCTTAGACACTTGACACTTACTAGCCGTGTGATCCTAGGCAAGTCACTTAACCCTCATTGCCCAGCAAAAAAAAAAAAAAATGGTCTGGGAATCCCTGGGGTATCAAGATACTGTCAGGGGGTCCAGGAGATCAAAACTATTTTCATAATAATACTAATACACTTAATTTCTAATATGATAAATATCAATAAGTATAACCCACATAAACAAATGCTATTGGTGGGGGTGGCTTGATAATTTTTGAGATTAAAGAGGGGTCCTGAGACCAAAAAGTTTGAGAACAACTAATATGGAGTATGAAGGAAAGACAACAAGGAGGAGAGGGAGAATATTTTTCTTTACCATCATGTGAAAAAACAACAATAACAACTTACGGATTGCATTTTTTCTTCTTTTCATCTCCAAAGGCTAGGTTTCTACAGGCTTTGATGCAGATTTCTAATGTAGAGGCCTTAAAGTCATACTTAATGGCAAATAGTATTTCACCAGTAACATTAGCATTGTCAAAACTGCCCACCTCTGTACAAGTGCTGCTAATGCTCGTCAAACTTCCCTGGAAAGAAAAAAAAAATGGATAACAGAAAATGAATCTGTTCCACCATAGTCACCTTTCCATACTTCCTGATTTCAAGATATCAAGTAAATCAAAATTAACAAAACCAATGGAGCCTAATGTGGTTGCTGTGTGTCAAAATGTTGCTATTTTATCTACATATAAGCCTATTTTTATCTATAATATATTTGCCTAAAAATGACCCAGTGCTACCAGAGTCTGGACTTCAGCACACCTGAAGCTGAAAAGACCCAGTGTCAATGGCATCAGGCCACTTCAAAAGAACCACAGTCTAACTGGGGTCTTGACACTCTCCTGACCTACCTCTTACCTCCACCTTGGCCCTCCATACTCATAATCTTTATTTACATCTCACCATGATAGTTAACAGCTAACATTTATACAGCACTTAATGGTTTACAACAGATTTTTTACATATATTATCTCACTTGAACCTCACAACAACCTTGTGAAGAAAAAGATATTTCCCATTTCACAGGTGAGGAACTGGGTCCCAGAGAAATCAAATGATTTGCTATGGGTCATGGCCATAGGGTACTGGGTAGTTAGGTGATATGGTAGATAGAATGCTGGGCCTGGAGTCAGTCAGAAAGATTCATCTTCCTGAGTTCAAATTTGGCCTCAAACACTTACTAGTTGTGTGACCCTGGGCAAGCCACTTAACCCTGTTTGCCTCAGTTTCCTCATCTGTAAAATGAGCTGGAGAAGGAAGTAAATGGCAAACCATTCTAATATCTTTGGCAAGGAAAACCCCAAATGGGGTCATGAAGAGTCAGAAGCAACTAAAATGACTAAACAACAACAACAAAGATGTGTCATAAAGATACAGTGTCTAAGAACTTTTTGTGTGTGTGTGAGGCAGTGAGGGTTAAGTGACTTGCCCAGGGTCACATAGCTAGTAAGTGTCAAGTGTCTGAGGCTGGATTTGAACTCAGGTCCTCCTGAATCCAGAGCCGGTGCTTAATCTACTGAGCCACCTAGCTGCCCCCTGTCTGAGAACTTTTGAACTCAGTTTCTCCTGATTCCAGTTCTGAGAAAATTGAGGCCATCTGTCATAACCTCTCTTATAGCTGATATTCTATACCTCAAAAACGCTCTATGCAGCAACACTAAGCTTGGCCATATTGCACCATGGAATAACTTGATGTCCAGGTATCAAAGCACTTTTGAACTGCCCAACAGCCACAATCTTCTGTTCTGGATAATTCAGATTCTCATCACTGTATCCTTTAACAAAGTGAACATCCCCAGCTAGAGTCTTGGTATAGTCATAACTTTCTTTGGTGCAAAGGAAATTCCAGTGCAGAGAATGTGCTACATTTTTCCAGGCACCAGCAGTTTTTTGAATTTGGCTGGTACACTGTTGCATCAGTGGGGGATGTGTAGGTCTCCCAATACGAACACCAACATCCTGTCACTAGCCCCTCTCTAATCCTCTCTTTTTGATTTAAATTGCATACCTTCTCATCCCTATCAGGGGTTTGTCCCACTGATCATTTCCCTGTCTCTCCTTCATCTTCACTCTCTTAATTCCTGGATGGATCCTTTTCCCCTGCCTCCAAACATGCTCAGGTTTATCCTATTGCTAAAGAAATATTCCCTTGATCTTGCCAAAATCCTGTCCTTTATGTCTTCTCTCTTCCACTACCAATCTCCCCAAAATAATTGTATACACACTTCCTCCATTTCCTCACTGCCCGCTAATTTATTTAAAACATTTTTTCTTTTAAATTATGATCATAACACATTCATATGCTTCTCAACCTTTGACAATCTTGTTTCTGACCCCATCATTCAAATGAAACTCCTCTATCCAGACAAGGTCAATGCTAAATTTGGGAGTCTTTCCCTAGTCCTAATTCTCTTCTATGTCTCTGTATCTTTTGTTGGCTACCTTTGCTCTTGTATATTTTCTCCTCCCTTTGAATTTGTGGCATTTCTCTTTTGGTTCTCTTCCTAGCTATCTCATGATTTTCCTTGGTTAGTTCATCATCCCTTCTGACATCTTAGCACGGATGTGCCCCATGCCAGCCCAGGCCCTTTTGTCTTCTTTCTCTCTCCCCATTTCCTTGGAATTCTCATCAGTTCCCTAGGATTTAATGATCATCTCTATGAGGATGGTTCCCAAATCTATCTACTCAGTCTATCTCTTTCCTGAACTTTAGTTTCACATCATTAACTATCTGCTGGGCATCTTCCCCCAAACCTTCTCCATTGGCATCTCAAATTCAGCATGGCTGCAGTGAATTCATTGTACTTCCCCTTACATCCAGTTCATTCAGAATTTCCCATCATCCTTTCAATCACCCAGCCCCCATAACTCACTGTTATATCATATTGATTCGATTGGGCTAAAATCTGCAAATGGGCATGATATATGTGATGGATTTCAGTGCAGCTGCTGTGCTTGCTAAACCAAGGTAAATACAATCTGCTAAGTATGAGTGTGTGTGCACAAGCGCGCGCGCACACACACACACACACATCCAGAGGGGTTCTTTGACCAGTGGTACTAATTCTAGTAATTCTAATTCTTAAACATCCCTACCTAAACTCACCTCCATGTCTTCTGGTTCTACCATCTTCCTACACAGAACAGATCATGCCACAAGGATGAAAATGGCAGGAGAGACAATGTGCAACATCAAGAATGCAGTGGCATGGGGCAGCTAGGTCATGCACTGGATAAAACACTGACCCTGGATTCAGGAGGACCTGAGTTCAAATCCAGCCACAGACACTTGACATTTACTAGCTGTGTGACCCTGGGCAAGTCACTTAACTTTCATTGCCCCACATTAAAAAAAAAAAAAAAGAATGCAGTGGCAGCTAAGAGTGCAGTCAATTTACAGCAATGAACTCTCTCAGGCTGATAGAATACTGCACAACAACAGAAAAAGCACCACCCAGAGCCAATTAAGAATTACTAATGGGGCAGCTAGGTGGCACAGTGGATAAAGCACCGGCCCTGGATTCAGGAGGGCCTGAGTTTGAACCTGGCCTCAGACACTTGACACACTTACTAGCTGTGTGACCCTGGGCAAGTCACTTAACCCTCACTGCCCTGCAAAAAAAAAGATTTAAAAAAAAGAATGACTAATGACTTCCAGGGGTTGGAGGAAAGGGGGTGTTCCACAAAGTTACTGCATACAACTTCTTACTGGCAGCTAGGTGACCCAGTAGATAAAATGCTGGATTTGGGGTCAGGAAAACCTGAGTTCAAATTCTGTCTCAAGACACTTGCTAGCTATGACAGCCTAGACAAGTAATCTAATCTCTGTTAACCTCGGTTTCTTCATCTGTAAAATGGGGGTGATAATAGTAGCACTTCCCTCACAGAGATATTGTGAAGATCAAACGAAATATGAGCAATGTGCTTCGCAAACCTTAAAGCTCTAAATAAATCCTAGCTATTACTATTACTTGAAAAACCTGTGCAATACCTCCTCACACTCACCCCAACTTAGCCTTCCACCCTCACGGACATACTTTTCTGTTTAAAGAAGGAAAGTTAGGAGTTGAAAAAAAAATCTCCATGAAAATGGATATTGCATTTGAAATTATCTAGAAGACCTGATGATTTCATCTGTGATCTCCCTCTATACCTTATTGAGAGTTGCCTGAGGCTCAGAGTAATTAAGTAATTTGTCCAGGGTCTTACAGCAAATAAGGCAGCATTTGGACCCAGGTGTGCCCAACCCTAAATCTAGCAGCAGCCACTGTACCATCTTACCTCTGAAATATGAAGTCATAACCACTAAGGAATGTGAAGACTAGAAATATGGCAATACTGCATAGTAACCTCATATCTTATGGCATTATTTTGAAGGTATGTGGACAGTTTGTGTTGGGAGCACCAAGGGTCACAGCCTTTCCTCTGCCATCTTGGCTCTGCCCCAACCTTGTATCAAAAATGGAAGCCATGCACATCAGCCTCATTTTCTTGGAAAACTAGAAATGCTTCCTAAGCAGCCTGCAGTCAGGATAGGAGCTGTTATAAATATGCAGCACTGGGCTGCATCTGATTTCATAGCTTCTCCCTAGTGGGCTTAGCAGCAACCTGAGCTGCATTATGGACTAACACAAACACCCTTATGGACCTTCACCCAGTTCCTTCAATCAGATATCCCCAAGCACTTCAATGTGTCTGGAGTAAAGAGGTTTACTGAATCAGAAAGAGATTTTACAAAGCCATCCTGTAAATATATGAAATATAGGGCATATTAAGTGACAAAAAATGCCACATGACAACCACCCACTCAGCTTCGTGTTTACTGATCTTTCTATGTAATGATTTTCTGAGGCTGATTTTCTGAAACTAGTCAGGGGCTCTGATGTATAAATTTTTTGCTGATAAATTCAGCCTGAAGCAGTATCTTCTTCATCAACCAATCAACAAGCATTATTTAAAGCAAGTAGCATGTGTGTGAAAACAAACGTCAGACAGTCCTTGACCTCACGGTCTTTACCTTCTAATAGGTGGATACAGCATGTATAGAACAGAGTTCAGGGAAGGTAGTTTTGTTCTAGTCAATCACAGAGATTTTGAAAGGGGCCATTGGACACAAGACTGTCATTACTTTTCCAGTAACAATGCTAGTATTGATTTGGTTATTGCTCTCAGAGTAAGAGCTAGACATGGAAAGGGGTGGGTTGTAGAAATGGAAAGATGTCCATGCTGGATAGCTCTAGGTTTCCTCATAGTTGACTGGGTGTGATGTGAAATAGGGTGTGGGTCTGGCTATGTAGAGTGGTTGAGATGAGTTTTCACACAATGCTAGTTCATCCCCAGGCCAGGGCAGAATCCCAAGGTGGAGAAAGGAGAGGGGGCGGAAAGAATAGTACACAATAGATAGGAAAATGTAAATTATATGAAAATATTCAGGTAGGATATATTTCAATTGATTTTTTTAAAACAGAGGATATAAATATATTTGGGGGTTAAGTAGAAATTTGATCACATATAGTTGGCACTTAAAGTTTCTGGCATGATTAAATGAATAAACAAATGAAAATAGTTCTTCCCTTAAGGATCCTGAAAAAATCACTTGTATGGTACTTGGTTTTTGTTTTTTGTTTTTTTGTGGGGCAATGAGGGTTAAGTGACCTGCCCAGGGTTACACAGCTAATAAGTGTCAAGTGTCGGAGGTCAAAACTGAATCAGGTCCTTCTGAATCCAGGACCAGTGCTTTATCCACTGAACCACCTTGCTGCCCACTCTACCAAAGTTCTGATCAATGTTTCTATATCCAAAATGTTTAATTACATCTCCAGAAACCATAGTTTCAACTGTGCTCACATAGCCTTTGAGATTCCCAGGTCAACTCCAAACCACAATGGAACATAAGAACAATATTTTTTGCTTATTGATTATGAAAGAGTATTTGAGGACAGCAAAATACAGCTTCAACGGCTCTTTTCCAACAAGGATTGTCCCATACAGATGTTAGGAATATACACATTTCATTTATAGATTCAACCAGTTAGCTTCAATGATCCTCTGTCAATATCAAGCAAGGTATAAGCAGGAAGACAATTATTTGATGAAAGTATTCACTGTGTATCAGAATGTCCTATATAGAGATCAGCTATTTCTACTTATCAATGACATACTGATAATATTGAGCCTCAGAATACCACAGAACCTCCTCATTGAGAGCCATGTTAAAAAAATATCAGCCTAACAATCCATACAGATAAAGCCAAGTGGATGAAGAAGACCTATTTGCCAGATATAACTGAATGAGTAACATATGCAACTTAATCCATATATGTATGCAGTGTGACTCAAGTTTTAGTACAATTTTAAACTTTAATAACTTAAAACTGCACTAAGACTTTCAGGATACACTGTCTAATTTGGGTAGGCAATTAATATGGACAATGTGCTCAGTCTAGAATGGAATAGCTGGAGGAGAGTAGCTTAGAACACATTTTGGGAATTGTATAATACTTTCAACAATACCAAGCTGACATACAACCCTATCGTTTTATCTCCAGTATTATACTTGTGATGCTGTGTGGCTACTAATCTTTGAACAAACTGCAAATACCACCTCTAGTACTTACTAGCTGTGGGACCATGGGCAAGTTGGTTAGCCTCTGTTAACCTCATCTGTAAAATGGGCATAATAAATATATGACCTATCTCATGGGGTTGTTGTAAAGGTCAAATGAGAAAATGTATGTCAAATGCTTTGCAAAGCTTAAAGTGAAGGGTGGGAAGAGGAGGGAACAAACATGCATGTGCCAAGCAGCATGCTAAGCACATTAAATATGCTATCTCATTTGATCCTCACAACAACCTTGGGAGATAAATGCTATCATTACCCTCATTTTATTGAGGAAACTGATGCAGGAAGAGGTTAAGTGACTTGCTTAGGATCACACAAGTCATGTCTGAGGGCACACTTGAACTCAGAGCACCTAGCATCCTTCCAAATAACTATGTAAAGGTCAGACATTGTTATCTTGCTCTCCTTTTTCAACAGAGATCAGCTAGAAATAAATGGTCCTGGGATAATTCACTCTCCTGACATTATCCTTTAGTATTTAGTGTTTGGTTTGATGAGGCATTATATAGGACTTAGTGACTGCTTTTTGCAATTTATGTTTTGGGATTTAAGCTCATCTTCTGTAAATTCACTGGAAGCATCTTTGAGATTATTATTATTATCATTAATACCACTATTATCTTGGTGCTACTTCACCACTCCCTATGACAAGTGGGCATCCCAGAATGGTCAATATTTTATTAAAGTGTTAATACTTTCTTGTCCTAATATAATACAATGCAAACATTAAAATGTTGGTGTTAGATATATTTTTTATCATTATCATTTCCCTTTATAGAGAAAAGACTAAGAGAAGTAAAGTCACTTGCTTAAAGTTACATGGTTAGTAAATGTCAGAGCTGAGGCTAGAATTCAGATCTTCTCAACTTTGTCTAGTGCTCTGAACAGTGCACCACACTGCCAGCTGATACTTCCTATTGATATGGCCATGGGAAAGCTGTTCATTAGTTTATTAGTTGGTTGTTAGTTCCTGAATGAAAAAAAAAATACTAACTTCCAGGTTTAATTCATTATGTGTCCATCTATATCATGAGCTCCAAACCCAATTATATCTCCTGCATTCCAATTCAGCTTGATATTGTTATGATATTCATATGTCACATGCCAAATCAAAACTCACACGTTTGATGCCATCACAGAACATGATGCTATGAGTAGAAGTAACTGGTAAAATATTTTCTTGCTGCAAGATGGGATTAATAAAGCTTTCATCATCCTCTTGGTTGACAAGTCTAAGATGATCTGTTAAGCTGACAGTCTGAAAAAGAAAAAAATCACTGATCACATGGTTCTCTTACCTTTTAATTTTTGTTCAAATGTTTGGTTGAGCACAGGAAAACACACACAAGATGACATATACTATGTACAACTCATTCATCAATGTGCTAATAATGAATATCTTAGAAGGTAGCAAATAGGGGAGGGGAAAGGAAAAGCAGAAATGGAAACAATGTACCTACAAACCATCTATCCAGACAGAGGAAATGGATGTTGAATTTATAAGATTACCACAGAGGGCAGATATAGTGGTAATAGAGGACATTAACTACCTAAGCACCTAAGAAAAACATTAAAAACAATCTCTCAGAGAGGCAGTGTGGCACAGTAGACAGAATGCTGGACTCTGTAAGCCAGTAAGACCTGGGTTCAAATCCCATCTCTAAAATTTCCATTAAGCAGATAGTGATACAAGACTGGAGTTCACCAGGGAAAGATTTGGGCTAGATATATAGCTCCATGAATCATCTGCAGGGAAAGCATCATTACCCCCTGGTATCTGATGAGATCACCAAGAGAGTATAATGAAAGAAGAGAGCCCAAGGTAGAATACTGGAGTACAACCACAATGGATGACAAGACAGCAAAGGAGACCAAAAGAGCAGTGAGACAGGCAGGAGAACTAGAAGAGAGCAGTGTCACAAAAGCCCAGACAGGAAAGAGTGTCTAGGACAGGGAGGTCAACGGTATCAAATGCAGTGTCAGAATGAATTAACACGGGGCAGCTAGGTGGTGCAGTAGATAGAGCACCAGCCCTGGAGTCAGGAGTACCTGAGTTCAAATCCGGCCTCAGATATTTGACACTTACTAGCTGTGTGACCCTGGGCAAGTCACTTAACCCCCACTCCCCCACAAAAAAACAAACAAAAAAAACCACAAACAAACAAACAAAAATGAATTAACATGTAGAGCTCTTCACAAACTTTAAAGGGCTATATGAATGCTATTATTGTTGTTCTTATTATCATAATTATATAGAAGAGAGGTCAATAGGGACGAGATCTGGGAAAAGACTTATTAGTCTAAATATCATATCATCCAAATATTATATATAGATAAATATGATTTAATTTTAATAAAATCTCTATTCCCTAATAGAAATCAACACAGATTTGAGACTTTTCCATATTTTTATTTTAGAGGTAGTCACGGAAGCAAGAAGATCAGGAACAAGAGCCAACACTGACCCTGAGTCCACATCTTAGCATTTCCTTGTGAAATGAACACTGAACAATGTCTCAAGAAGAACATTAAAGATGTAGATTTCCCACTAAAGTTCTCTAAGTCACCAATAAATCACAACCCACTAATATAATCCATCTCACAAGCCTAACAAAATGATTGATTGGAAGGATGGTATAGTGGAAAGAACACTGGTTTTATACTCATGGGACTGGACTTTAAACTCTGGCTCTGCCACTTACAAACTGTGTGATCTTGGGCAACTCACTACCCTGTTTCGTAGATCAAAATTACTGAGAAGGTTAGGATCGGTCCCTTTCCCATACCCATTTCAATTTGCTGCTCTGCTTTTCAGCTGTGGACTACAAGTGAAAAGAACCTTAAGAGTCAGGCAACGTTGTTTTACATGGATTTGAGGACTTGGAAGATTCCAATTATATGTATTGTTAATATTCTATTGTACATCCTTGAGCAATCTCAAGTACCAGATTACCTGGATGCACTCCCTACTATTTCTTTAAAACAAAGGTTAAATTTCAAAGAAAAATATAAGGACAAATCCACTGGAGAATATAGTCTGATATATATTGGTGACCATCTTGTATTTGCATCTTAGAATGTATATTTGGCTTCCAGTGATTGAGAAAGTGAGTTAAGGCGATGAATATTGATCTTCTTTCCCAGTTATCATCCCTGGTTCACAGAATAACTTTTGGCAGTTAGCTCAAAATTTCTGTGCTTTTCTTTACTCGGCTGGAAAGTGGACACCAATGCCTCCTACCTCACAGGGATACTGTGACATAATTAAGTTTGGTGAGATGCTTCAATGAAAGGACCTCTGTCAGTGTAATATTAAGACCTTACTAATTGAGGTACATCATGATATAATTGCAGCTTGACAAGTGTCCTATTTAAAGGTACACTAGTTACATTTTAGCCCAAATAATAATTATTTAGCATTTATAAATCATTCTGTTTACATGTAATTTGCTTTACAACTGCTTTGATAATCTATTCGTCACCACAATTATCTTCCTATTTTATAGGTAGGAAGACCAGGATACTCACAGAACAGGTAGGATGTGTACATCATCTGAATATCAAAATGGCCTGGGCAGGGGGTGAAGCAGAGTAGTCTCTACTGATTGTTTGGTGAATGTTGACAACTACTCAGGATCAATAAGAGCACTGTTATTGGCTTGTGACCTTCCTCCGTTATGACCCACCAGACCTGTTCTGGGGCCGGGGGCAATAGAGCCCCTTTATTTAGCATATGACATATTTTAACAATGTTCTTGCTCAAGTTAGAGAACACTCTATTATAAAAATAAATAGTTATAATAACTAGGATGGTGTATATTAATACAATATTGTATTTGGATTTTAGCAACATGTTCATATTGCCAAAGGCATCAGGATCATATTGCCAAAAGACAAACTTTCAGATTCTGAGAATTGGAACCATTGCCAAAGATGCTATCAAGGCAAAAATCATTAAGTGACATGAAAGCATGAGTTGAAACTGATGATTATTCATGTCATTCTTATCTTTTTCAGTGGAGTTCAGGTAAAACCAGTCCAGGGGGCAGCTAGATGGCGCAGTGGATAGAGCACCGGCCCTGGAGTCAGGAGCACCTGAGTTCAAATTCAGCCTCAGACACTTAACACTTACTAGCTGTGTGACCCTGGGCAAGTCACTTAACCCCAATTGCCCCCCCAAAAAACAGTCCAAAAATAGGTCTCTATTTTACTATTGTTCTTTTAAATCTAATGTTCTGTGGACTTTTATACAGGTGGATAAAATAGCTGCTTTTTTGTAATTGAATGAAATAGGATGTAAGCTCATGTTCTGTAGACTCATTGAAACCATCTTTGAGATAACTCCAATTGCAGATAGGATGATGGGGATGATATGTTCTTCACTCTGTGGCTTTGACTTCTTCTAGGTCTCTATATTTTCTGGAACCTGCTCAGTGTGAATATAGGGCCCTGGGAGAGACTCTTCCTCTTGGGTCCCTCCTCTTCACTGTGGATCTGTGACCCAGAACTGGGTAGTGAGTGACAGAGATGCTAGTAGCTATTCCTTCACCTGTGCTAGTTCAGGAATCTCTTCTTGCACCAATGTCCCCTACTCCAGTGCCCAGTCTCAGGACACACGCTCTCTCTCTCTCTCTCTCTCTCTCTCTCTCTCTCTCTCTCTCTCTCTCTCTCTCTCTCTCTCTCTCTCTCTCTCTCTTCCTCTCTCTCTCTCTGTCATTAGGTGCTAGAATGCTCTGAACCAGCCGAATCCTGACCAGACCCTGACCCCAGTATCCTGAGACTTCTCTGTCTGACTCCTTAAGCCTCCCTGGCCTAGAAAAATGATGCAGTTACTTTTCTTGGATTTACTGATTAGAACTTGATCTGGTTAGTTTTCTAGATCTTATGAAGAAGATTTGGTGGGTGAGTTTCTTCCTCATACTCTACCATGTTGACTCTATATTTTGAAAGCTTTTCATTACACATAGATTGGAAGTTCTGAGTATTTAGTATGCTGAAATCTATTAGTATAATTAATGAAAAAAATCCCATTCTTATTATATTGTTTGATGGAGTTCAGATTGAAATGGATCTGGAACAAGTCACTATCATACTATTATTTTGCAATGATCTATAAATCTGGAACCTATTGGATAATCTTTCAATAATTTCTGGTGGCAATGACCTGATCCTCAATCACTATCATATTGCCATCCATTTGTATAAATAAATCTGCATGACTCAGACATTTGTTCAATACTTCATTGCTAACATATTGTTGTCTGAGTTCATATGGATGTAACACACGGATCACTTTTTAGTTCTATTCTTGTATTTTGGCCATCCAGAGATAAACCACTTTTAGTTACATCCAGTAAATCCAGTATCATATACCTTTTGTCAGACCTTAGTATTGTCTTGTGAAGTGAAGTCTGTTTGTTCCAAAAACATTTCTGTAAATTTTTAAACATGTTTTCTGTGTGCTCACTGAACATCTTCCTTTTGGAAAGAGATGTGTTTAATCTCTCTATAGCCGTGTTGGGTAATTAATTTTTTTTTTTTTTTGCGGGGCAATGAGGGTTAAATGACTTGCCCAGGGTCACACAGCTGGTAAGTGTCAAGTGTTTGAGGCTGGATTTGAATTCAAGTCTTCCTGAATCCAGGGCTGGTGCTTTATCCACTGCGCCACCTAGCTGCCCCTGTGTTGGGTAATTTTATTAACATTGTGCAGGTTTTTGTTTGGAGACCCTCTGGATTCATTGTTATCTATTTTACTATGTCAAAGATAGATATAGAGGTAAAGATAGAGATATATAGATATATACATATAATGGTATTGCATTGGTGTTGATTGCTCTTAATGGATTCTTTACATTAAGCTTTGACTTTAGGATGCTACTCAATTTCTTAACATAAAACACCCTCACTTTTCTCCTTGATAACCTTATCTTTGGTATGTCTTGCCTAGAGAAAAACCAAGATATTTGTATCTATTGTCATCATCCTCTGGATTCAAGGTCAGAGTCTATTCTTCCTTGGTAAACATTAAGAATTTTAGCCTTGTGAAGTCTAAATGATGTCTTGATATTGTTGAAGGAAGTTTCCATGAGATGAAAAAGCTGTTGAATCTGCTTTCCAGGGAGTTATAAACTTGATGTCATCCATGTATATCAAATGATTGATATGATGTTTGGATACAATTCCTTCTTTGCTTTGAAAGCCAAACTCGGTTCTTTTTGGCATTGAAAATAATGAGTTCAGGCTAGGCAGAATGATAATGTGCTTAAACTGTCTTCTAGAAGATGATGCTTTTTGAAAAATTAATTTTTCTTGACATTGCAATGAAAATAAACATAGTGGCATGTTTTAAATAGAGAATAATTTTCCATGTGTATATCAACTATTCTAACATTCTCCTCATGCTTGGATCTATTTTACAGGTATGTAGTAGAGAATGCCTGCTGTCTATCCCACAATGTGGCCATTGCCCCTACTATCCATGATGGACTTCGAGAGAATTAGTATATTGTTAGCATGACAAATTGTATAAGTATGTCTACTATGCTTTGTCAGCATTTAGGATTTCAAATTAAATTCTGCCACACAGACCTTTTTCTTCTTTTCAGGTAAATGAATCCATTTGTATTTGAAACATTGTGACACAGTATATACAGAGTCTTGGCCTTGATGCCAGAAAGTTATGAGTATGGAACTTAGTAAAAAACTGCAATAGTCAATGAAAATGGAACAAAAATTATGGTGTTCTGGGACAGTTTTTCCCCCAAATCTCTGAACTGATAATTAATTGCTTTTCACACTCCTGGGAGTTTTTAGCATTCACTTTTTTTTTTTTCAGGGCAATGGGGACTAAGTGACTTGACCAGGGTCACACAGCTAGTAAGTTTCAAGTGTCTGAGGCCAGATTTGAACTCAGGTCCTCTTGAATCCAGGTCTGGTGCTTTATCCACTGCGCCACCTAGCTGCCCCCCTAGCATTCACTTTTTGCTCCTCAGTCCATAATATTTTTTATATTGGCCAGATATGGTTGTAATCCTTCAGTGTTTTCCCACAGGTCTTCAATAGTTTTCTCACATTGTGCCCACTAAAGGATATTTGGTACTTTTCCTTAGGACTCTTCCTAGATTGTGATGCTTTTTTTTTCCTTCTAGAGATGAAGGCTGCAATATATACTGTTGTATAGAGGTCATGAAATGTCTTTACCTAATTATGTCAAATTATTATGGGAAAATATGGTTGTTCATGAATCCTCAGACATTCCTCAATAACCAGAACCTTCTCACCCTCTGCCACACTTGTCCCCTTTTCTTAATGCTTCATTCCCCTCCAGGCTCTGCTTGGGACATTTCAGATTTTGCTTCCATACACCCAAACGGGAACCTTTTGTGCCACCTCTTTCAATTCCTTTTTATGTGTTGTTTTTCCCCATCAGAACATAAGCTCCTTGAGGGCAGGGACTCTTTCCTTGTATTTGTTTGTTTGTTTGTTTGTTTTTTCTTTCTTTCCTTGTATTTGTATGGCCATGGCTCAGTACAGTGCCTGGTATAAAGGCTTGTTTCATGCCCACTTACCAGTTTTTTCTTTTAATTACTCTGTTTTGGTCTAATTAACCTATTAGTTGGTTTCATGCCATCAAACCCCAAAAGAGCTTTATGAAATTAAATTCTACCTATACTTGTCTCCCCTTCAAAACCATTCAAGACATGGATGCTCTTTTTGCCATCCATTTCATTTTTAGGTAGCATTTTTGGAGATTCTGTTAAGTATAGATGTCAAATGCATTCATATGTTCTTCAGCTTTTTCCTCTTCAGATTTAAGTAGCTCCTCAGTTTCCACACTTTTACAATCCAAGTTAGGTTTAAGAATGAAGTTATTTCTTATGATTGTCCTGTACTGGTCTGCAACATATTGTCCTGTAACATCAAGCTGGGGTTATCATTGACAAAAATCAATGTGGAAATTTTGCCTGCAAACTGATGTTTCCAGTTTTGTCATGATATCTAGTGCGTGATAAAAGTATCCATGTCTTCAATCCATTTCACATACACTCATGGTTTTTCTATCTTAGCAGTGAGAGGGACATAGGGATATGACCCTCCACTGAGATGGAAAGTGTCCCCCCCCTTAGGCCTAATGATCTGATCTCAAAGTCTTAAAGCCCCTTAGAGCCCCCTATTTCTCCCTCTCTCTGTTTTTTCTCTAGAGAGAGGCAATAACGGGAAGCTACTATCCCCCTTTCTAAATATAGGCATATCAACTTAAAAATTGCTTCATAGAAATTATGTAGATATGATAAATTGTTGCTGAAACAAGAAATTTTGCAAAATAACCTATAGCTGAACCCCTGAGGTTGGGGCACTCTGACCCAGGAGAGAGACTTATCTCTGAACAACCCAGGAGAGAGACTTATCGCTGAACATCCCAGGAGAAAGATTTATTGCTGAACATATAGTATTAATCCAATTACCGCATTTTGCTCAAATTAGATGTCTGTAAAGAGTATAAAAACTGCTTGGTTTCCTACTCTCGGTGTGTCACACCTCCTGGTTGTCCCAGTGAGTGTGGTACACCTTTCTTTCGAAAGAAATAAAATCAGTGCTTTGGCCTCCTTTCTCCTCGAGTCTTGATTACAGGGGTCAGTGGGTGTACTTCCCATCCCACTCAGCAGTAAGCACCAACTGCACCAAAGCATTTCTAGCAAGTAGGATATTGATTTTTCAGATTTGTTCCCACATATCTTTACATAGTGTTGTACTAGAGTACAGAGGATCACCCATCAGGCCACTCACTGTCCTTTTAGTCAAGCTGTTGTGATGGCTTCTAGTGGGTCTAGTCTGTAATCATATGCTTCCTCATTTATTGCTTAGACTTACAGAAGTAGTTCTATTATTGGGTGGGATGCTAACCCAATCAATGGTGAAGTGCTAACCTGATTGGCCAGTATTTCAGGGTTCCTGATAGGCCTTCTCCAACACTACAGCTATCTCAAGGCATATAAAGTCACTGCCATACATCACCCCGACTAACACCCATTATTTGGCCATTGCCCCTCCCACTCATGATGCTTGGTTGGACTTTCTTTATTATTATTATTATTGTTATTATTATTATTATTATTGGCAGGGCAATGGGGGTTAAGTGACTTGCCCAGGGTCACACAGCTAGTAAGTGTCAAGTGTCTGAGGCCAGATTTGAACTCAGGTCCTCCTGAATCCAGGGCCTGTGCTTTATTCCCTGCACCACCTAGCTGCCCCCTTTTATATTATCATAACAAATGTTTAGAGATACATGGGCTGGGATTTGTCAATATTTAGGATGTCCATCTAAATTCTACCATACAGACCCTTTTCACCTTCTGAATTGCAAGAATTTATTTGTGTAGGAGAAAGGTAGTCCATCATAGTGTGGACAGAATTCCAGACTTGATATCAAGAAGGCCAAGGTTCATCCCACCCTTGACACTCTTTAGCTTCATGATCCCATGCAAGTCACTTAACCTCCCTTAGCCTCAGCTTTCTCGTCTATAAAATGGAAATGAAAATAATGCATATAGTACCTATATTCCAGGGTTGTTATAAGACTTAGGCCTTTAAAGCACTTAAAGTGATAACTAAATGTTGGTTTTTATCTTAGTATCTGCTTCTTGAAGCATGCACATTGAGTTTCCTCAAAAAATTTAACAGTAACCTCTTCCACAAGGAGAGTTGCTCAGGCCACAGAGAGCAAGTTTTGCTTCACTGCACCTCATTATTTGAAATTGTCCTCCTTTGTCTGGCCTCCTTTGGCTCAAAGGACAGGAGCAGGGAGTTATTTTCACTTTGGTTTAGTCAAATAAGACTAGAAAACCACCTATATGCAAAACTCTTCATTGTATCTCCCATCCGAAGTATCACCATGGCATCCACTTTCAAGGTTTGGTTGCCTCATTGGAGGGAAGCAACTAGTGACCCATTAAAAAGTTGAGGTTGAGTTGTTTTGTCCTGTTTTTTTTTTCTTCTTGGCAAACTTTGAGCCATAAAACCCTGGGAGAGGGTTGAACTTTTTGCTTTCTCTGAAAGGTGGGTTTGGATGAGATAGTTCTTTTGGTTTAGTTGCCAGGAGAGTCTGTCTCTCCAACAGTCTGGCATGAGCACCAGGCTGTATCATCAGTGTTCTCCTGTGCTCTTTACTGCTTTAGCCAGAGACAAAGGCAAATGTGAATCAATCCTTATTTGCACTGAAGAACTTTGGGATGTTTAGCCTGGAGAAGAGAAGACTCGGTTGGGGAGGAGATCTTGGTAGGTTTCCAGTACTCAAATGGCCGTGGATTAGTTGTTGTATTTGGCCCCAGATGGCAGAATGAGAAACAGTGGTTCTAAGTGGCAGAGAGGAAGAGTTAGGAGGAACAAATTCCTAACAATTAGAGCTGTCCTAAAGTAGAATGAGGCACCCAGAGTGGTAGAGGGCTCCCCATCCCTAAAACCCTTCAAGCAAAGATCCCATGACATATCTCTGCTGTGCTGCAGAGGGTAATTTTGTTCATCTATAGGTTGGACTACACGGTCTTTCATTTCCCTTCTGACTTTGGCATCCTATAAAATTTGTTTTGCATTGTTAAGGCTTTCTAAAAATGAAATCACTGTGGTAATGATGAGGATGAGAATGTCTGTTCATATTAATATAGCACTTTAAAGTTTGTCTCATTATCTCACTTAATCCTCAAAAGAACTCTATGAAGTAGGTACTGTCATTACCCGCAGTTTATAGATGAGTAATCTAAGGCTCATTGAAGTTAAGTCACTTGGCTGGGGTCACATAGCTAATAAATATTCGAGGCAGAATTCTAACTCAGGTCACTGGCATTCCCAAAGGGCAATACGGAGAGCACATGGCTTCAACATTCAATCATTGCCTTCTTTCCTTTTTTTCCTACCTGGCTTCTAAATCCACTCTGAATTTCGATCTTTAATTTCTCAGCCTTCTCCAAATAAGAACTTTTCATTATTTTTTCAGTTCACTTAGTTTTGCCATAAAAAAAAAAAATCAAAGCCAAAATGAGATGGAAGGTCATTGAAGGAAATAACAACTCTTATATCATCGTATATGAGATCTAATTGACGTATCAAGGCCATCACATGGAGCATGCTCAGTTACCATTCTCCCCTGGGGGTTCTTTGTTTGTTTGTTTGTTGCAGGGCAATGAGGGTTAAGTGACTTGCCCAGGGTCACACAGCTAGTAAGTGTGTTAAGTGTCTGAGGACAGTCAGTGCTTTATCCACTGCGCCACCTAGCTGCCCCCATCCTGGGGGTTCTTAAACTGGAATTCATAGGTAGGTTTCAGGGGGTCTGTGGACTTGAATGGGAGAATGATATTTTTATATCATTCTGGCCTCTAGCTGAATAATTCAGCATTTCTTCTAGTTATGAATGTAAGCAATTAGGCTTCACCAGACTGCCAAAGGAGACCACTCTTGTTGTTCAGTCATTTTTCAATTGTGTTTGATTCTTTGTGACCCCATTTTTTCTTGGCCAAGATACTGGAGTGGTTTGCCATTTCCTTCTCCAGCTCATTTTACAGATGAGGAAACTGTGGCCAGCAGGATTAAGTGACTTGCCCAGGGTTACACAGCTAGTAAGTGTCTGAGGCCAAATTTGAACTCAGGAAGAGGAGTCTTCCTGACTCTAGGGCTGATGCTCTATCCACTGTGCCACCTAGCTGCCCCAGCGTCTACACCAATCCCTAAGAAAACTAAGTTCTCTGGGTAGCCCATGGGACCCCAGCTTGAGTTGGGTTGGTTATTTGCTTGTACCCTGGTTGTCAAGTTGATGGCAGTGTCAGACTGGCTCCTTCTCTCCTTCCGGTCCATACCCTCCCTGTAATTGGTTGTTAGAAGATGTTTGTCAGAAGTCATGTCATTCTGGGACTTGGAGATTTCTATAAAAAAAAAATGCAAGGAGAGGACAATCTAGGTACCTGTTCTCTAGGTTTTCTTGCAACCCAACCCAGTAAAGAATAGGATGTACTTGGGCCAAAGCAAAGAAAGCAGAAGGCTGATCCATCCACTATGAGGCTCTGCAACATGTCTTAAGCAACTACTATGCCCAAGGCACTGTGCTAAGTGTGGTCATACCAAGAAAAACCAAATAGCCCCTCCTATCTTCACGCTCCAGGAGGTGACACCACTGGGTGGGGGTGGTGAGAAACTCAAAGAAGTCAATATAAGATAGTTAGAAGAGGGAGACACACACACAGAGACAGAGGTAGAGACAGAAAGAGACAGAGATAGACAGAGACAGAGACCAAGAAAGAAAAAGAGACAGAGACAGAATGAGAAACAGAGAAAGACAGAAATAGAGAGGGACAGGGAGACAGAGAAACAGAGAAGGGAAGAACAGAGACAGACGGAGAGGGGGAGAGGGGGAGAGGGAGAGAGGGAGAGAAAAAAATATATACAAATGGGAAGTCTGGAAAATTTTTGGTTAGGAGGTTACTTATGACCTGAGCCTTGAAGCAAGGTAGGGATTGTGCCTGAGAGACAGAGGTGAGGGCAGGCTAGGTATGGAGGACAGCCTGGGCAAAGACAAAGAGGCAGGCTATGTAATGTAGAGATAATGGAAATTCCTTTTCCTGCATAGATCTAGGGGCACTAAGAGGTCAAATGGTCAAAACCCAGGGTTATGTAACCAATCAGAATCAGGAGCAGTACTTAAATTCAGGTCTTCCTGGTTCTGAGAATAGCTCTCTATCCACTGTACAACACTGCCTCTCTGTGTTTTAAGAATATCAATTTGGCAACTGTGTGGAAGAAGCTGTTGCAATAGTCCAAGAAATAGATAATGGAGGCTTGAACCAAGAAAGTGGCAGTGAGTGATGAGAAGGTTACTGATCTGAGAAACATTATAGAGGTAGACAAGACACATGATTGCAATTTTTTTTCTTTTTTATGGAAGAAGACAAAGGACAAAGAAGAGTTAAAGATGCCCCCAAGGTTGCGTACTGGAAGTTTAGAGAAAGAATAAGTTTGGGGGAGAGGGTAGAAAATGAGTTCCATTTTGGGCATGTTAAATTTGAACTGCTGATGGGACATCCAGAGGGAGATGTCCATCAGGTATTTGGCAGTGAGTAACTGGAATTCAAGAATGAGGTAAGGGCTGTACAGGTTTGGGAGTTATCTGTGGAGAGATAACTGAACCTTGGGAAAGCTGATGAAGTCACTGGGAGAGTATAAACAGGGGAGAGGACCCAGGAAAGAATGGGGGGGGGGGAGACACCTATAGTAAGCAGGCAAGAGAATTAATGACAAACCATCAGGTATTGAACATAGATTATGCTCCCCTTTGCAAAGATCAGGAAGTGATAGAATTCGTGAAAAAATTTGAATCTGCCTTGTACTGCTCTGAAGCTGGAAAATGGCTATCCGTGCCAGAGTTGGAGAGAAATATTTCTCTCTGGTTAAACACTACCCTTCTGTGCTTATTCAAATTAAAAATTGGCAGTCTAACAAATAATCAGTCTTTTCGAGAAGTTCCTTGCAAAATTATTATAAATAAATAATATTATAAGTGATTTTTAAATTAGAGAGTACTAAATTTGATTGGAGGTATCCTTATGACAAATTCTGAGTCACAGTCTATGATCTGTTAGTTAGTAACTGCCTGAAACAAAAGGGAAGAGAGTGAACAGTGTTTAATAGAGAGGAAAAAGTTTTCCTTCTTTTAAAAAAGTTATTTCTTTGTTTCCATGCTGTCCCTGCTTCACCCACCTCTGAAACTTACAAGCTATGTGACTGTAAGTCAGTTTTTTAGCCAGTCTCAGTAAGCCTCTGTTTCTTCATCTATAAAATGGGGATAATAATACCCTTACTAAGAGAGGTAACATGGCATAGTGGATAGAAGACATTTCCTGGAGTCAAGAAGACCTTGGTTCTAGTCCTGCCTATCACAATATTAGCTTTATGACCATGGGCAAGTCATTTATCCTCTCCATGCTTTAGGCTGCCCTCTGAAAATACTAACTATTGATGGGTTTGTTGATCTACAAAGAAATCACAGATCCCCACCCTCCTACCCCTTCTCCCCACCTCCCCCCAAAATCTGCATTACCCTCAGAGTAGTTGGGAGAATTAAATTAGCTAATGTGTGTTAAATGCTTGGTAAACCTTAAAGCACAATATAAATATTGACTGTTGTTATTTTATTGTCAACTGGGGTCTTAAAGGAGACCTTAAATGATCATCTAGCCTGTCCACCTACCTTCATAATCATTCATATAACATTTGACTAAATACCAATTCACTTAATATTTAATGAATATGGGGGCAGCTAGGTGGTGCAGTGGATAAAGAACTGGCCCTGGATTCAGGAGGACCTGAGTTCAAATTCAGCCTCAGACACTTGACACTTACTAGCTGTGTGACCCTGTGTGACCCTCATTGTCCACAAAAAAAAAAAAAAGGAAGGAAGGAAGGAAGGAAGGAAGGAAGAAAGAAAGAAAGAATATTTAATGAATACCTTTTCTGTGATTCAGATAGGACTAGCAAATAACAGTCTATCCTATCAAGGGAAAGGCACCCTGTCACAAGCCCCAGTAAGCCATTTCAACATTTTCCTTATCCATTAGTACCTCCTGGCTCTTCCCCTACACCCCAACCCCAAGTACCAGTTAGGCATTGGTTTTGTCTTAGGGTGACTTTCAATTTGAGATGGGAAGGATTTGAGGAACTTTCATTTCTTTTCTTTTTTGGGGGGAGGGGGGGTGGGGCAATGAGGGTCACATGGTCACACAGCTAGTAAGTCTGAGGCTGGATTTGAACTCAGGTCCTCCTGAATACAGGGCCAGTGCTTTAGCCACTGTGCCACCTAGCTGCCCCAGAACTTTCATTTCTAATCCCTGGTCCAATACTGTCTCCAATCCAGTTGTTTGGTCCAACCCTTAATCCTCTGGTTTTTAACATCAATTCCATCTGAAGGAAAAAGCCTCCATAAACAATGGTGAGGGAGAAGGAGAAGATAACTGAGAGGGACCAGGCCTGGATTAAGTATAGGTAACTCCCAGGTGAAGAAACTCTCTCCACTTATCTTCAACTGCTATCATTAGAGAGTTCCTCAGAGCAACCGATGGCTACAACAAATTTGGCTCACAGCCACAGTCTGTCCACAATCTGATCTATCTATCAGTAGGTAGGAAGGAGAATGAGGAGAGGGAAGAGCAGACTGTTTCTGAAGGACTTTTCCATGCTATTCCCCTTCCCCTTTTCCAGAAGGGTACTCAAATGGAAATTCTCCTGGAGATTTACCACTATTAAAACAACAACAACAACACAAAAATCTAGATAATCCGTTTATTCAAGAAATATTAGAGTCAAAAGTGCTTGGAACTGGAAAGATCACAGAGACCTTTAGGTGATGGTGCCAAGTTGCTCTGAAAAAGCCTTAGTGGTCATGGGGCTTTACCAAAGTGGGTCACGCTTCCCTTCAGTGAGAGGACACTGCCCTCTGATGGATGCACCCAACTCCACTGGAGTATTCCAAGGAGTCCCCTTCTCCTCTTTCCTTCCAGCCCCATCATTCCCCTCTTTGTCTTTCCACCACATCTGTATACTTCCACCTGCACCAAAACAAAAGTTATACCTGCTCCCTCTAACACTACTGGAAAACTATTAGCACCAAAGAAGAAAAGAAGCCGACTAGAAAATATAGAAAGGGGGCAGCTAGGTGGCGCAGTGGATAGAGCACCAGCCCCGGAGTCAAGAGTACCTGAGTTCAAATCTGGCCTCAGACACTTTAACACTTACTAGCTGTGTGACCCTGGGCAAGTCACTTAACCCCAATTGCCTCACTAAAAAAAAAAAAAAGAAAGAAAAAGAAAATATAGAAAGGCTGAACAATGACAAATTGGCCCCTGACCAAATGGATAAATGCATTCTCCCTACCCCAAATAACTCATCTTCAATTTCCTTAAAGGTAGGTAACATAAAGATTATTACCCCACTTTACAGAGAAGGAGGGAAGCACAGAGGTGCATGGAGTAGTGGATCAAGTGCTGGACCTAGAGTTAAAAAGACAGGTTCAAGTTCCCCCTTCGGACACTTTCTATTTGCATAATCTTCTTTGTGCCTCAGTTTCTTTCTCTCTAAAATGAAGAGAGGTAGACTTGATTCTCTCTCTCTCTCTCTCTCTCTTTCTCTCTCTCTGGGGCAATGAGGGTTAAGTGACTTGCCCAGGGTCACACAGCTAGTAAGTATCAAGTGTCTGAGGCTGGATTTGAACTCAGATCCTCCTGAATCTAGGACTGGTGCTTTATCCACTGCACCACCTAGCTGCCCCCTTCATTATCTTTAGAGTCCATTCCACCACTAAATCTAAGATCCTATGATTCTACCCCCCTCCCCCCCATTAGATAGCTAATTAAGTTTCAACGCAGGGACTCTTGGGAATCCTCAGTGCCTTTCTGTGAATGTGAATTAGTCATTGCCTTTTAGACCACAGACTAACCCAGGCACAATGAGATTTTAGAACTGAAAGGAAGCTGAGAGGTCACATAGTCCAATTCCATCATTTGTACATATGGGAAAACTGCAGTCTAAAGCAGGACCTGAATTTCTCAAAGTCATACAGCTAATGCAAGGATAGGGCCAGGGAATGTCTATGAATTGCTCCTATTGAGAGCAACAATAAATATCCCCAGCTCTACAGTGAATGTCTTAGACACAAAAGCACCCTTGGAGCCTGGAAAACATTTTCTCTTTGGTTCCTTCTTCCTTTCCCTTCTGTGAACCCTGCTAGACTGAGGACACAGCAACCTAAATCATTCCTAAACAGAGGCTCCTAGCTTCAAACCCTCAGATTTAGACCTGGAAGGGCCCTGGGAGATCATCGACTACAACCACATTGTTTAACTAGTAAGGGATTGACAGTAGTCCAAGTTTCTGTTACCAAACCCTTTATGATGTTGAATAAAATACTACTGAGTCTCTTGGAGCTCTTCTAAGGGATTGGCCCTGACCCCCACTGCATTCTCAATTTAAGGATTTTTAAATATAGGGAATATTATAAATATATATGTGTGTGTATTGTATATATACATATGCTTATACATATATGTACAGATGTGTTTATATGTATGCATGTGTGTATATATGAGTATGCATGCATACACAGTGAGCGTATAGGGATCTTTGATCAAAGATGGAAGGTGTCACAAAGGTCATCCAGTCTAGTCCCCTCATTTTACAGAGAAGAAAAGTAAGAGATTGGAAATGACTTGTCTTAGGTCACACAGCAGCAGATCTGGGATTTGAATTCAGGTTCTGTGACTCATAGATTTAGAGCCAGAAGAGACTTTAGAAAGAGTTCATCTAATCCAGGATTTAAAAAAAAATTTTTTTTTAGTGAGGCAATTGGGGTTAAGTGACTTGCCCAGGGTCACACAGCTAGTAAGTGTTAAGTGTCTGAGGCTGGATTTGAACTCAGATACTCCTGACTCCAGGGCTGTTGCTCTATCCACTTCACCACCTGGCTGTCCCCTAATTCAGGATTTCTTAATGTGGGATTCTTGAATTTAGTTGTTTGAGGTTTTTAAAAAATATATATTTTGGGGGGCAGCTAGGTGGTGCAGTGGATAGAGCACCGGCCCTGGAGTCAGGAGGACCTGAGTTCAAATCCGACCTCAGACACTTAATACTTACTAGCTGTGTGACCCTGGGCAAGTCACTTAACCCCAATTGCCTCACTAAAAAAAAATATATATATATATATATGATTACAAAGGAAGCCCATTGTATTGAAATATAGGCATCAAAATTGTTGGGGGTTTTTTTGGTGAGGCAATTGGGGTTAAGTGACTTGCCCAGGGTCACACAGCTAGTAAGTGTTAAGTGTCTGAGGCCGGATTTGAACTCAGGTACTCCTGACTCCAGGGTCGTTGCTCTATCCACTGCGCCACCTAGCTGCCCCTGTAATCCTATATATTTTAAGCATTTAAAAACATTATTCTGAAATGGGGTCCATTGGCTTTACCAGACTGTCAAAGGGGTACATGACATAAAAATCCCAATGTAATCAAACCCTCTCACTTTACAGATGAGGAAACTGACATCCCAATATGTAAAGTCACTGATCATTTAGGTAATAAGCAGCAGAGGTAGATTTGAACACAGGTCTTCCTGATGCCCAGCCCAGCTCTCCATTCACTACACCACCTTGCTACCTTTCAAGAGCTTCAAGTATAATGCTTCTTCCGTTCTACCATGCTGCCTCTGGATCAGGTTTGGAGTTTAAAATATGTTTCTATGTGTAAGCATATGTGTATATACCTGCATATTTGAGGATATCCGTTTACATGTGCTTGTGAAAAATCATAAGAAAAGATCCCTCTGCCTCTTTGTGTGTGTGTATGTGTTTCTACTGCTCAGGATGAGTAGCAGGACCACAGGGGGGCTGGTTTTACTGAAATGCTCAATGTGGGCTGTGTAGGGAAGCTGTACGTCACTAGAAGGGGCAGTATAAGATTCTGGATCAAGAGATAAAAAAGTCATCTAGTCCAACTCCCTTTCTCTCTCTCTCTCTCTCCCTCTCTCTCTCCCCCTCCCTTTCCTTCCTTCCTTCCTTCCTTCCTTCCTTCCTTCCTTCCTTCCTTCCTTCCTTCCTTCCTTCCTTCCTTCCTTCCTTCCTTCCTTCCTTCCTTCCTTCCTTCCTTCCTTCCTTCCTTCCTGCTTTCTTTCTTTCTTTCTTTCTTTCTTTCTTTCTTTCTTTCTTTCTTTCTTTCTTTCTTTCTTTCTTTCTTTCTTTCTTTCTTTCTTTCTTTCTTTCTTTCTTTCTTTCTTTCTTTCTTTCTTTCCTTCCTTCCTTCCTTCCTTAAAAGATGAGAAAATTGAAATGCATGGAACTTGAGTTTCTTTCCCATGGCCACACAGCTGGTAAGCATCAGAAACAATGTTTGAACCCAGGTCCTGTCTTTGGAGACTGTGCCCTTTTCATGATACCATATTGTGGTTGTGAACCAGATGAAGCATGGATTGTAAGGAAGGAAACTGGCTAATTAAAGATGATCGCAGAGCCTAGATATGAACTATTACTCTGGAAGGCTCCATGTGAAGCAGTAGAAAACAGGTTACTAAAGAGGCCACATACAAACACACAGAAGGAGGACCTAAGAAACACAAAGCCTCTGACCAGGTAAACATGAGCTCTAAGCACCTAGTCTGGGCTCACTCTCAGAGAAAGCAAAAGATACAGACCACCTGTTAAATTCCCACTGGGAACATCTACACCTCAGAAATCAGCAAGTGCTACAAATCAGGGCTCCATTTGCTGTCTGTTGATTGTCTAGACCTAAGAGCGTGATGGAGAAAATGTTCAAGGTATGTCGTGGGCACATCTTTTATTTTCCCCAAGAGCCAGTTATTAAACATTTACCAGCATATCCCTACATACAGGTGATGCTCAGGGAGGTTTACATTTTAAGATAAATGGGCAGGAAAAAAAAGAGACTGGCTCAGAAGGTAGTGAGATATTAGGGATAATTTGGCAAGCATTCCTAATTTGCAACCTGTGCAAGCACTGCCAAAAGCAACAACTTTTCAGAGCTAAGGAGGAAGCGAGTCTAGGGAAACAATGGAGAACAATCAAACAAAATATTGAGTCAAGAACTCTGAAGACTTCTACTTTTGTATTCCAGTATCACATAAATTTAATTGGGCAGTTCTTGTTTTGTTTTGCCTTTGCAACAGTCTAAAATAACCCCCCACAAAAACCAAATAAACTATAGAATCTGCTGCCAGGTAGTTTCCTCAGACCTCCATAGAATTGAAGGACAGTTAAAATATCTTGAGCTGGGAGGGGTGGGGCAGCAGAGAATCTAAATGAATCATATTGGTTTAGAGCGGGATTTTGGGGGTGCAGGAAGACAAAACAACCCAATACTTTGGTTAGGATGACTAGCCTGCTGCACTTCTTAAGAAGTAAAATGGAGCATGAATGAATACATAGCCCTGCTTCCCTTGGCAGCTAGCTTTGGTATATGTAAGCCCCTGGAGAGCAGGGGCTGCTTCATTTTTGGCTTTGTATCTCCAGCACATAGCAGGGACTTAATAAGGGCTTGTTTTGATTGTCGATTGATTGATTGGGAAAGTGCCAATGGCTGCTCCACAAAGTGGCAGGCATTGGCCTATGGGAGTGGTTCAGAATGTTGCTACTCAGTAAAATGTAAGCTTTTTGAGTGGAGGGACTACTCTGTTTGTTTGGTTGTTGTTGGTTTTTTTTCATCACCTTGCACAAAGAACGTACTAAGAAGGCATTTGATAAATGTTTGTCAATGTCTTACCAAATAGTCATTGATTGGTGATCTTGTTTAGGGCCTATTTACGAACAAGTCAAGGGGCATTCACTTACTTTTTATGTGTGTGGTAAGAGACAAAAACAAATTTTCCATCGATTTATTAAATCCTTTAAGCTGACCAAGTTCCTGTATTAAAACAGAGAGAGTAAAAGTTATGTCTGGCCCTAAAGCCTCTAAACCCCCAACTTAAAAGCACAGAGGTGTGTGTGTGTGTGTGTGTGTGTGTGTGTGTGTGTGTGTTTGGATGAAGACTAGCACATTGCTCTACAGAAGTAAATATAAGAACCTTTTCCTCCACAGTCTATTTTTGTTTGTTTGTTTTTGGTTTTTTTTGCAGGGCAATGGGGGTTAAGTGACTTGCCCAGGGTCACACAGCTAGTAAGTGTTAAGTGTCTGAGGTCAAATTTGAACTCAGGTACTCCTGAATCCAGGGCCAGTGCTTTATCCACTTTGCCACCTAGCTGCCCCCTCCACAGTCTCTTTTTTTTCTTTTTCTTTTTTGAGAGGCAATAGGGGTTAAGTGACTTGCCCAGGGTCACACAGCTAGTAAGTGTTAAGTGTCTGAGGTCAGATTTGAACTCAGGTACTCCTGAATCCAGGGCCAGTGCTTTATCCACTTTGCCACCTAGATGCCCCCTCCACAGTCTCTTTTTTTTCTTTTTCTTTTTTGAGAGGCAATAGGGGTTAAGTGACTTGCCCAGGGTCACACAGCTAGTAAGTGTTAAGTGTCTGAGGTCGGATTTGAACTCAGGTACTCCTGACTCCAGGGCCATTGCTCTATCCACTGCGCCACCTAGCTGCCCCCACAGTCTCTTAATATTACCTACATTAGAAGAGGGTGACTTTGGCAATTCTTTAGAAAGAGAACAAGCAGCATAAATAGTGAGTCCTAAAAGAGCCAACTTTCTATTGGCCCAGAGATTGTTCCCCACCCAGTTGTGGGTAGGTTTGTTATGCCATCCTCCCTCTCCTAGAACCTTGCCTTCTCCTCCGCTCCCCAACTTCTCAAGGCTAGGTAAAACAGCAGTGTTGTAAGGTAAAGGCCACAGGGGGATCCTGGATAGCCAGGTTGGTGTCTCTGAATGCTTCTTCCCCACAGAAAAGGAATAGTAAAGGAAGGGGGGGAAAGTACAAAAAAAAGTACATCATTTTCCCATAAAGGTTCACCAAGAGAATTTAAAAGCTTAAGGGAAGAAGAGAACAGAATTTAGGGTGGCATTAGCCTTCAGAATGCATATGTTTTCTATTATGCCCACCTACATATAGATTTCATATGCCCACTAACACCCAAATGCATAGACATAGCTTTCTGCAAACATACCAACACATAGGTAGGTACAGACATTTCCATAGACATATATTCCTATTCCCAAACACATATGGTTACAGGACACATACACTCCTGCACTGATATATCTATAAGACCATAGCTATAAGCAGTATTGGACAACTGAAGCTTTGTACCAAGGTGCCAAAATTTAAAAGGTGCTGACAGCATTGTATTTCTGCAAGGTAGAAGCAGCATAGTTTAGCACCTAGTTAGGAAATATAAATAGTTAAACTGGGTTTAACTGAGAAGCCATCAGATGGTATGCACTTCTTCCACTGATGGATGTATTTCCTCCACAGGTGAACTCTCCCAGGGCTCACTATAGCCTTCCTCCCCAGCAACAGCCTTGGGATGTCCTTGGGGTTTTTCCACCCCAACCCCAACTGACTTGAAAGTTCAGTCATAGTGTCTGGCATGTAGCAGACATGTAAGCATTGTTAACTGATTGGTTGATTTTGTGCTGCTTACTTTGCGCATAAAAAAATGACTAGTGACAGCTGTGACTAAAACCATAGATTGTTAGAGCTTTAAGGGACCTGGACCATTATATAATCTAACCCATTTTACAGATGATTACAATGTGGTCTAAAGAAGTTCCATGGACATTCAGATATACACCAACACAGTCAGATGCACACATCAAACAGAGCAGATACACAGAGCTGTGACCAAATGTCTGAAATGAAAGGGAGAGAGCATGACTGAATAGGTCAGTAAAAAAAGTCATGGGACTGGTCAGTCATGGGACCTGGGGAGGTTAGCAGAAGCCCAAACTTGAGGAAAAGCAGTGTTACATCAGAAAGTTAACACAAACTGAGACAATGGCACCTTGATTAAATTGTCGAGAGAGCAGCATCTGGAAACATTCTAAACTATGTCTTTAGGAGCTACATGTTCTTCTGATGAAGACCAGTATGTATTAGAACCCTTTTCTAAGTCCCTCAGAGATACCGTCCTCCCTCCCCTTCCTCTTTCTCTATCTCTCCCCATAGAAGCAGATAGCACAAAAAGATACATTACCCCTGTGTTGGATTCACAATGGCTCTCACTGACAGGAGGTGGAGTGGGAGGAACCACGGAAATTTTGCTGCAGTCAAGAAAATACACAGAAGTAAGGACCTGAATACAGAATCAAGGTGAGGGGGGTATGGGGAAAAGGTCAAAATATATTATCAGAACATCACAAAAAACTCAGCTTTCTCTACTTTTCTTTGAGTTTTATAGTCTCCAAAGCCTCATTCTATATCAAGATCCCATAGCTCATCATAATTAATATCTCTATAGAAAAAGGGAGTTTTTCATCCTCCAGTATGTGAGTATTTCACACCTTTGACTATTATCTAGAACCAATCAGGACTCTTGAGATACAGCTATAAGGCTACAGAGTGGAATTGCTAGCAGGGCTCTTTTCCCTCTGCCATACTTGGCCATTACTAGCTTTCTGAGTCTGGGTGTTCTTGCTGAGGAGATAGCGTTCAGAAAATGGCCTTGGAGTTTGGGGAGTTACAAAAAAGCATCAATTGAGAAGGGATTAAATGCTCAGAAATCACTTGTTAAAATAAGTCTAAGAAAATGTAGATAGAAAAGGCTTCTGATGAGAAATCTGAGCCCAGGCCAAGCAATTTTTGTTCATGGGAAAATTACAGTAAAGCTTGACTCAAGTCAAATGCATTAAGAAGTGGGACCAATTCCCAGCTTCAGGTAAGCCACGTTTCCAAGCGTTTGCACAAAGGGGAAAACAGAGATGACTACTGTGCTGTTGTTTTGGTTCTGTGTGGACCAGAATTCAAATATTCCTCGAAGGACCAAACTTCATCAATTGACACAGTATATTTGAACATAACAGAGATAGCAGGATGAAACATTTTTCTAAGCTAAAATGATAATGTCTGCTTTTAATTACTTGTATTTAAAACTTATTTGCACAGATATGAGAAATGATAGAAAATTATAGTAAAATTGTTTAAAAATGAAATTAAACATCCTTCCGTCAACTGAGACAATTGGTGTGTTTGTGACACATAGTGGCACTTAAATGCTTACTAAATGATTTATTGATTGTGTGTTGCTTGCCTTAGGCACAAAAATGCCTAGTGACAACTCTGTATAGTACCATAGATAAGCTCTTGGAATGTTAGAGCTTTAAGGAACCTCAGCCATCTATAATCCAACCTTCTCTCATTGCCCACCCATTTTACAGATCATTAAAATTCATAGAAATTTAATGCAAAGAAAATACTTAGCTTTAAAAAAAGTCTACTATAGAATTTTCAATAAGAACATAGAGGAATCTAGTTTTGAATCTTTTTTTCAAAAACCTTAGCATAAAGAATTTGGATTTCAAAACTCTGACATCTGGAAATCAAGAAGCTTAAAAGTTCTTTTCCGATGCCCTATATACTTTTTTGTACTTCAGTGTCCCAAGATAACTTGTCCTTTCTACCATACTAACCTCAGTTTCTGATAAGATTTCAAGAGCTTTGCACCAGCTGTTTCATGTTTGCCTGGGAAAAGATAGAGAATAGAGGTCATTTATTAGCGTGGACATATTTCAGAAGATGCAAATACAGGAAGTCATAAATAAAAAAAATTATTACTTTCCTAATACTGATTCTAATGATTAAAAGTCAGGTAGGATCAGATCAAAAGGACATCTTTCAACCCTAATTGCTAGGAGCAGGGAAATCAAACTTTATTTGAGGTTAGGTTAGGACAGTTCTTTAAAGGAGACAGCAGTTCTGAAATTCTTTGTCTCAGGACCCTTTTACACTTTGAAAAATTGAGGACCTTGGGAAAATCATGTTTAAGTGTAACATCCATTGATATTTACTGTATTAGAAAGTTATACACTTCAGTACTACTATGAAAATTGTTTTGACCTCTTGGATGCACTAAAATGATCTCAGGGATCAGTAAGTTTACATTCGTCCTCTAAAAATTCACTTCATTGGGGGCAGCTAGATGGCGCAGTGGTAAAGCACCGGCCCTGGATTCAGGAGTACCTGAGTTCAAATCTGGCCTCAGACACTTGACACTTACTAGCTGCATGACCCTGGGCAAGTCACTTAACCCTCATTGCCCTGCAAAAAACAAAAACAAAAACAAAAAAATATTCACTTCATTATCTGATGCATCCTTAAAAATATCTTCATTGAATGAATAAATGGGGGGGGGAAGGGAAGCATTTATTAAGCACCTACTATGTGCTAAGTGCTATAGTAAATGCAGGAATGTACAAATACAAAAGGCAAGCCAGTCTTGCCCCTCAAGGAGCTTAAATTCTAATGGGGACAACTTCACATTTAAGGGAGTGTTGGCCAGGGACAGGTATTTTGTTTTAGAAAATGCTAAGTGGAGTCATTAGAGAGTAGATTGACATGCCCTTTACAGAAATTACTTTTTTTCCCAAAGGATAATTTTTTTTTTTGGTGAGGCAATTGAGGTTAAGTGACTTGCCCAGGGTCACACAGCTAGTAAGTGTCAAGCGTCTGAGCCTGGATTTGAACTCAGGTCCTCCTGACTCCAGGGCTGGTACCTTGTCACCTTGTCTACTGTGCCACCTAGCTGCTCCCCAAAGAATAACATTTTGCTCAGTCATTTCAGTTGTGTCTGATTCTCCCTGACCCTATTTGGGGTTTTCTTGGCAAAGATCCTGGAGTGGTTTGCCCTTTCCTTCTCGAACTCATTTTACAGATGCGGAGGCTGAAGCAAACAGTTCGGTGACTTACCCAGGGTGACATAGCTAGTAAGTGTCTGAGATTTGAATTCAGGAAGATGAGTCTTCCTAATTCTAGGCTCAGTACTCTATCCACTGAGTCACCTAGCTGTCCATAAGAATAATTTAACTTACATATTTTTAGTTTCAAGGCAGGCCGGCATAAGTGGATAACAAGCTGGTCTTCAGATCAGGAAGACCTAGCTTCAAGTGCAGTCTCTTACGTATACTAGGCAAGTAACTTAATCTTTTAGAGACCCACTCAATTCTTTGAGGTTATAAATGACAGTTGAGTAGCCCATATGCATCGCTGGAGAGATTTTCCATACCAGGAGGAGTTCCCTTCATGGGTGAAGTCACATGACCCAACTTCCCTGACTGTCCACTCTAGGTTTGTTTTTGTTTTTTGAAAAAAGGATTTTTGCTTTTATTTCTGTAAAGGTTGTGGAGCAAGAGGAGTGGGGGAAAGAGAAACTTTCTGCCAAGGGTCATGAAAAGAAAGCTTGTGCCCCGAATCTGTAGGTCACCCCTACAAGAGTCATCAGGGAGAACACTTTCTCATTTTAGATGGAATTGGCTCAGGTGGTTTGAGCACCGGAATGGCTATCAGAATGCCTTATGCATAGAGAGCCTTACTGACATGCATTAAAGGTCAGAGTTTTCATTCAGATTCCCTTTTCCTGGGGCAAGCACATCTCTTGGGTCCTTCTCATTGTGCTCACCTTGCCTCCAAAAAAATTTTAAAATATCAGTTCTGAACCAAAGATGCCAAATCTCATTTCCTGTGAGATCCATCCAGGACCTAGACAATGCTTTACAAATAGTAGAGACTTAATAAATGTTTGTTTCATTGCATTGCATTGAATTTACATCCTACACATTTAGCAGGAAATAATCTGCTCCATATTTGAGCAACAGATATCCTTTTCAGGTGACCTATACAATGAATGACAAGGATATTGAAAAGCAAACCAAGCATGTCCTTTGCAAGGTTGGCAGACAAGAATTTATTGCCAGTACAAATGGGCACACCAAATTCCAGTGGTTAACGAATCTATAAAGCAATAACTCCCTGTTTGACTGAGAGACATAAGACTAAATAATAATAGCAAGTCTTTGTATAGGTTTTAAGATCCTCAAAGTTCTTTGCATGCATTATCTCATTTGAGCCTTACAATAACCCTTTAAGAGAGGTGCTATTACTTCCATTTTACAGATGAGAAAATGAAGCTGAGGAGCAGCTAGGTGGTGCAGTGGATAAAGCACTGGCCCTGGATTCAGGAAGACCTGAGTTCAAATCCGACCTCAAGCACTTGAGACTAGCTGTGTGACCTTTGGCAAGTCACTTAACCCTCATTGTCCCACCAAAAGAGAGAGAGAGAGAGAGAGAAAGAGACATGGAAAATGAAGCTGAGAGACTGTGACTTGACCAGGATCACTTAAATAGTGGCAGAGGAAGGATTTGAACCCAGGTCCTTCCTGACTCCTAAATCACCACTATTGGCCATGGGATGCAGCTAGCTATTCCATCAAGTTTCATCAGCACCACTTACAAGTTTTTGTGCAAGGAGAGGGGCAAGAGAGGCCAGGCATGAAGTCCCTAAATGTCACATGCCTATTTGTTCTGAAACAAATTTCAGGGCAATTATAACTCTGTTGAACTGACCATGTACATATAAATAGCTATGATTAGGAAGAAAAGAAAGAAATCCTTTGAGGATACACTGAAGTATGTCCAATCAAGCAAAATCTCGTTTTGATGGAACTGATGGACTGCTAGGAAAACAGAAGCAGGAAATAGACCAAGGGATCAACAGCTTTTATTAAGTGCCTGTTAACACTGTGTTAAGTATTTGGGATACATTGACCAAAGTGAAACAATCCTGTCTTTCAAAGAACTTATATCCAATAGGGGGAGAAAATGTGTATAGAGGTCTCTACAAAATAGATACAAGGTAATCTGGGAGAGGAGCAGGCACTTCTAGGTGAGGGGCCCAAGAAAAACTCTAGTAGACAATGGTATTCGTGGTGAGTGTAGAAGCAGCGCAGTATTGTTAAAAGTGGATTTGGAGTCAGTCAAAACAATAAACATGTATTAAGTGCCTACTGTATACAAGGCACTCTGCTAAGTTTTGGGAATACTAAGGCAAAAGTCAGTCCCTGTTCTCATGGAACTCACAGAGAAGACAATGTGCAGACAACCTTGTGCAAACAAGATATGTTCAGGAAAAATCAAGAATAGTCTCAGAGGAAAGGCATTAGCATGAAGGGGATTGGGAAAGGCTTCTTGGAAGTGGGATTTTAGCTGGGTTCTGAAGGAAGCCAGAGAAACCAGAAGTTAGAGGTGAGGAGGGAGGGCATTCCAGTGAAAATGTCTGAGTCTGGAGATGGAGCATCTTGTGCAAGGAACATCCAGGAAGCCACAGTGACCGGATCATGGATTATGTGAGGAGTGAATGGTATAAGAAAACTTGAAAGGTAGAAAGGAGACAGATTCTGAAAGACCTAAAAAGTTGTGTGACCTTGAGCAAGTCACTTAATACCTCTAGAACTCAGTTTCCTTATCCGTAAAATGGCCTCTATGTCCCCTTCAGGTCTAAATCTGTGATTCTGTGAAAGAAACTTGAGATTCTTAGAGGGAGAGCTAAGGAATACTTCTATGATAGGCAATCAATGAGAACATTCCATCCCTTTCTCAGCAAAGTTTCCAGGACAGCCACAAGCCTAGGAATAGTGACAGAATCTCAAAGAAAGAGATAGGGCCACACTTAAAAATTTTACTTCATGAATACATAGGATGGACAGGATAGTCAGTCATTTTTAGCCAAACCTGCTCATTTGTTATCAATAGCATGTGTTCAAATATAAGCCCAGATATCACTGTATTGATCAAAACAGAAAGTGCGTGTTTATATATGAACTGTCACACTGCTAATGATAATGACTAACAAGAAGCTGAGATTAGTACAAAGATAGGCATAACTTCCTCTCCCTGCGTACAGCCTGTGTAATAATAACATGGGAACAGGAATTGTACAGATCACAATGTAGTAGTAAAGTTCCTGCTTACTGGTATAATAGGGAAAAAAGCTGAGTATTTATAGTTAGTGGAAATGAGTTTGAATCCTGCCTGAATCTGCCACTTGCTTCCTGTGTGACTTTGGACAAGTCACTAAACCGTTATGGGCCTCGGTTTCCCCATCTACAAAATGAAAGAGCTGGATCAGATTAGCACTGAGGTCTCTTTCAGTTCTAAGGTGATGATATATGTAGGGACTATATAGACTTTGTCACTGAAAGGCTTGATTCAGTTGACTAGGGAAGGTGAGGAACAGGTCACAAACTTTACTATATCATAGTGACATAGTAAATTATTAACATCCCCCACACTTAAATGTATCTATAGCCTACTGAGGCATAATGTCTTCTACTTAATAACTAGTTAATTTGCTTCTTTCAATTTCCTCAACACTCCAGGAAGCAAGTAATTTGCATTAGAAATGTTCTTCTTGTATAAGTACATTGGGCAGAGGCCCTGGAATTATGAAAATACTGATTCCAGAAAGTCCCTATAAATTAGTCAAGGGACCAGAACTCCTAATAATCTCTAAGAGAAAAAGATACAAAACAGTCTTTACAATAATAATTACATATCTCTGAAATGATTGTTGTTGTTCAGTCTTTCAGACTCTCTGTGACCCCATTTGGGGTTTTCTTGGTAAAGATACTGGGGTGGTTTGCCATTTCCTTTTCCAGCTCATTTTACAGGTAAGGAAACTGAGCCAAACAGGGTTAAGTGACTTACTCAAGGTCACACAGTTACTAAGTGTCTAAGGCTGGATTTGAACTCGGGTCTTAAGTACCCCAGGCCTGGTCCTCTATCCACTGTGCCACCTAACTTTCCTCTGAAATGATAGGCACGCCCATATTCTTTGTTGGTAGTGATGACATGTTTCCATACAGCCACAATACAATTTCCAGTTAAATGTCATATAAGGGGCAGAATGATGTAATAGTTAGAGCTTTGAAACATCTGGGTTTTAGTCCCTCCCTTGATATATGCTAGCCATAGTATACTAGGCAAACCTCTCTGGGCATCAATCTCATAGGATCATTGATCTAGAAAGAATCTCAGAAGCTATCTAGTCCAATGCCTTCATTTCATAGACAAAACTACAGATGTTGAATGACTTGCCCAAGGTCTCATCAAAGAAAGTATCAAATGCAAGATTTAACGCCCAGCCCTTTGACTCCAGTGTCAATGGTCTTTCTCCTGTAACATGCTGCTTCCCTTTCTTTATCTATAAAATGGGAGGTGTCAATAAAGCCACCTAGTTCACAGGGCTGTTTTGAGGATCAAACAAGATCATGCAAACCTTAAAGCAAATAAATACCTAAGGGGCACAGTGGTTAGAGAACTGGACTTGGAGTCTGGAAGACCTGAGTTCAAATGTGTGACCCTGGGCAAGTCACTTAACTTCTATTCACTTCAGTTTTCTCGTCTATAAAATGGAGATAATAGCTCCCACCTCCCAGGATTGTTGTTAGGATAAAATGAGATATTTGTAAAGCATTTTGCAAACCTCAAAGCACTATATAATGCTAGCTATTTTAATAAATGCTAACTATTGTTATTAGCTACTTTTTAAAAAAACCACAAAAACCTGAAATTCAAGGACAAATCAGAAAAAAAAAGGGAATTAATGGATTTTCTGTTCAGTTTCTCTACTTACATTGAGAAAGACCACCTACATAAGTACATTTTGGAGAATGGAATATAAAAGTACTTGTACATACAAATACATTTTGTAGTATATGCTCTACTAACCCAAACCTCCATTTGCATTGGCATACTGAGCCCCGGGAGCTTAGCTTGCTGCTTCTCCCCTTCAGAGTTTTAGGGGTAACCCTGAGAGGTTGGGGGTGTTTTTTTGGTATTATCTCTCACAAGCCCCAACCAGAGTGTCTCTCACATTGATTATCAGTTAATACAAATTAGTCAGCCAGATTTAATTAGCTTTTAGAAATGGGCATTTATTAAGATGTCCTAGTAAAGGGGCAGCAAGGTGGCGCAGTGGATAAAGCACCGGCCCTGGATTCGGGAGTACCTGAGTTCAAATCTAGCCTCAGATACTTGACACTTACAAGCTGTGTGGCCCTGGGCAAGTCACTTAGCCCTCATTGCCCCGCAAAAAAAAAAAAAAAAAGATGTCCTAGTAAGAACAATTAGTACAAAACATCCCTCAGAGGCACAGTCTTCCATAACTATATTCAGAATTGAAGAGAAAGTTGGCTCATTTTGGAAAGCATATGTAGTAAAGGGACCAGGTCCCAGATACCAGAAATCTTTCCTCCCTTAATGAGGTCCTCATGAAGATTTTCTTAGGTATGATGTGGTTTTCTCTAGGATCCTAAAAGAGTCCTGAGGCTTCATTTTCTCAATGGAATTATTTGTCTTCAGTTCCTAATACAGACACTACCATCACCCACTACTATTATGGCGGCATTACTAGGATACTGATTGGAAGTCAAATATTTTCTAACCTGGAGAGTTCACAAAGTTATTCTCTAGTAAAATGGGGGAGTAGACAGAGGCCTTCTTTTCACCACTCCCAACAATTCCCTCTCAGGGGCTTGGCTTGAATTGCTTCTACCACTGGGCTGGTTAAACACCGAAATGCCTGGATTCCAAAATGGCATGCTATTTCATCCAAGACCTGTCTAAGTCAGGATGTTGACTGAGTTTCTTTATCTAATCCCAAAACACTTTCAGTGTATCATCATTTCATTTCACCCATTGTTTTTTTTTTACTTCTTTCAAATTGCTTAAGTCCTTTTCATACCTGTTTTTAATGTTTTTGACTCACTGATTCCGCAGAGGTAGTGTCAGGGAAATCGATTATTTTAATCAATTCTGACTCATACATTTTTATACTGAACAGGGCATAAGTTGGGGTAGGGGTAGTTTTGCATGAGTGATATTCCCCAGCTATACTTTTTTCCAAAGGCTGACTAGATATATGGACCAGGATGGATAGAGGATCCTGTGATTCTATCACAATAATGGGGGTGGGGGAAGGGAAATGACATAGTTTCATATCCTACTACTAAACTATTAACATAAACCCTTCTATGCCGTTGTTTTCCCAGTTAGAAGATGAAGATAAAACAGTCTAACTTACTAGCCCTACAAAGGGCTGCCAAGGGATGTGATGAAAGGATTAGTATTAGTAAATAACCACTGTGAAAGAGTGACTAAGAAAAAAGGAATTATGTAAATATATGGCACAATACATCTCAGAGAACACGGGTAAAGGAAACCTATATCCCAAAGCTGAAAAGCAAGAATTTTTTGTTAGGGGTCCTTTTTTGATCTTCTTAAGACTTTACAGTTTTATCACATCCACTGCACCAGGATCCCTGGCTGGAATAGACTCTCAGCTAGCACAATACAAGCATTGTTCCCTCCCGTGAACTCCAGAGGGAAGTGTACTGGATGGAGAGCCATTAAATGTGGGTTCAGATCCTTGCTTTATTCTTTACTAACTTGTAACCCTAAGCAATTTAATGAATCTCTCTCTTGGCCTTAGTTTGTGTGATTCTAAAACACCTGATTTCAAGAAAGCCAGTCACTAGATCATGGAAAATGTAGTGGTGAGTAGTGTAGGAAGACTGGAATTGTAGGAAAGAGACCAGGTTATGAAGAGCTTTAAAAGCCAAAGAGAGGGGGCAGCTAGATGGCACAGTGGATAGTGCACCGGCCTCAGACATTTCACACTTACTAGCTGTGTGACTCTGGGCAAGTCACTTAACCCCAATTGCCTCACAAAACAAACAAACAAACAAACAAAAAAACAACCTAACAAACAAAAAAAAAGCCAAAGAGAGGATTTTATATTTGATCCTGAGGGCAATAGGAAGCCACTAGAATTTACTGAATGTAGGGGAGGAGGGGAAGGTGACATGATGAGACCTGTGCTTTAGTAAGATCAATTTGATATCTGAGTGAAGGATATTCTGGAGTGAGGAGAGATTTGAGGAAGGGAGTCCAACCAGTAGGTACTCAAATATTTTCCCCCAATTACATGTAAAAACAATTTTTAACATTCATTGTTTTTTTTAAAAGACATATCACTGATAAAGGCCTCATTTCTCAAATTCATAGAGAATTGAGTCAAATTTGTAAAACTACAAGTCATTCCACAAGTGATAATCAAAGGATATGAACAGGCAGTTTTCAGACAAAGAAATCAGAGCTATCTATAGTCATATGAAAAGATGCTCTAAATTACTATTTTATTTTATTTATTTATTTTTTTAGTGAGGCAATTGGGGTTAAGTGACTGGCTCAGGGTCACACAGCTAGTACGTGTTAAGTGTCTGAGGCCGGATTTGACCTCATGTACTCCTGAATCCAGGGCCAGTGCTCTATCCACTGTGCCACCTAGTTGCCCCTCTAAATTACTATTAATCAGAGAAATGCAAATTAAGACATCCCTGAGGTACTACCTCATCCCTATCAGAGTGGCAAATATGACAAAAAAGGAAAATGTCAGATGTTGGAGGGGATGTGGGAAAACTGGGATGCAAATTCACTGTTGGTGGAGTTATGAAAAGATCCAACCATTCAGGAGAGCAGGTTTAGGTGAGAGATGATGAGGGCCTGGACTAGTGTCAGCATCAGAGGAAAGGAAAATATGAGAGATATTGTGAACACAGAATCAACATGACTTGCAATAGTTTGAATATGAAGGAGTAAGAAAAAATGAAAAGTCAAGGATACCATGGTTGTGAATCTAAGTGAATGGAGGATAGTGGAGACCTCAAAGGTAATAGGAAAGTTAGGAAGAGAGAAAGATTTTGTGGGAAAGATAACAAGTTCAGTTTGGGATATACTGAGTTTAAGATGTTTATAGGACATTCAGTTCAAGATGTCTAATGGCAGTTGAAGTTGTGAAAGTAGACATCAGGAAAGGGGTTAAGGCTGGACAAATAAATCTGAGAATCATCTGCATTTAAGATAATTGAATCCATGGGACCTGAAGAGATCAACAAATGAAATTGGATAGAGGGAGAAGAAGACCTAGGACAGAACCTTGGGTGGGGACCCCTAGGTGTAGATCCAACAAAAGAGACAGAGAAGGAAAAGGTCGACAGGAGAAAAGCCAGAAGAGAGCAATGTAGGGAAAACCAAAAGAGAAAAGAGAATTAAGAAGAGGGGACTGACAGTGTCAGACACTGCAGAGAGGTCAAGAAGAATGAGGATTGAGAAAAACTCATTGGATTTGACAATTCATTATCAAATGTCAAATGTCAAAAAAAAAAATACCATTGTCAAGACCATTGGTAACTTGAGAGAGAGCAGTTATTGTATTCAGACTATTTTAATGAATGTTATACTAAAGAAATTTCATGGGCAAGCCATGAGTTCATGGCTTCCTAGGCAAGTCTGTGTCAAGGATGGGTCAACATCTTGTTTGTGCCTTCTTTCCTTTGGTACTGTGAGACCTTGACAGGCAGTTACTATCTCTCCCTACTGCTACTATCATTACCACACAACCACTACCACTACCTCACCACCAGGGCAACTTGAGCAGTAGGGAGAACAGCTTGAACATTTGTAATGGCCACAGAGGCAATAGTAGAGGCAGGGACAAAGGAAGATAGAAGGGAATAGTTAGAGAGAAAAAGAGAGATGACAGAGAGAGAGGAGAGGGAAGAGGAGAAGAGAGAGAAAGGGAGAAAGAGAGAAAGAAAGGAGGAGAGAGGGGGCAAGAAGAAAGAGAGAGAGAGAGAGAGAGAGAGAGAGAGAGAGAGAGAGCACAATTAAAAAAAAAAAAAGACCACTTAACATGGATTAGACTATACTCAGCAGAGGAGAACCCTTGAGTCTGGGTCACATTAAAGGGATGGGACACTCTGGCCTCCCAGGTAAGAGAGGAGGAATGGCTTTACTGCTTTGGTCAAATTCCTTCTGTAGAAGTAATAATAATGATGTATTCATTATCACCCTGGCACACAGTTGCTCTCAAAATCAGCTCCTCTGCCTTTAACACGAATCTTCTGCCTAGTTGCAGGACAGAAGAATTCTTTTTTTTGCCCTGTAATTTTGCTGCTCATATCCTGTCATGCATACATTCTGCTGGATGCCTTCCATGTTAGGATCAGGGTGCACCCTTTTTCTGTTTCCTCTCACCCAACTTACAATAATGAGGATTTTTACATTTGTATTTGTTTTGCTTTAAAGTCCCTGGGAACGATGAAGTGCAGACACAAATTTAGGACCTGTTTTTGACCACCTAGGGTTTCAATATGAGAGGCAGGACAGTGAGGGGATCAAAGGCCTACCCATGAGTCAGCAAGATCAAGGTTCAAATTCTTCCTCTGACACATATTGGCTGTATGAGATCCTGGGCAAATTACTTAATTTCAATCTCCAGTTTCTTCAATAAACATGCTGAGTATATGACAATGGTCAGCACTTAATCTATTACCATGCT